>NC_092333.1:626030000-626630000 GCF_046630445.1 Rutidosis leptorrhynchoides
TAAAAATTTAAGTCACGGGCTTTAAACAATAGTTTCCCCTGCCGACACTTTCAACATGGTAGTATATCGTGATCCGTTGTTAGTCAGTGTCGGATAAAAGTATTCTAAAAAATCCCAAATTTTTACAGTAATTATATTTATTTATTTTAGTCATTATGGTATAAAATTTGATTATCAACTATTAAATAAAAATTACATCAGCTGTCCCTCTCAATTATGGGTAAAATATAAAAAGTGTTAAAATTTAATAACTAGATCCTAAATACATTTTTAATAAGCCTAAAATTTATAGAACTCATTTTCGTATCACCGTTTATTTTAAAAATTACATAAGTTTGAATTTAACTTGCTTAATATCAATCGAAACATCAAACGTGTATTACAATCATTTAATATTTGTTTTTAATATACTTTATATATATATATATATATATATATATATATATATATATATATATATATATATATATATATATATATATATATATATATATCGTATTAAGATATATTCATACACCATGTTATCATGATAATATGATAATTTAACATCTCATTAGATATAATAAACAATGGGTTAACTACATTAAATGAGATCATTAACTTAAAGGTTTCAAAACAACACTTACATGTAACGACTAACGATGACTTAACGACTCAGTTAAAATGTATATACATGTAGTGTATTAAGATGTATTAATACACTTTTGGAAGACTTCAAGACACATATCAAAACACTCATACTTATCAAAGTTGGTCACAATTACATTCTCATTCGTTTTCATCAACAATTCTACTCGTATTCATCCGTATTCGTACACGTACAATACCCAGCTTCTAGATGTATTTACTATTGGTATATACCAATAAAAATCTGCTCCTTAGCAGTCTTAAATGATTAAGGAACATGTGGAACCAACCATTTGTCAAGTAGCATGAATTATTTAGCAAGAAAATAAACTTAAGAATCTTTTTTTTCTTTATAACAACTAAAAACGTTTTTATGCATGCACACCATTTCTTCATTCCATTTTCTCATACTTACACTCCCAATTCTCTCTCAAAATACTCCTAACTTCATATTTGATCATCTCCAAGCATTTTTCCCTTCTTTTAGCTTCAATTATAAGCTTTAATCATCATAAAAACAACCATTCAAGAACACTTCATGAAATCTTTCAAACTTGCAAGATTTCTTCCAAGCTTTCAAATCCATTCCAAGTAATCATCCAAGATCAAGAAACTTTTGTTAATCTCAGTAGGTTTTCATTCTAAATCAAAGGTAAGAATCATATTCAAGCTTTGGTTCAATTTCTATAAGCATAACTATCTTAATTCAAATAGTAATCTTACTTGAACTTGTTTTCGTGTCATGATCCTACTTCAAGAACTTCCAAGCTATCAAAGATCCTTTGAAGCTCAAGTTATTTTCTCATCATTTCCAGTAGGTTTACCTACTATACTTGAGGTAGTAATGATGTTCATAACATCATTCGAGTCATATATATATATATATATATATATATATATATATATATATATATATATATATATATATATATAACTATCTTATTCGAAGATTTAAACTTGTAATCACTAGAACATAGTTTAGTTAATTCTAAACTTGTTCGCAAACAGAGTTAATTCTTCTAACTTAACTTTTAAAATCAACTAAACACATGTTCTATATCTATATGATGTGCTAACTTAATGATTTAAAACCTGGAAACACGAAGAGCACTGTAAAATCGGACATACGTCGTCGTAGTAAAACTGTGGGCTATTTTGGGTTGGATAATTAAAAACTATGATAAACTTTGATTTAAAAGTTGTTCTTCTGAGCAAATTATATTTCATATGAACATGAAATCATATCCGAAAATCATGGTTAAACTCAAAGTGGAAGTATGTTTTTCAAAATGGTCATCTAGACGTCGTTCTTTCGACTGAAATGACTACCTCTTACAAAAACAACTTGTAACCTGTAACTCTGACTATAAACCATCACTTTTCTTTTATTTCCATAAATTCAAGTTCGATACGAAATCATAGCAACTTGATTCACTCAAAACGGATTTAAAACGAAAAAATTATGGGTAAAACAAAATTGGATATTTTTGTTTGTTTTAGCTACGTGAAATTTGTAACAAATCTATACTAACCATAACTTAACTAACTTATATTGTATTATACATATATTATGTAATCTTGATAGACCATAGACACGTATACAATGTTTTGACATATCATATCGACGTCATATATATATATTATTTGGAATAACCATAGACACTCTATATGCGGTAATGATCGAGTTAGCTATACAGGGTTGAGGTTGATTCCAAAATAATATATATACTTTGAGTTGTGATCGAGTCTGAGACTTGTATACACTGGGTAGTGGATTGATTCGAGAAATATACTATATGATTTATTTATGTACTACTAACTGTGGACTACTAACGTTGGACAGCTAATTTAACAACTTAAATCATCAACGCGTAATAAAAAAAATGCTATGAATATATTTCAATCATACTTTGATATGTATGTATATATTTGTTATAGGTTCTTGAATCGACCAGTGGCCAAGTGTTATTTTCCGACGAAGGAAAAATCTGTGAAAGTGAGTTATAGTCCCATTTTTACTATCTAATATTTCGGGATGAGAATACATGCAGTTTTGAAAGTATTTTACAAAATAGACACAAGTACTTGAACTAAATTCTATGATTGATTTATTATACTGCGTATCCCTTTTGTTTAGCTTGGTAACCTAAGAATTAGTAAACCAGTCCACTAATTGACGCGAATCCTAAAGATAGATCTATGGGCTTTGACAAGCCCCAGTCAGAGAATTTGAACTGCTTTAGTACTTCGAGGTTTATATGTTTGGGGATATACTAGATGCATTTTTGTTAATGTCGGTTACCAGGTGATCATCATATGAATGAATTTTTACAGCAGTGAGCAGACCTGCACGTTATTATGAAAAATAAAATCTTGTGGTCTATTATTATAATTTGATATATAGGTTAAAACTATAACTCACCAACATTTGTTGACGTTTTAAGCATGTTTATTCTCAGGTGATTGTTAAGAGCTTTCGTTGTTGCATGATAAATTAAGGACAAGAATTGAAGTCAGCATGCTTGTAATATATTGTTTAAAAACTGCATTTGTAGATTTAAATGAAACGTTTATAATCGATATGAACGGGACATTTTATGTAACCTGGACTGTTCCTTAATAAACTTATGACTAGTGGGACTTGTTGACTAGTGATAGAGTGGATTTTTCCAATTTAGTAGTATAGCGATGCTTAACAGACACTTGTGTGCCAAGAAAAATTGTGGACCATATAGGATTTTTCTTACCGAGTAACTCAGAATAAGGGTATGATTTAGAAAAATATACTCGCGTCTGGCCAACGAAAGTATATTATGGTAAATCATACAGGAATTCGGGGAAACTGAACAAAATTTAGATAACTTGAATCATACTTGGAACATGAACTGATAGAAAGATAATGAAATAATTGAGAATGCAATGACTAGCCTGGACAACTTTGGTGAATTAAAGACGTGTTTTGTGGACATAAACACATAATTTAGTGAAATAAATGGAATTCAGTTGAATTTGCCTGGAAGTTTGAGAGAATTTAACTGTGTAAAGAGTTAAATCTGATAACAAATACGTGAAATTGATGGTACCAAGTGACATCGTGACAAGATTTTGGACCTTGACTAATGGATTGACCGAGGAAATTGTGGACACCAGTGGTTGGTTGAAAGACTTTCGGGGTAAATGTCATTGTACTGGATGATGTATTGTCATGAAAATATATTATCCTTTGCATTATTTTCGGGAAAAGTGTTTGGTTTCGAATGACCAAGGGTTAGATTTGGCTGTTAGACTTGATAAGTAAGACTGTTAAAACTGTAATTTCAAACTCGTGGACCGTGATCTAACAAATTATGTAAGTTAGAGTAAATGAGTTTTACCATTTGGACTCAAACTTGAACTAGAAAATAGAGGTTGTGATGAGAACATGTAACTTTAGTGATGGTGACTAACCAAATAAACTCCTTTGTTCGAGCGTAACCAGATTTTGAGGAAGAAATCTTTTTAAGGGGAGTAGATTTGTAACACCCTAGTTATGGGCCTAGATGAAATGGGTATATTATGTTTTTTTATTATTATAATTTAAATATGATATTTAAATTATGAGTAATTCATATGATTTAATTATAAGGAATAAATTATGAGTTGATAATTTATTATGTGACTAAATTAATGTGCTTGTGACGATGGTCACATAAGATGTATGTTTATATAATTTGGACTTCGGTAGGACTGCCTAACTAGGTGCACTGTGTTTTAGATTACGGATAAAATATCAGTTAAATAGGATTGAAATATAAAGTGGTGGATTTTCATGTGAATGTACACGTGTGTACACGTGTTTACATCTCATTTCCTTGCAAATATGAATCAGGGATCAACATGTTTTTCACTAGTTCCATTTCTAATTTTGATGACTAAAATCACACACATGCATACACATATGTATGAACAAACACACCTTTAATTCTATTATGATCTTGGATTATATCATGATAATCAAAGAAGATTAATTTGATAAAAAATTGGTCTTGCGAATCAGACAACAATAACAAGGTAATAAAGTGGATGTGAAGGCTCAGTAATATAAGACCACTGAGTTGTGCTGGTGATGGTTAGTGGGACTATCCTTTCGGATATGATTATACAGTGATAAGTATAGTGATTAGTGATATGTGATTAGTGATATGTGCTTAGTGATATCCATCCAGGTATTAGTGTAATATTGTGCCTAGACTGTGCCTTGTAGTCTGTGACTAGTGTAAGTGACTGTATGTGACTATATGTACACCCAATGCTCATGAGGATGGTGAATTCCTTCGTTGAGCTGAAGTCGATGGTGAATTCCGACATAGTGCCCTCAGTGCTCATGATGATGGTGAATTCTGCCGTTGGGCTAAAGTCGATGGTGAATACCGATGTAAGAGGGAAGTGTATTAAATGTGTACCCCGACCAGATGGTGATGCCTGGCCTATTTTTATATTAACGGATTTGTGACTCAGTGCCTAGTAATTTATGATAATAAGCCGTGCTTTAGCTTATAACTAGTCTGGGTCCGGCTCGCGCGATGCGGCGGGGGTTTTTGGCCCGCGTATTCATATTTAACGTAGCTTTATGTATTTACAGAAGGGAAAGCGCTCAATGTGTTAAGCGTCGTTGTTGGTGTTGTCGTCTTTACTGTTTTTTAAAATCTGTCTGGTTCGAAGATAGTTAGTTTCGTTTTGTTGATAAAATTATTTCGAGTCTGACGGTGCTGGCGAAAAAATATAACTCGCGGCGAGCAGGAAGATACGGGATGTCGTTGTTTTTAGCGTTTTTTTAAAAAGTGTCCGTTGCAAACGTAATTTTTATCGTTTTGTTCATAAAATTATTTCGAGTATGACGCTCATGTCGAAAAAATTTAACTCGCGGCGAGCGGAAAGATACGGGCTGTCATTTTGTTTAGCGTTTTTTGAGAAGTGTCCGTTTCGCGTATAGTTAGTCCCGTTGGGTTCGTAAGATTTTTTCGAGTTGAACGGTGGTCTCGGAAAAATTTAACTCGCACTAAGCAAGAAGATAAGACCCGTTATAAATTTGGGTGGAATTATTTTCTTTTATTTTAATAAAATTATATATTTACATTTTTTACCCCTGAGAAAGTGTAAACTTGAGGGGCCGTTGTGTAGATATCGCTGAAGTTGAGGGACCGGTTGTAATGTGAACGCAAACTCGAAACTACAATCGGTAATAACTAAAACTACAAAAATTGGCACCACATTTAGTATATAAGGGTTAATAATATCCAATTTGATATTTCTATTCACTTAGCGGTGCACTAATTCCCCCACAGTGTCCTTTCCCTGCAGGTGACGTACAACATGTTTTGGGATGGGTGTGATAGGGATTGAAGTGATGTTTGACACACTTGATAACTCTGATGTGTCGCATAAACACTTTATATTATGGTCTGTAATTAAGTAACACCAGTGATTTTGTGAAATATGATTATATGTGTGATTAATATGTTAATAATTGACTTCCGCTGTGTATTTAAAAAAAGAAAAAGAAATTTTGGGTGTTATAACACGTATATCAAAATCATCAATTAATGCTATAAAAAATTCATATAACCCTATATTCCATATTTGACATGTTTACATAATTCACTATTCAATAGTAACCATCGTAAACGTGCAAAACAAGGCATACACGCTATAATATCTTTTCGACCCCATTTAAATTTTGATTCAATGTTTTAAACATTTCCCATTGAAAGGTAGACCTTATTATATTTCCATCGACAGTTTATTTGTCAAAAACAGAGTTACGATTTGAATGTTACGACAATTTCAGATTTTACAAAATGTTGACATCTCATTCGCGCGAACCACAATTTGTTTGCGCGAACAACAATTCGTTCACGCGAACAACGTTTCATTCACGCGAACAAGATCTTGTTCGCGCGAACGACATCTTTGAAATGTCCCGTTCTTATTGATTAAAAATGTTCCATATTAATTGATTTCGTTGCGAGGTTTTGACCTCTATATGAGACGTTTTTCAAAGACTGCATTCATTTTAAAACAAACCATAACCTTTATTTCATAAATAAAGGTTTAAAAAGCTTTATGTAGATTATCAAATAATGATAATCTAAAATATCCTGTTTACACACGACCATTACATAATGGTTTACAATACAAATATGTTACATCGAAATCAGTTTCTTGAATGCAGTTTTTACACAATATCATACAAACATGGACTCCAAATCTTGTCCTTATTTTAGTATGCAACAGCGGAAGCTCTTAGTATTCACCTGAGAATAAACATGCTTTAAACGTCAACAAAAATGTTGGTGAGTTATAGGTTTAACCTATATATATCAAATCGTAATAATAGACCACAAGATTTCATATTTCAATACACATCCCATACATAGAGGTAAAAATCATTCATATGGTGAACACCTGGTAACCGACATTAACAAGATGCATATATAAGAATATCCCCATCATTCCGGGACACCCTTCGGATATGATATAAATTTCGAAGTACTAAAGCATCCGATACTTTGGATGGGGTTTGTTAGGCCCAATAGATCTATCTTTAGGATTCGTGTCAATTAGGGTGTCTGTTCCCTAATTCTTAGATTACCAGACTTAATAAAAAGGGCATATTCGATTTCGATAATTCAACCATAGAATGTAGTTTCACGTACTTGTGTCTATTTTGTAAATCATTTATAAAACCTGCATGTATTCTCATCCCAAAAATATTTGATTTTAAAAGTGGGACTATAACTCACTTTCACAGATTTTTACTTCGTCGGAAAGTAATACTTGGCCACTGGTTGATTCATGAACCTATAACAATATATACATATATATCAAAGTATGTTCAAAATATATTTACAACACTTTTAATATATTTTGATGTTTTAAGTTTATTAAGTCAGCTGTCCTCGTTAGTAACCTACAACTAGTTTTCCACAGTTAGATGTACAGAAATAAATCGATAAATATTATCTTGAATCAATCCACGACCCAGTGTATACGTATCTCAGTATTGATCACAACTCAAACTATATATATTTTGGAATCAACCTCAACCCTGTATAGCTAACTCCAACATTAACATATAGAGTGTCTATGGTTGTTCCGAAATATATATAGATGTGTCGACATGATAGGTCGAAACATTGTATACGTGTCTATGATATCTCAAGATTACATAATATACAATACAAGTTGATTAAGTTATGGTTGGAATAGATTTGTTACCAATTTTCACGTTGCTAAAATGAGAAAAATTATCCAATCTTGTTTTACCCATAACTTCTTCATTTTAAATCCGTTTTGAGTGAATCAAATTGCTATGGTTTCATATTGAACTCTATTTTATGAATCTAAACAGAAAAAGTATAGGTTTATAGTCAGAAAAATAAGTTACAAGTCATTTTTGTAAAGGTAGTCATTTCAGTCGAAAGAACGACGTCTAGATGACCATTTTAGAAAACATACTTCCACTTTGAGTTTAACCATAATTTTTGGATATAGTTTCATGTTCATAATAAAAATCATTTTCTAAGAATAACAACTTTTAAATCTAAGTTTATCATAGTTTTTAATTAACTAACCCAAAATAGCCCGCGGTGTTACTAAGACGGCGTAAATCCGGTTTTACGGTGTTTTTCATGTCTCCAGGTTTTAAATCATTAAGTTAGCATATCATATAGATATAAAATATGTGTTTAGTTGATTTTAAAAGTCAAGTTAGAAGGATTAACTTTTGTTTGCGAACAAGTTTAGAATTAACTAAACTATGTTCTAGTGATTACAAGTTTAAACCTTCGAATAAGATAGCTTTATATGTATGAATCGAATGATGTTATGAACATCATTACTACCTTAAGTTCCTTGGATAAACCTATTGGAAAAGAGAAAAATGGATCTAGCTTCAACGGATCCTTGGATGGCTCGAAGTTCTTGAAGCAGAATCATGACACGAAAACAAGTTCAAGTAAGATCATCACTTGAAATAAGATTGTTATAGTTATAGAAATTGAACCAAAGTTTGAATATGATTATTACCTTGTATTAGAATGATAACCTACTGTAAGAAACAAAGATTTCTTGAGGTTGGATGATCACCTTACAAGATTGGAAGTGAGCTAGCAAACTTGAAAGTATTCTTGATTTTATGTAACTAGAACTTGTAGAATTTATGAAGAACACTTAGAACTTGAAGATAGAACTTGAGAGAGATCAATTAGATGAAGAAAATTGAAGAATGAAAGTGTTTGTAGGTGTTTTTGGTCGTTGGTGTATGGATTAGATATAAAGGATATGTAATTTTGTTTTCATGTAAATAAGTCAAGAATGATTACTCATATTTTTGTAATTTTATGAGATATTTCATGCTAGTTGCCAAATGATGGTTCCCACATGTGTTAGGTGACTCACATGGGCTGCTAAGAGCTGATCATTGGAGTGTATATACCAATAGTACATACATCTAAAAGCTGTGTATTGTACGAGTACGAATACGGGTGAATACGAGTAGAATTGTTGATGAAACTGAACGAGGATGTAATTGTAAACATTTTTGTTAAGTAGAAGTATTTTGATAAGTGTATTGAAGTCTTTCAAAAGTGTATAAATACATATTAAAACACTACATGTATATACATTTTAACTGAGTCGTTAAGTCATCGTTAGTCGTTACATGTAAGTGTTGTTTTGAAACCTTTAGGTTAACGATCTTGTTAAATGTTGTTAACACAATGTTTATAATATCAAATGAGATTTTAAATTATTATATTATCATGATATTATCATGTATGAATATCTCTTAATATGATATATATACATTAAATGTCTTTACAACGATAATCGTTACATATATGTCTCGTTTAAAAATCATTAAGTTAGTAGTCTTGTTTTTACATATGTAGTTCATTGTTAATAAACTTAATGATATGTTTACTTATCATAGTATCATGTTAACTATATATATATCCATATATATGTCATCATATAGTTTTTACAAGTTTTAACGTTCGTGAATCACCGGTCAACTTGGGTGGTCAATTGTCTATATGAAACATATTTCAATTAATCAAGTCTTAACAAGTTTGATTGCTTAACATGTTGGAAACATTTAATCATGTAAATATCAATCTCAATTAATATATATAAATATGGAAAAGTTCGGGTCACTACAGTACCTACCCGTTAAATAAATTTCGTCCCGAAATTTTAAGCTGTTGAAGGTGTTGATGAATCTTCTGGAAATAGATGCGGGTATTTCTTCTTCATCTGATCTTCATGCTCCCAGGTGAACTCGGGTCCTCTACGAGCATTCCATCGAACCTTAACAATAGGTATCTTGTTTTGCTTAAGTCTTTTAACCTCACGATCCATTATTTCGACGGGTTCTTCGATGAATTGGAGTTTTTCGTTGATTTGGATTTCATCTAACGGAATAGTGAGATCTTCTTTAGCAAAACATTTCTTCAAATTTGAGACGTGGAAAGTGTTATGTACAGCCGCGAGTTGTTGAGGTAACTCAAGTCGGTAAGCTACTGGTCCGACACGATCAATAATCTTGAATGGTCCAATATACCTTGGATTTAATTTCCCTCGTTTACCAAATCGAACAACGCCTTTCCAAGGTGCAACTTTAAGCATGACCATCTCTCCAATTTCAAATTCTATATCTTTTCTTTTAATGTCAGCGTAGCTCTTTTGTCGACTTTGGGCGGTTTTCAACCGTTGTTGAATTTGGATGATCTTCTCGGTAGTTTCTTGTATAATCTCTGGACCCGTAATCTATCTATCCCCCACTTCACTCCAACAAATCGGAGACCTGCACTTTCTACCATAAAGTGCTTCAAACGGCGCCATCTCAATGCTTGAATGGTAGCTGTTGTTGTAGGAAAATTCTGCTAACGGTAGATGTCGATCCCAACTGTTTCCAAAATCAATAACACATGCTCGTAGCATGTCTTCAAGCGTTTGTATCGTCCTTTCACTCTGCCCATCAGTTTGTGGATGATAGGCAGTACTCATGTCTAGACGAGTTCCTAATGCTTGCTGTAATGTCTGCCAGAATCTTGAAATAAATCTGCCATCCCTATCAGAGATAATAGAGATTGGTATTCCATGTCTGGAGATGACTTCCTTCAAATACAGTCGTGCTAACTTCTCCATCTTGTCATCTTCTCTTATTGGTAGGAAGTGTGCTGATTTGGTGAGACGATCAACTATTACCCAAATAGTATCAAAACCACTTGCAGTCCTTGGCAATTTAGTGATGAAATCCATGGTAATGTTTTCCCATTTCCATTCCGGGATTTCGGGTTGTTGAAGTAGACCTGATGGTTTCTGATGCTCAGCTTTGACCTTAGAACACATCAAACATTCTCCTACGTATTTAGCAACATCGGCTTTCATACCCGGCCACCAAAAATGTTTCTTGAGATCCTTTTACATCTTCCCCGTTCCAGGATGTATTGAGTATCTGGTTTTATGAGCTTCTCTAAGTACCATTTCTCTCATATCTCCAAATTTTGGTACCCAAATCCTTTCAGCCCTATACCGGGTTCCGTCTTCCCGAATATTAAGATGCTTCTCTGATCCTTTGGGTATTTCATCCTTTAAATTTCCCTCTTTTAAAACTCCTTGTTGCGCCTCCTTTAATTGAGTAGTAAGGTTATTATGAATCATTATATTCATAGATTTTACTCGAATGGGTTCTCTGTCCTTCCTGCTCAAGGCATCGGCTACCACATTTGCCTTCCCCGGGTGGTAACGAATCTCAAAGTCGTAATCATTCAATAATTCAATCCACCTACGCTGCCTCATATTCAGTTGTTTCTGATTAAATATGTGTTGAAGACTTTTGTGGTCGGTATATATAATACTTTTGACCCCATATAAGTAGTGCCTCCAAGTCTTTAATGCAAAAACAACCGCGCCTAATTCCAAATCATGCGTCGTATAATTTTGTTCGTGAATCTTCAATTGTCTAGACGCATAAGCAATCACCTTCGTTCGTTGCATTAATACACAACCGAGACCTTGCTTTGATGCGTCACAATAAATCACAAAATCATCATTCCCTTCAGGCAATGACAATATAGGTGCCGTAGTTAGCTTTTTCTTCAATAACTGAAACGCTTTCTCTTGTTCATCATTCCATTCAAATTTCTTCCCTTTATGCGTTAATGCAGTCAAGGGTTTTGCTATTCTGGAAAAGTCTTGGATGAACCTTCTGTAGTAACCAGCTAGTCCTAAAAACTGGCGTATGTGTTTCGGAGTTTTCGGGGTTTCCCACTTTTCAACAGTTTCTATCTTTGCCGGATCCACCTTAATACCTTCTTTGTTCACTATGTGACCGAGGAATTGAACTTCTTCCAACCAAAATGCACACTTTGAAAACTTAGCGTACAATTCTTCCTTCCTCAATACTTCTAACACCTTTCTCAAACGTTCACCGTGTTCTTGGTCATTCTTTGAGTAAATAAGTATGTCATCAATGAAAACAATGACAAACTTGTCAAGGTATGGTCCACACACTCGGTTCATACGGTCCATGAACACAGCTGGTGCATTTGTTAAACCAAACGGCATGACCATAAACTCGTAATGACCGTAACGTGTTCTGAAAGCAGTCTTTGGAATATCATCTTCTTTCACCCGCATTTGATGATACCCGGAACGTAAGTCAATCTTTGAATAAACAGACGAGCCTTGTAATTGATCAAATAAGTCGTCGATTCTCGGTAGTGGGTAGCGGTTCTTGATGGTAAGTTTGTTCAACTCTCGGTAGTCGATACACAACCTGAATGTACCATCTTTCTTCTTGACAAACAAAACAGGAGCTCCCCACGGTGATGTGCTTGGTCGAATGAAACCACGCTCTAAAAGTTCTTGTAATTGGCTTTGCAGTTCTTTCATCTCGCTGGGTGCGAGTCTGTAAGGAGCACGAGCTATTGGTGCAGCTCCTGGTACAAGATCTATTTGAAATTCAACGGATCGATGTGGGGGTAATCCCGGTAATTCTTTCGGAAATACATCGGAAAATGCTTTTGCAATGGGAACATCATTGATGCTCTTTTCTTCAGTTTGTACTTTCTCGACGTGTGCTAGAACAGCATAGCAACCTTTTCTTATTAGTTTTTATGCCTTCAAATTACTAATAAGATGTAGCTTCGTGTTGCCCTTTTCTCCGTACACCATTAAGGGTTTTCCTTTTTCTCGTATAATGCGAATTGCATTTTTGTAACAAACGATCTCTGCTTTCACTTCTTTCAACCAGTCCATACCAATTATCACATCAAAACTCCCTAACTCTACTGGTATCAAATCAATCTTAAATGTTTCGCTAACCAGTTTAATTTCTCGATTCCGACATATATTATCTGCTGAAATTAATTTACCATTTGCTAATTCGAGTAAAAATTTACTATCCAAAGGCGTCAATGGACAACTTAATTTAGCACAAAAATCTCTACTCATATAGCTTCTATCCGCACCCGAATCAAATAAAACGTAAGCAGATTTATTGTCAATAAGAAACGTACCCGTAACAAGCTCCGGGTCTTCCTGTGCCTCTGCCGCATTAATATTGAAAACTCTTCCGCAGCCTTGTCCATTCGTGTTCTCATGGTTCGGGCAATTTCTAATAATGTGGCCCGGTTTTCCACATTTATAACAAACTACATTGGCATAACTTGCTCTGACACTACTTGCTCCGCCATTACTCGTTCCGACACCATTTGTTCCTTTCGTTCTGTTAACCCCTGGTCCGTAGACCTCACACTTCGCCGCGCTATGACCATTTCTTTTACACTTGTTGCAAAATTTGGTGCAGAACCCCGAGTGATACTTTTCACACCTTTGGCATAGCTGCTTCTGATTGTTGTTGTTGTTGCGGTTGTTATTGTTGTTGGGATGATTGTTGTAGTTGCTGTTGTTGTTGTTGTTGTTGTTGTTGGGCCATTTGTTGTAGTTGCGATTGTTGGGATAATTGTTACGATTATTGTTGTAATTGCTGTTGTTGTTGTATTGGTGATTCTTATCACCGTTTTCCTCCCACTTTCTTTTGACTTGCTTCACATTGGCCTCTTCAGCAGTCTGTTCTTTAATTCTTTCTTCAATCTGGTTCACTAGTTTGTGAACCATTCTACATGCCTGTTGTATGGAGGCGGGCTCGTGTGAACTTATATCTTCTTGGATTCTTTCCGGTAATCCTTTCACAAATGCGTCGATCTTCTATTCCTCATCTTCGAACGCTCCCGGACACAATAGGCATAATTCTGTGAATCGTCTTTCGTACGTGGTAATATCAAATCCTTGGGTTCGTAACCCTCTAAGTTCTGTCTTGAGCTTATTGACCTCGGTTCTGGGACGGTATTTCTCGTTCATCAAGTGCTTGAATGCTGACCACGGTAGTGCATACGCATCGTCTTGTCCCACTTGCTCTAGATAGGTATTCCACCATGTTAACGCAGAACCTGTGAAGGTATGCGTAGCGTACTTCACTTTGTCCTCTTCGGTACACTTACTTATGGCAAACACCGATTCGACCTTCTCGGTCCACCGTTTTAATCCGATCGGTCCTTCGGTTCCATCAAATTCCAAAGGTTTGCAGGCAGTGAATTCTTTGTAGGTGTATCCTACACGATTTCCTGTACTGCTAGATCCAAGGTTATTGTTGGTATGTAGCGCAGCCTGTACTGAGGCTATGTTTGAAGCTAGAAAAGTACGG
Source organism: Rutidosis leptorrhynchoides (assembly GCF_046630445.1). NCBI lineage: Eukaryota > Viridiplantae > Streptophyta > Magnoliopsida > Asterales > Asteraceae > Rutidosis > Rutidosis leptorrhynchoides. The sequence goes on from NC_092333.1 coordinate 626,044,378, forward strand.
AATTCCTCTTCATTCATATTCACGGTGTGTCGAGTAGTCGGTGCCATTTCCTTCAAAATAGTCAAATGGAACAAGTTAATCATACAGAATATTAAGAGTAGTTAATAGTATTTCGTAGCATAATATGAACTCATTTATAAAAGCTTTTTCTTCATATTAGCATTTTATAAGTTTAAATTCGGGTAGTACCTACCCGTTAAGTTCATACTTAGTAGCTAATATACAATTCAACTACTACAATTCTATATGAAAAACTGATTATAATAATATTTCGCGTTCAAACTTTTACACAATATTTTACAAACTTACAATACCACTTATTTTACATATAGCATGAAATATAGCACACAATAAATTTGATACAAGATGGTTGTGAAGATAATTCTAGCTAGTACACAAGTCGTTCAGCAAAGGCAATAAAGACACGTAATTCATACGTCCAGAAACAAGTCATGCATTCTGGTTTTACTAGGATTACTTCCCATCCTTGGTCTTGTGGAACATAACCGTTATGGCCGTTGATAAGACATCGTGTTTGATGTGGTAGCACGGGGTTACGAAATAGTGTATATTTTTAATACGGAATGCTACAAAATTTAACAAGTTTTAATTAAATATTTACAAAATGGATATACCAAAACCTTGCTACAACACAATAGGCAGTGTACCTAGTCGCGAAGTAGTATAGTTTTTAGTAAGTCCGGTTCGTTCCACAGGGAGACGGGCTTATGAAACACTTTATTTTTATATAATTATATTTGTACAAAAATATATAAATATATATATAATAATATATAAAAGTGGGGGTTTTACCGTTTAATGACCGGTTTGTCGATTTATATTTTAAGCGAAGCGTATAGTAAATGACGATATTTAAATAACAATATAAAATAAATAACAATAATTGAAATGACAATAAATAAAAGTACGAGAAAAAATGAAATAAAATATATTATGCTTATTTAAACTTCCGTAACCATGATGTTTGACGTTTTGATTTTAATTTTATGCCCATGGGTTAATTGTCCTTTGTCCTGGATTATGTAATATGTCCGTCTGGTTTTTGTCCATAACAGTCCATCAGTCATAAATATAAAATGCGAGTGCCCTCGTCAAATTATTATTATACCCGAAGTTAAATATTCCAACTAATTGGGGATTCGAATTGTAACAAGGTTTTAATACTTTGTTTAATGAATACACCAGGTTATCGACTGCGTGTAAACCAAGGTTTTACTACTTTGTTAACAATTACACCAATTACCCTTGAATGTAATTTCACCCCTGTTTTAATTATTCTAGTGGCTATTAATCCATTCCCGTGTCCGGTTAAATGAACGATTATTCGTACATATAAATACCCCGCCCATCGTGTCCGATCGAGTGTATATGGTAATTTATAGGGACGCCCAATTGTAAATCTTTATATTAACATTAACAAACTATCATTTAGTTAAACAAATATAAAGCCCATTAATAGCTCATAGTCTAATTTCCACAAGTGTCGTTCTTTTGTCCAAACCCTAATTATGGTACAAAGCCCAATTACCCATTTTAGTAATTAGCCCAACATCATGATTACTTCGGATTAAATAAGCATAATAATAACTTAAGTAAGATACATTAATTTAAAAAGGAGAACATAGCTTACATTGATTATTTATCGCGTAGTGGTACACGGACAGAATTTCGACTTCAAAACCCGTAAAAATAACTTTTACATAACCCAAACTAATCTAATATAACACTAATCTATACTATATTTATTTATATATTATAAATTTATTATTATTATTACATTATTCTTACGGAGTATTATTATGTATATGTGTGTGGTGTGTTTTAAAACGAACGAAAACTGGCAAATTTATAGACCAGGCCTGATTCTGATCCTCATGCGACTCGCATGGGAAATAGGCATAAATCCATGCGAGTCGCATGGCCATCAGAATCCAGCTCAATCATTTTTGTTTTCTTGTTCGTCGACATAATTTAAAATAAATATAAATATATAAATAATTAATATAATTATTTATATATTATATTTTATTCTTGTGCATAGTAGACTAGATATTTTTGGTCCATTGCGTCGGGCGTTTCTTCTTGGCTAGGGTCCCGGTTCCGGATTTTCGAACGTCCTTGCGTACTATTTTATATCGTGTACTTTGTGTGTTGTAACTTGTACTCTTGTCATTTTGAGACGTTCCTCATCAATAAATTGAACCTTTTTAATTGTATCTTGTACATTTGAGCATTTTGGACCTTTGCGTCTTCAATTCGTTGTTTTCGCCTTTTGTCTTCGCACTTATTTAAAATAAACGAATATTACTTGAAAATGGAACAATTACAACTAAATAATTTACATATTGGGAGGATATTGCTACTAAATATATGTTCATTTGGAGCACTATCAAATATCCCCACACTTGAACGTTGCTTGTCCTCAAGCAATACATAACTTGAAATTATAATACATCACACGAATCACTTCTTTATTCTTCACACTTTGTACATCAGTGATTTTGATATGGCGGTATAAATAATGATAGTAACGATAGAACCATGGTTAAAGGTGGGTGTGTCATCCACAGTTGCCTCGGGTTTAGGTCAACGACACTGGCAATCAAATAGCCGATTTACTTTCGGTTTTCTAAGCAAAGTGCACATTTGAAAGGTGGTTTACAGTCCCACATGACTATAAAAATGTAGATCCTTAAGGAAATTGGATCTTTATGAAAACATTTGATCTTTTAAAAATTCAAGCTAGATTTTACCCTAGACAAGTTTTCTGATTTGATCCATCATCGGTGTTGCAAAATATATTTGTGAATCAATATTTTGGTTTAAAACTTTTAGGTTCGTGTAATCCACTGCTATCCCGGTATCGGAAGTACACATCCAGTTTACTTGTTCCGTATATTACCTTTCGGTAAACTACCGTCCGGTTGTAAAGGAAAGCGATGAACAAGAAACTGTTAAGGCAATGTCTTGTGACATGCAGATGATTATGGTCTTATTAATGTGTTGGATGCTAGAACTATCCTTGGTAGGAGCGATAGTAAAGATCATCCTATGATTTTTCGGTCTGGCACAAGGTCCTGTCTTCGACCATGCTATGCAACCACCGTTCTTACGGTTGACACCCGATTTGGTTCAGGTGACCTAATGAATTTCAGGTGAATTCCTAGGATTTTACGTTCAATGGTAATGAACGCATTGAAAATGGATTTTCAGAAAACAAATCGGTTTGTATTTTTGATCAAAATATTTTCTCGTTCAAGCACGAGTTTAGATATCATTGAATTCCATGAGTTTGAATTCTCAATCTTTAAGGTCAATCTCAAGGATTGAGTAATATCAGTCTTAAAAGCTGATTTTTAATCTTTAAGGAGATTATCCTTTCTGGGGATCTGATTCATTAGTCTTATCAAGCTAATTTGCACGGTGCCCCCCCATTGTACGAGATAAATCCTTCTCATGGTTAGGATAAATCTGACCACTTGGCGACCCTGTTTGATGCTGAGGTTCGTGGATTTCCAGCCGATTTTAGTGATGACTTTTCTAGATTTTTCGTCAACCTACAGCTGGTCTGGACGACAACTTCATGACCTAAATCAAGAAGCGCGTGTCTTTTTCGGAAGACTTTACTTCCTTCTAATGATGGAATTGATTCATCGTGTAGATCCATCTTTTCTTTCATCGGGTAAAATAGTTAATTTAGTCCAAAACAAAAGCACCTGCAGTAAACTTTACAGAAACATGTGATAGATAGTTTTTAATTGAATAACTTGGTACATTCTCCCCACACTTAGTTTCTTTCTTTGCCTTTTTATTCTCCTTTATTCCATTTTAAATGAATTCAATCGTTTTAGGGTGTTTCTCAATTTATGTCCTTTTCGAGGTAACGATAATTTCGGTATTAACACCTAGTTTTCATCGTTCATAAATATATATAAACATGATTTTGACTTCATTTAATTGAAATTTTTTTTTTTTCAAATTTTCACAAAATTTGGCAAATAAACCAAGTGTAAACCCGAGAGAATTTATAACCCTTCCCCACACTTGAGATCATGCAATGCCCTCATTTGCATGAAATCAGACTCTAATTATAAATTCATGAGGGTGATTAGTGTAGAAAAGTGATTAAGAATACCTAGTTTGTACTTACAAAGCTCGTCGAATGATAGATGGCGCGCCTCATCGTTCATTCCTTCTTATTTTATCACACATGTTTTTCTTCAAAAATGGTTGCTTTTTTGAACAGTTTGCTAATCTTTGAAAATGCGTCTTTTACCCTAACTTATCATGCATGTTTATTAACGAGTTATGCACTAACCCGAACCCCTAATTTAACGTTAAGTGGGGTTAGACTTCCCTACATTTTAGCTGACGATATGTGAAGTCGGTGGAATAAGTTCCTCGAATTAAAATAGTGAGCCAGTTATTTATATCTCGGGTGGTGTATAATATATCAATGGGTTTAAAGTTTAGACTCACCCGTTGATCGTCACTACTTAATTCTTTTTTAAGTGTAGCTTTTAGTAAATGGATATGTCTCTTTTCTGGTTCTTGGTCAAATGGATCATTATACACTGACGTACATATTCCTATAGGGTGGTCAATTCCTAACATTTCCTTCCGTTCATTCTCGGGATCAAAGTTTTCACCTCTATTACCCATTTGGGTAAAATTTGAGGTGTCATTATCTATTACAGTTCTTAGTTCATCTTCGGTAGATGATTTGTCTATTGAGAATATTGAGTTGGAAGGTTGTGGAATGGTGAATTTCGGGATCGAAGTAGATTCTTCTTCATTAATGGTACTTATCGGTCCCACCACTTTGGTCTCGGGGGTAAAATTTTCAACGTTATCGTTTTCCCAAGAGTACCAATTTGTCACCCTTACATCTTCTTCGTCGGTAGAGGCTAATGTGTCGATATGTTGTGAAATTGGTAAGGCTGAATAAGAATTATCATCGGGATAGTTGGTGATTTCGGAGCTCTCGAATTCATCAAAATTCGATGATTTGAGGTTTTCTTGCACAATACTCCTTAGATCAACAGGTGTGTAATCTGATAGAGTTTCAGCTTGCCTATTTACAAACTCTCTCATTTGTTCCTTTTGAGCATCGAGTTCTTCGAGTTTGATTTTCATATGATTTAAAGAATTTTCGAACACGTAATTTTCCTCGTCTTCTGGTTGTTGAGTTTGGATATATTCTTGGGAATAATCCCAGTTTGAATTGCGTTCTTCATAATCGTTCCATGCAGGTTCTGTGGGTGCGTAATTTTCCATAGGAACGTAATAGTAACATTCCCATGTTGAGTGATAATCTCCACAGATTTTACAACCAGTTATTGTTTCATCGTTCGCGATCCAAGATTGACTGAATGAATTGTCATCAACACACGGTTGAGAGTATTGATTTAATTGATTTTGGAGTTCAAAAAGAGTTTCCAAGGCCTTGCTTTCAAAATTTTCCATTTTATTGCGATGGCCAAATTTTAGCTACAATGTGGTGCATTTACTAATTATCCTATTAGTTATAAAAATAGAAAAACTTATATAAGTTGTCCAATTAATAGACTTTTCTGCTTTTGCCCACGTTTCGAATAGCCAAAAGATGCAGCAGGGAGCCAGAACCCTTTAAATCGGAAGCTCACAACTCAGCCACTAACAAATCCAACTATTACTACGAAGCAGAAAATTGTCAACGTCCATTAATTTAACCACTTAAATAATTTTTCTTTCTGTTTGAGATATTAGATAAGAAATAGAGAAAATTTCTAAGTCCTAAAAACTAAAATGTCGAGAAATAAGAAAGAAAAAGATTGCGCGTCGAAAAGTGTCGAAAAATAAAAATAAGAAAGAAAAACGTCGGAACTTAAAAGTCTAAAAATTATATCTAAAAAGTTGCGCCTAAAGGTCTACAGGTAAAACTAAAGCGAAAAACGGCGTCGCAAAATTCTAAAGCACCTAAATCTTAGTCTAAGGAATAAGCACTTAAGGGATTTTACGGCAATGCCTAAAAATTCTAGAAATAAAAATGAAACTACGGCAAAAACTAGACTTAAAACTAAGCACGAATGATAAAAATACAAAAATTACGCTAAAAATAAATAAAAAGGCACAAAATATAAAAGAGATAAAAAGTTATAAAAATATTAGATTTTATAAAAATATTATTTTTATATTTTATATATTATAGTATTAAGTATTATATATTATAAAACTAGTTTAAAGTAATAAAAATAAAATAAACTAAAAACTTAATTATAATAATAATAATAGTATTAGGGTTTAAGTAATAATAATATTAAAATCCGTATTTAATGCGTAATTAGGGTAAGATGTGGCCTGGCAGACCCTGTCATGCGAGTCGCATGATTTAAGGCAGGGGGTCATGCGAGTCGCATGACCTGTCTTGCAGGTTCAAACCAGGGGGGTCAATGACAGGTTCAAACGTAATATTTATTATTTATTTATATTTTCTGTTTTATATTTAAATAAAATATATATATATATAATTAAAATAAAAACTTAATTTTAAAAACTAAAATAAACTAAAAATACTTAATAATTTTATAAATAATAAAAACTTAAAAATAGATTTTAATATATATTTTTTTTCGGTTTTAATAGATTTTATATTATTTTTTTTTTTTAATTTTATATTGTTTTTCTAAAAATCATAAATAATGTTTTGCCGACTCCCCGGCAGCGGCGCCAAAAACTTGATGTGGTAGCACGGGGTTACGAAATAGTGTATATTTTTAATACGGAATGCTACAAAATTTAACAAGTTTTAATTAAATATTTACAAAATGGATATACCAAAACCTTGCTACAACACAATAGGCAGTGTACCTAGTCGCGAAGTAGTATAGTTTTTAGTAAGTCCGGTTCGTTCCACAGGGAGACGGGCTTATGAAACACTTTATTTTTATATAATTATATTTGTACAAAAATATATAAATATATATATAATAATATATAAAAGTGGGGGTTTTACCGTTTAATGACCGGTTTGTCGATTTATATTTTAAGCGAAGCGTATAGTAAATGACGATATTTAAATAACAATATAAAATAAATAACAATAATTGAAATGACAATAAATAAAAGTACGAGAAAAAATGAAATAAAATATATTATGCTTATTTAAACTTCCGTAACCATGATGTTTGACGTTTTGATTTTAATTTTATGCCCATGGGTTAATTGTCCTTTGTCCTGGATTATGTAATATGTCCGTCTGGTTTTTGTCCATAACAGTCCATCAGTCATAAATATAAAATGCGAGTGCCCTCGTCAAATTATTATTATACCCGAAGTTAAATATTCCAACTAATTGGGGATTCGAATTGTAACAAGGTTTTAATACTTTGTTTAATGAATACACCAGGTTATCGACTGCGTGTAAACCAAGGTTTTACTACTTTGTTAACAATTACACCAATTACCCTTGAATGTAATTTCACCCCTGTTTTAATTATTCTAGTGGCTATTAATCCATTCCCGTGTCCGGTTAAATGAACGATTATTCGTACATATAAATACCCCGCCCATCGTGTCCGATCGAGTGTATATGGTAATTTATAGGGACGCCCAATTGTAAATCTTTATATTAACATTAACAAACTATCATTTAGTTAAACAAATATAAAGCCCATTAATAGCTCATAGTCTAATTTCCACAAGTGTCGTTCTTTTGTCCAAACCCTAATTATGGTACAAAGCCCAATTACCCATTTTAGTAATTAGCCCAACATCATGATTACTTCGGATTAAATAAGCATAATAATAACTTAAGTAAGAGACATTAATTTAAAAAGGAGAACATAGCTTACATTGATTATTTATCGCGTAGTGGTACACGGACAGAATTTCGACTTCAAAACCCGTAAAAATAACTTTTACATAACCCAAACTAATCTAATATAACACTAATCTATACTATATTTATTTATATATTATAAATTTATTATTATTATTACATTATTCTTACGGAGTATTATTATGTATATGTGTGTGGTGTGTTTTAAAACGAACGAAAACTGGCAAATTTATAGACCAGGCCTGATTCTGATCCTCATGCGACTCGCATGGGAAATAGGCATAAATCCATGCGAGTCGCATGGCCATCAGAATCCAGCTCAATCATTTTTGTTTTCTTGTTCGTCGACATAATTTAAAATAAATATAAATATATAAATAATTAATATAATTATTTATATATTATATTTTATTCTTGTGCATAGTAGACTAGATATTTTTGGTCCATTGCGTCGGGCGTTTCTTCTTGGCTAGGGTCCCGGTTCCGGATTTTCGAACGTCCTTGCGTACTATTTTATATCGTGTACTTTGTGTGTTGTAACTTGTACTCTTGTCATTTTGAGACGTTCCTCATCAATAAATTGAACCTTTTTAATTGTATCTTGTACATTTGAGCATTTTGGACCTTTGCGTCTTCAATTCGTTGTTTTCGCCTTTTGTCTTCGCACTTATTTAAAATAAACGAATATTACTTGAAAATGGAACAATTACAACTAAATAATTTACATATTGGGAGGATATTGCTACTAAATATATGTTCATTTGGAGCACTATCAGTGTTGTAACGTCGTCAAAGGGACGAGGGTTACGTAATGTCCAACAGTCCCGTAACAATCTAAAAACCTCATTTCTTACCCCAATTACCGACTCCGTCACTTGTGGGAACGTTTTGTTTAATAGTTGTAGCCCGATGTTCTTATTCTCACTTTGGTGAGAAGCGAACATTACTAATCCGTAAGCATACCATGCTTCTTTATGTTGCATGTTAGCCGCTTTTTCTAAATCACGAAGTCCAATATTCGGATATATTGAGTCAAAATAATTTCTTAACCCATTGCGTAAAATAGCATTTGGGTACCCCGCAATATATGCGTCAAAGTAAACACATCGTAACTTATGGATTTTCCAATGTGATATCCCCCATCTTTTGAACGAAAGCCTTTTATAAACCAAGGCATTCTTGGAACGTTCTTCGAATATCTTACAAACTGGTCTCGCCTTAAATAGTTGTGTCGAAGAATTCTGACCGACTCTAGACAAGATTTCATCAATCATGTCTCCGGGTAGGTCTCTTAAAATATTGGGTTGTCTATCCATTTTGTGTTTTTATACTGTAAAATAGACAAGAGTTAGATTCATAAAAAAAAATACTTATTAATACAAACAATTTTTACATATATCATAAGGCATAAGCACACTATATTACATATATTACACCACACGAATACAACTATCTTATTCCGACTCGCTTATTTCTTCTTCTTCGGTTTTGGTTCGTTTTACCAAGTTTCTAGGGATATATGATGTTCCCCTAATACGAGCCGTCGTTTTCCACATTGGTTTAGAAAAACCTGGTGATTTAGAGGTTCCCGGGTCATTGTTACAACTTAAGGACTTCGGGGGTTGACGATACATATAAAGTTCATCGGGGTTGGAATTAGATTTCTCTATTTTTATGCCCTTTCCCTTGTTATTTTCTTTTGCCTTTTTAAATTCAGTTAGGGTAATTTCTATAACATCATCAGAATTCTCGTCGGAATCCGATTCATCGGAGAATTGGTAATCCTCCCAATATTTTGCTTCTTTGGCGGAAACACCATTGACCATAATTAACCTTGGTCGGTTGGTTGAGGATTTTCTTTTACTTAACCGTTTTATTATTTCCCTCACCGGTTCTATTTCTTCATCCGGTTCCGATTCTTCTTCCGGTTCCGATTCTTCTTCCGGTTCCGACTCTTCTTCCGGTTCCTCTTCGGGAACTTGTGAATCAGTTCACGAATCATTCCAATTTACATTTGACTCTTCATTATTATTAGGTGAGTCAATGGGACTTTTTCTAGAGGTAGACATCTATCACATAATATCAAACGCGTTAAGAGATTAATATATCACATAATATTCATATGTTAAAAATATATAGTTTCCAACAAAATTTGTTAAGCAATCATTTTTCAAGTAAACACGGTCGAAGTCCAGACTCACTAATGCATTCTAACAAACTCGATAAGACACACTAATGCAAAATTCTAGTTCTCTAAGACCAACGCTCTGATACCAACTTAAATGTCCCGTTCTTATTGATTAAAAACGTTCCATATTAATTGATTTCGTTGCGAGGTTTTGACCTCTATATGAGATGTTTTTCAAAGACTGCATTCATTTTAAAACAAACCATAACCTTTATTTCATAAATAAAGGTTTAAAAAGCTTTATGTAGATTATCAAATAATGATAATCTAAAATATCCTGTTTACACACGACCATTACCTAATAGTTTACAATACAAATATGTTACATCGAAATCAGTTTCTTGAATGCAGTTTTTACACAATATCATATAAACATGGACTCCAAATCTTGTCCTTATTTTAGTATGCAACAGCGGAAGCTCTTAGTATTCACCTGAGAATAAACATGCTTTAAACGTCAACAAAAATGTTGGTGAGTTATAGGTTTAACCTATATATATCAAATCGTAATAATAGACCACAAGATTTCATATTTCAATACACATCCCATACATAGAGATAAAAATCATTCATATGGTGAACACCTGGTAACCGACATTAACAAGATGCATATATAAGAATATCCCCATCATTCCGGGACACCCTTCGGATATGATATAAATTTCGAAGTACTAAAGCATCCGGTACTTTGGATGGGGTTTGTTAGGCCCAATAGATCTATCTTTAGGATTCGTTTCAATTAGGGTGTCTGTTCCCTAATTCTTAGATTACCAGACTTAATAAAAATGGCATATTCGATTTCGATAATTCAACCATAGAATGTAGTTTCACGTACTTGTGTCTATTTTGTAAATCATTTATAAAACCTGCATGTATTCTCATCCCAAAAATATTAGATTTTAAAAGTGGGACTATAACTCACTTTCACAGATTTTTACTTCGTCGGGAAGTAAGACTTGACCACTGGTTGATTCATGAACCTATAACAATATATACATATATATCAAAGTATGTTCAAAATATATTTACAACACTTTTAATATATTTTGATGTTTTAAGTTTATTAAGTCAGCTATCCTCGTTAGTAACCTACAACTAGTTGTCCACAGTTTGATGTACAGAAATAAATCGATAAATATTATCTTGAATCAATTCACGACCCAGTGTATACGTATCTCAGTATTGATCACAACTCAAACTATATATATTTTGGAATCAACCTCAACCCTGTATAGCTAACTCCAACATTCACATATAGATTGTCTATGGTTGTTCCGAAATATATATAGATGTGTCGACATGATAGGTCGAAACATTGTATACATATCTATGGTATCTCAAGATTACATAATATACAATACAAGTTGATTAAGTTATGGTTGGAATAGATTTGTTGCCAATTTTCACGTAGCTAAAATGAGAAAAATTATCCAATCTTGTTTTACCCATAACTTCTTCATTTTAAATCCGTTTTGAGTGAATCAAATTGCTATGGTTTCATATTGAACTCTATTTTATGAATCTAAATAGAAAAAGTATAGGTTTATAGTCGAAAAAATAAGTTACAAGTCATTTTTGTAAAGGTAGTCATTTCAGTCGAAAGAACGACGTCTAGATGACCATTTAAGAAAACATACTTCCACTTTGAGTTTAACCATAATTTTTGGATATAGTTTCATGTTCATAATAAAAATCATTTTCTCAGAATAACAACTTTTAAATCTAAGTTTATCATAGTTTTTAATTAACTAACCCAAAACAGCCCGCGGTGTTACTAAGACGGCGTAAATCCGGTTTTACGGTGTTTTTCGTGTCTCCAGGTTTTAAATCATTAAGTTAGCATATCATATAGATATAAAACATGTGTTTAGTTGATTTTAAAAGTCAAGTTAGAAGGATTAACTTTTGTTTGCGAACAAGTTTAGAATTAACTAAACTATGTTCTAGTGATTACAAGTTTAAACCTTCGAATAAGATAGCTTTATATGTATGAATCAAATGATGTTATGAACATCATTACTACCTTAAGTTCCTTGGATAAACCTACTGGAAAAGAGAAAAATAGATCTAGCTTCAACGGATCCTTGGATGGCTCGAAGTTCTTGAAGCAGAATCATGACACGAAAACAAGTTCAAGTAAGATCATCACTTTAAATAAGATTGTTATAGTTATAGAAATTGAACCAAAGTTTGAATATGATTATTACCTTGTATTAGAATGATAACCTACTGTAAGAAACAAAGATTTCTTGAGGTTGGATGATCACCTTACAAGATTGGAAGTGAGCTAGCAAACTTGAAAGTATTCTTGATTTTATGTAACTAGAACTTGTAGAATTTATGAAGAACACTTAGAACTTGAAGATAGAACTTGAGAGAGATCAATTAGATGAAGAAAATTGAAGAATGAAAGTGTTTGTAGGTGTTTTTGGTCGTTGGTGTATGGATTAGATATAAAGGATATGTAATTTTGTTTTCATGTAAATAAGTCATGAATGATTACTCATATTTTTGTAATTTTATGAGATATTTCATGCTAGTTTCCAAATGATGGTTCCCACATGTGTTAGGTGACTCACATGGGCTGCTAAGAGCTGATCATTGGAGTGTATATACCAATAGTACATACATCTAAAAGCTGTGTATTGTACGAGTACGAATACGGGTGCATACGAGTAGAATTGTTGATGAAACTGAACGAGGATGTAATTGTAAACATTTTTGTTAAGTAGAAGTATTTTGATAAGTGTATTGAAGTCTTTCAAAAGTGTATAAATACATATTAAAACACTACATGTATATACATTTTAACTGAGTCGTTAAGTCATCGTTAGCCGTTACATGTAAGTGTTATTTTGAAACCTTTAGGTTAACGATCTTGTTAAATGTTGTTAACCTAATGTTTATAATATCAAATGAGATTTTAAATTATTATATTATCATGATATTATCATGTATGAATATCTCTTAATATGATATATATACATTAAATGTCTTTACAACGATAATCGTTACATATATGTCTCGTTTAAAAATCATTAAGTTAGTAGTCTTGTTTTTACATATGTAGTTCATTGTTATATACTTAATGATATGTTTACTTATCATAGTATCATGTTAACTATATATATCCATATATATGTCATCATATAGTTTTTACAAGTTTTAACGTTCGTGAATCACCGGTCAACTTGGGTGGTCAATTGTCTATATGAAACATATTTCAATTAATCAAGTCTTAACAAGTTTGATTGCTTAACATGTTGGAAACATTTAATCATGTAAATATCAATCTCAATTAATATATATAAACATGGAAAAGTTCGGGTCACTACAATCTTGTTGCCACGAACGAACAACATTGGCAAGATGGTTTTGGGTTTTTACACCGAAAATCAATTCTAGCGTGTTTTAGGTCGATTCAAGGTTACAAGGGCATCATATAACAAGTATAGAAGCTATATTAAACATCAAACAAGCATCACAAACACATTTCATAAAAAAAATCAAACCAAAACCCATTTTAAATGTGACAACCCGGAAAATTTCGACTAATTTTAAACCAAACTCTCGATATGATCTAATATTTTTGACACGATAAACAAAGTCTGTTAGGTTGAGTCTCAAAAATTTTGAACTGTTTCATATATGCAATTACCCTTCAACTATCTCCGAAGATTCACGAACCATTAATTGTAAATAAATGTGTATACATATACATATACATATATATATATATATATATATATATATATATATATATATATATATATATATATATATATATATATATATATATATATATATATATATATATATATATATATATATATATATATATTAACCAAAAATAACAATATACGATTTAATCATTAGAACTGAGAATATAAAATAATTTACGATATAATTAAATTGTTATTAAAATAAATCTATATATATAGAGAGAGAGTATATCAAATATAATACTCGTTGGACGTTTCGATTATTATTTAGAGAAGTTTAATTCGAATTTATATGGTTTTAAAATAAACGGTGACCCGAAAATGAGTTTTATAAATTTTAAGCTTACTAAAAATGTATTTAGTATCTAGTTATTAAATTTTAACACTTTTTATATTTTACCCAGAATTGAGCGGGACAGTTGATGTAATTTTTATTTAATAAATTAATGATCGAATTTTATACCATAATAACCAAAATAAATAAAGATAGTTAATGTAAAAATTTGGGATTTTTCTGTGAACTTTTGTCCGCCACTGAGTAACAACAGAGTACGAAATTATAGTCCGTGAAAACTGTCGGTAGAATATGGCGTTAAAGTTTCTATTAGACAAACACATGTTCCTTTTAAATTATTTTATATTATATTATAATTATTATTATATTATTATTATTAATTATTATGATTACTATATTTGTTAGTATATGTTTGTAAGATGCTTACTAGTGTCATCAACCATCAATCCATCTATCTTTATTTCAATTTAATCTAAATGAGTGATTATTATTTGACCACTATTAATAATTGATATCATGAATTCCATGTGTTTGTTTTTGTGTCTTCCTCACTTCATCTTATAGGTTATATATACATATAGCATATACATACAATGAATATGAATGGATTAATACTGTTAAATCCTAGATTTCCGAATATTTTGCTTTACACTATGCTTGTTCCCTCATATTATAAACACAATATAAATATATATACGTACCTATATTTGTGATATTCACAAAACAAACATCATCATTTGACTCTCATGAAACCCATAACCAATTTAAACTCATATTATTTTTCTCTGTGATTGATTGTGAACACCAACGCATGCATCAAACCCACTTGACATTACATACACATATATACATGCATCTGCACGATTTTGGTTTCTTTTAATATATATAAAACTACCATCAACCATATTCAACTTTATATTTCACCAACAACTATTCACCATTTTAAATTTATGCTTCTCGTGATACCAGTGAAGACGAAGCAGCGTTAATTCTTACAGTGTAATATTTTTTCGGCCATCATCAAGAACAACCCAACCTTTCTTCTTCGCTTTCGTAAACCCACGACCACTTTGATCACAAACCTGCTGCATTTTTCTGTCACACCACGAACACACCAACCCATTTAAACCGTCACCAACGAAACCATCTTGAAGCTCATCACCTTCATTTTAGAGCACCATCATCCAACCCAATACACCACCATAACCCATAACCGAAGACCACAACCTACGCTTGTCTTTTGCAACATCTTCTTCCGTTCATGTCACTGTTACGATCAAACCACCCAACAAACCTTGTTCATCAATCCGAATAGTGGCTATGGATTCTGTTTCTTTTATGATTAACAACAAACGTTTTCTTTTAACTAATCTCACTCTCATCACCTTCGATTTCCTGATTTTTCTCCACTTTGCTCGATTTTTTCTTTTTTTGTCTCGAACCACCTACACAACCTGCTACTATTCTAATGCTATTTATGTCAAACGAAAAAGATGGAACTAGACTGCTATAGTTTCTATTGAAACCGTTCCATCAAACCCATTTCAAACCACAAACCACCATTTACTTATTTAAATATATTTCTTTTATTAATTGATCAACCATATCACTATCACTAAACTAGTTAGTTCTCGTGTCTTGATCGATAATACCAAACCCACATGACCTGTAACTTGCTGCTATTTAAGTGTTGTTGTTTGAAGCGGCTGAGTGGTTCCTTGTATCGCTCACAAAACACCAAATCAAACCACTACTGCACGTACCTTAAGAACCTACAACAGTGACGAGATAGATAGTGATGAATAAGTGATATGATGATGTTGTTTCTTTATGTTCCAAGTTGAAACCAAACCCCACAATGTTATTAATTGTTTTCATTCCTTTTTCCTTCTTATTCGACAAAACAGTGAACCAGGTTTCTTCTGTTATTGTTTCTATATTTTCTCTTACGTTTGCTTTTTGTGGTTATTTAATCTCCTATTCAAACGCAAATCAAATCAACAACCACTTGCACGCTGTTACTGTTTTATAGCTTTAAACACCATGGAACGTTGATATTTTGCTACTGTTATTGATCCTAATCTCTTCGATATTCAACAGAACCCACACTCCATTAAAGTTGCTACGAATTCATAAAAGAAATAGATGATGATGATAACTGTTAAATAATAAAAGATGAGGATGAGAAAATTTCAATCATGATGATTGATTGATAAACCGAAGACCCTACTTTTTGTTTCCTGTTGCGAACCAGAAAAGCATGAGCCACTTGTTTTAATGGATATTGTATACGGCTGCCACATATACTTATGTCTCAATTTGCAAAACCCTTTTGTTATACGCTTTATTCTTTAACAACCATAAACTGCTACGAGCTGGACTTCAATCGTGGGCCACTATATTTCAGTTTCTAATATTGGGCCATAATTGTTCTTGGGCCGAGACCATTCCTTTTTTGCTGTGGAAGTCGCATATACAGATTAAAAGAATTCGAATCCCTTATTAAAATGGAAATGATAAAGTAGAGACATGCTTATGGGTGTTGGTGTTTAACCGAGAGGTCTTGATTTCAAGCTCGGTCTGAAGTGTTTTTTTTATGGGAAAACTTGTTTTTTTTATGGGAAAACTTTAAAGGTAGTTTATTTGTTATTATTATTATTGTTATTTTATTTTTATTATTATTAATATTATTATTATTATTGTTATTATTATTATCATTATTATTAAACTAACACTAAATAATAAAATTATTATTATTATTATTATTATTATTATTATTATTATTATTATTATTATTATTATTATTATTAGTATTAATAGGATTATCAAGATTATTATTTTTATTATTATTATTATTATTATTTTTATTACTATTATTATTATCATAAGTATTAGTATTATTAATAGTTTTATGGGAAAACTTTAAAGGTAGTTTATTTGTTATTATTATTATTGTTATTTTTATTTTTATTATTATTAATATTATTATTATTATTGTTATTATTATTATCATTATTATTAAACTAACACTAAATAATAAAATTATTATTATTATTATTATTATTATTATCATTAGTATTAATAGGATTATCAAGATTATTATTTTTATTATTATTATTATTATTATTATTATTATTATTATTTGTATTACTATTATTATTATCATAAGTATTAGTATTATTAATAGTACTATTATTATCATTATAGTCATTAATATAAATATAAATATTAGTATCATTATTATTATTAGTAAAATCATTATTTTTATAATTATTATTACTAGTATTCATTAT
This sequence comes from Rutidosis leptorrhynchoides, assembly GCF_046630445.1. Taxonomy (NCBI): domain Eukaryota; kingdom Viridiplantae; phylum Streptophyta; class Magnoliopsida; order Asterales; family Asteraceae; genus Rutidosis; species Rutidosis leptorrhynchoides. Next base: position 626,061,716 of record NC_092333.1, read on the forward strand.
TATTAAAATTAATATTTTTATTAGAAGTATCATTTTTACTAAAGTTATCATTTTTATCATTAATATTAAAAGTATCATTTTTAACTCTATTATCATTATTATTTTTTTTATCATTACTAATATTATTTTAGTATTATTATAATTTTAACAAACAATATATATATATATATATATATATATATATATATATATATATATATATATATATATATATATATATATATATATATATATATATATATATATATATATATATTTAACATAACAAAATTTATATTTTTATTTATTGTAAATATATAAAATGAATATATGAAACATATAGGTTATTAATATTAAAATGATATAACTAATAAATTTATATATATATATATATATATATATATATATAAATTTGTTCGATTACAATTATGTGTGTTAATATATACATAAATGATATAGGTTCGTGAATCCGAGGCCAACTCTGCATTGTTCAGTTCCGTCGTATGCATATTTTTACTACAAAATATCGTACCGTGAGTTTCATTACTCCCTTTTTAAATGCTTTTGCAATATATATTTTTGGGACTGAGAATACATGCGCTTTTATAAATGTTTGACGAAATAGACACAAGTAATTGAAACTACGTTCTATGGTTGAGTGATCGAAGCCGAATATGTCCATTTTGCTTGGTAGCCTAAGAATTAGTAAACCAGTCTACTAATTGACGTGAATCCTAAAGATAGATCTATTGGGCCTAACGAACCCCATCCGTTGTTGCGGATGCTTTAGTACTTCGAGTTTTTTTATCATGTCCGAAGGATGTCCCGAAATGTTGGGGATATTCTTATATGCATCTTGTTAATGTCGGTTACCAGGTGTTCAATCCATATGAATGAATTTTATAGCAGTGAGCAGACCTGCACCTTGAAAAGAAAATGAAATCTTGTGGTCTATTATATTATTGAAAATGATTGTTTATGATAAACTAATGAACTCACCAACCTTTTGGTTGACATTTGAAAGCATGTTTATTCTCAGGTATGAAAGAAATCTTCCGCTGTGCATTTCCTCATATTAGAGATATTACTTGGAGTCATTCATGGCATATTTCAAAAGACGTTGCATTCGAGTCGTCGAGTTCATCAAGATTATTATTAAGTCAAGTATAGTTGGATATATTATGAAATGGTATGCATGCCGTCAACTTTCAATGAAATGAAAGTTTGTCTTTTAAAAACGAATGCAATGTTTGTAAAATGTATCATATAGAGGTCAAGTACCTCGCGATGTAACCAAATGTAATGTATTCGTCCAGATGAATTAGGACGGGTCTCTACATTAAACACTTACAAACCTAAACCCTAAATTAAATTCATACAATTCAGATATTATTACCTTGTTTGGGTCATGAGAATCACAAAGATCAGGTTACACAAGATTTGTAAAGCACAAGAGCAAGAATTCAAGTATTAGGAATTAGGGAATTAGTGAGATAAGGGTGTGTTTGATAAAATTTTCCGAAAGAGGAAATAAAACATAAATCAGGCATATTAGTTAAAAATCTTATAAGCCAAAAACTCTTTTTAATTGACGTTTTAGAAAACGGACTGTTTGGAACACCCTACATGTATTGCGTATAACTTAATCGTAAAATAGTATTAGGTGACCATATTTTCCAGAAATATATTACAACATAACTACTACACAAATGAGAATGCAAACCCTCAAACAAAAACGGCTTTTTGAGAAACCCCTAAAAATAGGTATCGAAAGTGAATTGGAACCAGTTTTAAAAAAGAAGGAAGCGGGGAACCGGTTTTTACAAAAAACCGGTCTCTATTCCTAACTTTCGAAACCAGTTCCTTAATAAAAACTGGTTTCGAATTTAGAAACCCCTTTTTAAAAAAACCTGTCTCGTTGCTATAGGTGGCAAACGAAAAAGTTGAAAAACTCAGCTGCATTCCCTCCATTCCCTTCTCTTTGAAAATTAAATATGCTTCTAAAAACTCATTTTCATCTTCTTTTCACAATTAACTTCTTTATTCTCTTTCAAGTTAAATCGGTTGAAGATGTAAAGTTTAAGCCCTCATTGATTATATAGTTTCTAGAGTGAAAAAAAAAAAATTTAATTAACATATATTTTACTAATGGTTATTTTTGGTGATGTAGGAGCATGAACAAGCACTTGTACGTGAATGCTATTGCGAAGCTTGAAGGCGTTACCGATGTTTACATCTTCAGCAAAGTGCTGCTTTCAAGATCTTAAAGACTCATTCGAAGACTATACCTTCATATTCCTTCAATAAGGTATCGTCCACTGTTAAATCTACTTGAAGATGTTCCCGTATCAAGATCGAAAAGGAAGACTGTGATGATCGATCTTCATACTGTAGTTGAAACAGAGAAACTCGAAGATGTTTTGCTTGTTATGTTGTTTATGTTGCAGAAAAGAGATTAGCCAAGGATGAAGATGAAGATTACAATTAAAAAAAAATAGAATCGAAACCAATTTTTAATAAAGAACAGGTTTCTATTGTCCAGAATAGAAACCTGTTTATATTAAAAAATCAGTTTCGAAAGTCAAGTTTCAGAAATCAGAACTGGTTGGAAAACCGGTCTACACTTTGTAAACCTCATAGATACAAACCGGTTTTAAAACCGGTTTCGAAAGCCTCAAAAACCGGTTTTAAAACTCCTTTTTTGTAGTAGTGATAATGTCATTGAATGATAGTAACATATGCAAATACGCAATCTTATTCTTTCAATTATAACCCGTTTTGTATGGGATTTTCTAGTTGGTTCAGTTTGTCGAGTTTGATTGTTTACGTTTTGATGTTGTTTTGCTCCAGAGTTGTATCATCATGATTTCTTTCTCATATTGATGAAAAATTCTCTATTAGTATAATCACACAATTACAAGTTAGGGACACCATACATTTTTTTTTTAAATCATAGTGAAAATAATATAAGCAAACCGTAAACTTTAAAAAACCACAAACTTTGAAAAACCATAAACTTTAAAAGTGTATGAAGATGATTAAGAGGAAACCATAAACTTTCAAAACATTTTGATGGTGGCGGTGAAGATGAAGATGGTGGTGAAGATGATTAAGAGGATGATGGGTGCAACTTTAAGAAACTTCAGGGACTAATTGTGTATTTTTGACTAACGATCGTTAATGAATTTAACGATTATTACCCTAATTTTAAAAAAATTTGAACACGTAAACATTTTCTTGAGTAAACATAAAATTGAATTTTTTTTTTTTTTTTTGAGCTTAGGCAAATTAGAGAGAGGTTATCTTAATTGTCAAATTAAGTACCTTAAGTTACCTTTTCGGGCTATTTGGCCTATTTATTTATATCTAAAACATCTATTACTACAAACGAGCGATTAGGGTTAAAACCATAAATTAAATTTAGAAAATACTGTGGTACTGCTCTTCTTTAAAGGAGGGACACGATTTAAAAGTTTACAACAAGGTGATAAGTTGTCATCATCACTCAAAATTGACAAAAGAAAAAAAGAAGAATTGCAATGGCGTGATTCTAAAAAGACCCCTCACTTCCCTTTTTTTCTCACTCGTCACTTCTAATACCACCCAATTTTATCTTTTTATGACCCAACACCATCACAAAAGTGTAAAATATAACTTTAGCTCATGCCTAAATCACTTTGTTTTTACATGTTTCAGAGAATTTGACTCAAAAAACTTTTATTGGTTGCATAATGTTGAATACCTCTTTCCACAATCTCAATAAAAAACCTATTTGATTCTTCGCTTATTCTCTTTGTTTGTATTGTAAGATTAGTAATAATACATAAAGCCTCTCTTTTCTCTATTCTTTTAAAAACCCCATCGTCTATTTTCTTGTTTTCTGATCAAAGTTTGAATCTTTAACTAAAACCATGAAGTATTCTGCTTGAATTCAAAAACCCACGTCAATTATGCAAAAATCTTGAAAACCCGTTCAATTTTCTTGTTTTCTGATAAAAGTTTAAAGCTTTACATACTATACCCATGTAAATTATGCAAATACCTTGAAAACCCATTTAGTTTTGTTGCTTTATGATTGAAGTTTGAAGCTTTATATCCCAATTACCAAACCCATGTTGTATTATGTTTGAAGTCTCTTTGCCACTTATGTTTAATTCTTGAAAACCCATATCAGTTTTGTTGTTAAATTATGAATAAGGTTGTTGGGAGTGGTAAAATGGAGGTGATAACTAGCAAGGCATGTTCAAAGATGTATGCTGATGTAACTTGTAAATTGGGTACCAAGTCTTTTAGAGATCTTCAACCTCCACGTCCTTCAACTGCCTCAAATTCTCCATTTTCTGGTCTTGTTATTTGTGTTACAGGTTTATCAAAAGGTGATTTAATTTTAGCATTTGTTATTATCATTATTTGTTACTATTTGTTATTTGTTATTGTTATTGTTATTTGTTACTATTTGTTATTAGTAAAATTTATAGCTGTCTACTTTGAAGAATTTGGTTTGCTATTTAATTTGTGTTTTTCTTATAGTAGTTATTCTATCATGCAAATTGCAAAAAATGGGGGTACTTATTTACAAATTGTCCTTGTGGTGATCTTGAATTCTTGATCATGGTCTTACTCTCTAGTTTGAGGTGTTCATGGAACATTTTGACTCACAGTCAAACTGTTTGACTTTTTCAAAAAATTGTCTTTGTGATGATCTTGATCATGATCTTAATGTTTTATGAATTTAGTTCAATATGTTATGTTTTGTTTCAACAACTTAAACTTGAATATTTATGAGCATGCCATGCATCTTTACCCTTTACTCGGTTCCAACACCAGAGAAAAAACTTTTGTTACAATCATAGATTTCAAATTAACATGATTCTGTTCTCACTTTGAATTTTAGATTAGTATTTGGCATTAACTTCTTCATCATATAATCCAACATGGTCCTTTTTCCCAATAAATTTGTATGCATGCTTTATTTTGAAGTGTAAAATGAATTCATTTGACTACAAACTAGAAGTCATACATTACATGTTAGATGATGCTTTTGTACCTCTTGTTGTTTTGCATATCATCTTTCATGCTTGTGTCATGATGTGCATGCATTATTAGTTTATGTTTGAATCAATCAACTCATGTGTTTGGTTTTATCTACTTGTCACACGTGCTATGTTGAAAAAGTCTTGCTGGCCAAATCTTTGACTTTTATGTAATTTCCTTCTTGATGTTGACTTACAGAAGCGAAAAAACAAGTGATGGATGCAACTGAGAGATTGGGAGGTCAATTTAGTCCCCATCTGCATCCTCAGTGTACACATTTGGTGGTTCAAATATCCTTTTCCATATTAAATGTATTGTTTATCTTGTGATTTACGGTCGATTTTACATGTGCAGTAGCATTATGTATAATCCGGTTCTACGAATTAAACATGTACATTTCAAGATTACACCGATAATTATGCCTTAAACTTGTAAATTCATTCAACTCAAAAAAGAAAAAAAAAGGAAAAAAAATAAAAAAAATCTTGTGGACCTATATCAAATTACATGAAAACTTAACCTGTAATTACAGCTCTTATGAACGTAAAAATGGGTATGTATTGAAGCATGGGGAGAAAGATTGTCTTTATATCGTTACTCTTGGATGGTTTGTCGATAGTGTAAGGAGAAATGGTAAACCTTTTCAACTTATACTGCCTTTTTGTCTTCTAGTCGTCTAGTCGAACATGTTGCGTTGTTTTGATCAGCTTAAATTATTTTTCATGTGTTTAGTGCGATTGAACGAATCACTATACAGTGTTAAGAGTTATAGAGAAGTTTCTATGGCAAAAGATGATATAAACAAGATCGGTAACGGGATTTCTTGTAATCCTATTGCTATGCTTGAAAATGTTAAACAATCTAACTTGATTCCAAGATCAAGAATACAATCATTAGTAGAGCAGAAAAGAAAAGGTTCAACCTTTGCAAGTCATACCTTTTATGTTGACCCACACGTTTCTGCTGAGCTGCGAAACAAGGTATGCTCGATTCACAACTGATACAAACATCACCAGGAAATAGTTAGTGATCAATACTTAGATTCATTGTACTTGGCACTTGGTTTTAAACAAACCCAATCTAACTTGGCGTTGGTCTGTTTGCAAACATTTTTATACACATAGCGTAGTGATCTTTACACCACTAAGCTTTTACCATACATCACTAAAATGCATATTTTGTCTATTTTACCCTTACTAACCTTAAATAAATAAACATTTTAATTACCCTAAAATTAATATCAATAAATAAATACCGTAGTGTTTTTCTTTTTAACTCATTCTTATGATTCTTTTGTTACAGTAGCCTACAACATTTGAGTATTTCTCAATTTCTTTTTTCACTTGGCACAACTACAATTTCAAAGAGTGTCCAAGACTTCGATGCTTAACAAAATATTGGCAAACAAGTATCGGTATCAATTATAAAATATACAACATTAGAATACATCAAAAAATATAGATATAACTATTGTAAAAAAGACCAACACCATTAAAAAAGTAATCATGATCATCATATTGAATAAAATTAAGAGTGTTGAAAGTATTCAGAAACAAGTTTTACCATCAATCCCTCATTTGATTACAAAAGATAAAGTACCAAAATACATAACACATAACATGTGTTATAACTAAAATAGAAAACAAAGTTTCATTGAAAAACTATCAAAATATGTCACTTGAAAGATCAGGATAAACATTTAAATCGATGATATTATTTTCATGATGGATTTTTTTTTTTTTGAACGGCAAGCTTGCATCAGTGTATCATTTATTTCAACGACACTCATCATTTGCCCACACACACGCGTTCGGGAGGAAACCCGAATCGCATTACAGGAACCCGAACCTTTAACCATCCCGAGGGGCAGGCGGACCGGGTTTTGAATCCTGAATGGATCCGGGAGAAAACCCCCCTAGGGTGAATATGGATATCCATATTTCAGGCAGATTAATTAATAGGATGGGCAGAGCGAGACTCGAACCCATGACCTAACCCCCAGTCCCAACACACAAGGTGAAGGGGATGTCGTTGAAGCAATGCTTCGTTGGCATTTTCATGATGGATTATACTTGCATCATTGCTCCCTTGAAATTAATAAGTAGAACTTGAGGGATTTTGTAATCTTGAGGACTCAACATACTCAAATCTTGAAGGATCCCTTGCGGTAGAAGTTATCCCCTTTCCTTTCTTCTTTTTTGATTTTGGTGGTCTACCTTTTCGTTTTTGAATTATTGGCTCAAAGTACGTATCTGATTGGTTGACAAGTTTGGTAATCATTGAAGAGGCATATTCTTTCTTGTTTTGAGGCCACTCTTGGTACTTTAAATACAACTCATCAAGCAAGTTGATGGATGACCAGAGATATCGGTGGATGGGTCATGGTTGTGTGCTAAGTTTTTTGGTTTAAATACCCAAATACCGTCACGTCCCTTGCTACCTATTAAACTGAATGGGCATTCAATTAAACGAGATACTGAGCTCTTTTTTCTTTTAACCTCAGTACCCCTTGTATCTCGATAAGAACCTCCCTTATCACATTGCAAAGTGTAGAACTTGTCATTTTTCGAATTGCGAATTGATATCCCATATCCTCTTGCATAATAAAATTCACGCACGCTCTTTAATAAATCATCTGACGATTCAAATTTAGAGCTAGAAAGATATATTTTTTCTTTTTCAATTAACAAATTCGACGAGTCATTATATGCCTGTTACATAAAATAAATCAGGATGTAATATATACACTTAATAAAACAAAACATCCAAAAAAAACTAATAAAACCTAATAAGTAAAGTTATTTGAAAGACATAACTATATATGAATATATATAAATTGAATATAGAGGTAAAGAACTTTTCTCTGTATACACATACACACCTCATTATACACACGTCTATCAAATTCATATTAATATATTATTTATAATTTATAATAATAATATATAATATATAATATAATATTAATTAAAACAGAGTACTAATATTATTTGTATTCATTGTAGCAATATAGAAGATGTTGAAACATACCTCTGTATTCATTGTAGCAAAATACGAAGAAGATGAGAATTGAAATTTGAAGCGGCCGTATGTTTGTGAATATAGGTTTTAGTTTTAGGGTAATTAAAAGGTTTATATCTAATTAAGGGTAGTAAGGGTAAAATAGGCAAAATACATATTTTAGTGGTGTTGGGTAAAAGTTTAGTGGTGTAAAGATAGCCTAGTGGTTAGGGCCCTGAGCTCCTCGAAACAAGTCTCAGGTTCGAATCGCGTCTTATTCAGTGGTGGTTAGAGATGAGTTGGAAACAGCTAGAGAATAATCCTGCTAGGCTGTGTACATCAATGAGGTCGGATTACTCGCTCTCCCGAGTAGCCCGAACAGGGAAAACCTTCTGCCTTTCATGATCATATAATAAAACTAACTTAAAGGGAAAATGGTCACAAAATACCTGATTCGGCCATATACGTCTCAGAGTAAAAATACTCTCCCTCTACATATAGCTTGAATAGGAAAACCTCGCCCGTTTATCTGTTAAAACGAGCTGATATGTCAAAAGGCTAATAACGTTTCCTCGTTTTATTAAAATGCTAATAATTTTTGCAACGCGTAGGTTGTAGAAGCTGTTCTAGAAGAAGGTGCAATGGTAGTGAACCGATGGTTGGTGGGGCATGACGTAAGTCATGTAGTCTGTGAAGGTTCTTCAGTTAAAAAATATATCGGTCACTCCAATAATGTTGTAACGGTATGTTACAAATCATATGATATAATTATAATTATAATTATATAATATAATGTAATACATCAGTCAATGCTGCTGAAAATCTATGTATCTTTATGGTCCATTTTGAACTCATATGCATCTCAGCCTCAATGGGTTCTAAAGACTGTGAAGGAGATTAAATCACAAAGGCTCGTCCATTTGTCTGCTGACTTGGCACGCCATGTAGGCATGACACTCAGTAATGTTCCTCAAGATGAAAACAATTATAGTACGAAAACAAGCCACAACGAGAAGCAAAGGATCGCGATCCTTGCAAAAGAGGAGGTCAGGAACCGACGAGGTCATCATACACAGGTAATAAACACCATTGATTACATCATCATCTTTTTGGTTTTATACTTTTGTGTGATGTAATCGAGCATCTATCTAAATGTCAGACACTGATGAAGCCATTGGCTCGAAGCGTCCTTCTTGATTCAATCAACTGGATTATGTCTGAACCGGCATCAACCGCGTCTATATGTATGGATTCTTTTAGTTTGAATGATGCAGATGAAAGCATGAAGGAACCTGATGCTTGTTTTGTTGATTTTCTACGCCCACTTTCTGAAAGGTTTCTTTTTGCATCATGTTTTCATTCATCTCATGTTGATTAAATTCACATAAGTGGCAAGATGGGCGGGTTGGGTAACAAGTTAAAACATTTTAGTGCCTAAGACACGAAAATGCTTATTTTTCTTTTAAAACAGATAACTATAATTATTATTTTGTTGTTCAATTTCATGTAGAGAAAAGAGTGAGTTGGTTTTCGGGTACCACTTCATTACAATACTATTTCCGGTGGACCGGTTCGGGGAAATGGGACCCAGTTCAAGGACGTTCGTCAGCACTACAGGATTCACGATTTTACAGTTGCTAAATCACATCTACGCGTTTTACCAGGTAACTAAATATCATGGTTCTATGTTCAAACATTAACGATTAAGCACATAAAGTTAGTTTTTTTTTTTTTTTTTTTTGATGCACGTAGATAACGGGATTATCTGTTTATGTTTCATTTAGGAAAACATGACAGCGTCGGAGATAGAGTTAGCGATCCACACTGATTCTCGACATGCAGACAGGCTACGGTCCATGTACTCGAGCAAAGAAGCTGCAGAGTGCGGTTGTGTAGAAATTAAGCGCATTGAATTTTTAGGGAGTCACAGAATTTTTAAAATGCTCAAGCATGTACCTGTAAATTACAGTGATCATGTGTACGAGTTGTTGACTCGAGCATAGGAAATCAACACTATGGTTGTTGACCAAATTAAATCTGACGATTTATACTCAATGTTACATTTACGTGTGCTTGCTTATTTTTTAAAATTTTTTTGTGTGAAAAGCATGCCTATAAAGAAGATATAGCTTAAAGGTTTATATGCTCGATAGTAAAGACCATTTGTTTTTTAGGCTGCAAAATAACTTGATCTTGTCTGCAACACTTAGAAACATTTACCTAGATCTGCGAGGTTGCAGATAAAATAAGACATTACTTCATTTTATGTTTTCAGAAAAAACAAATAAGCGCGCAAACATAAAACATAATAAGTTGGAGTGTCTTTGGAGCTCCATTCAACGACACCCATTGCTAGCGAGCTCCCTTGGAGCTCCATTGAATGACCATGCTTCAAAATGTCGATGGATGGCATTTTCAATCACGCAACTTTGCTTTAAATATATGTAACATACGGATAAAAAGTGGTACAGTGTGTTAATTAATTAATTTATGTGTGTTCATTTTTTAGTAAAAATGTATGTCATGATTGTTAGGGAGTGTGATGAGTTAAGTGATAGGAAGAAGTTGTTGATGTGACGCTAATGTGGTACAATGTGACTGTATGACGGGTGTCATGATTGAGAGTAGTCTAATATCTATAGAATAAAAAACAAACAACACCATATAACATCATATAGCATCATATAATGATATAAGATTAAGTTTATGATACGGCATCATGATTAATGATATAAGATTAAGTTTATGATACGGCATCATGATTAATGATATAAGATTAAGTTTATGATACGTTACTAAACTCATTATTATTTAAATTTAATAAATCTAAATCTAAAATTAATCTAGATGAATTAAGGAAAATGCTAACGGATGCCTAAGGTGTAACATCCCGCCTTTTTCCGTTTACTTTCCGTTTAAATAATTTAAAGCCCGTTATTAAATTATAACATCTCTCGTTTAGTCTACGTATTTAAGGTCATTCGTTTGGCTAAATCACGCACCCGCTTTGAAACTAGAGGGACCAATGTTGTCAAGTGGACAAAGTCATGACTAGGTCAACTAGTCAACCTTCATCATCCTCCATTCATTTCATCCTCCACATTTCACTACTTCCACTTTTATGCTCGCAAACCCTCAAACACAAATTCATCATCTATTCAAGATCTAGCAAGCATCAACTCAAACAAATTGCATATTTGGAATCCTTGCAACTTCCTCTTCGATTCCATACTAACTTTATCTCGTTTGGGTAACTTTTTAAAAACACTTAATTTCTTGTTCTTGATCTTTTAACTTAAAAGTGTATTAATTAGTCTCTATGGCTCAAGTCTAACATGAATATGTGATTTATATGCTCGATCTTGTTATTTTAAGTAACTAGCATGAAGTTGAAATTTGGTGTGTTTGATCTTGTGATTTGGTTGCTTAAATGTAGTTAGAGGCTAAAAGTGCATGTATTAAATGTGTTACTAGCATCACTAGCTTCAATTTGGTATGTAGGTTGACATGGAAAAGCTTCATAAACATAATTGTTAAATTTGTGATTTTGAGTTAGGGTTTGATAGAAGTAAAATGAACTTTTGATGCATTGAATGCTTTGCAATGTTGTTTGTAAGTGTTTAGTTAGATTGTATGCGTAATTACCTACGAAACGGCGTATCATATGTGTGCATTTAATTTCCGAGTCATCAAAGTGCATTTATGAACTTGAAAGCATTTATGGTGAACATTTAATGAACTTTCAACTTGAATTTGATTATTGTAAATGATAATTTTGGTTGATGAAATGTATTTAGTTGTATTCCTCGTTAAATTACCTTTTCAATGATGTATGGTAGGCGTTTTAAGTATTTACGGTTCATTAGTTGTGTTAAAATGAGTTTTGGCTCGAGACTTGAACACTTGCACCAGCCCAGGGATCAGCTCCCGTGTATTGCCGCGGCGCGGCCCAGCTATGTCGCGGCGCGACATTAGGCAGGTTTGGGGACTGATCAACTTTACATTTACACCAAAAATTCTAACTATGCTACGCACCTCCGATTACCATGTAACTTGTTCTAACATGCTTATATATGATTAATTAGCTCAGAAAAATAGTTCGAGACCCGACCCGAATGTGCTGACTTTTTCGTTGACTTTGACTTGACCAAAGTTGACTTTTATTCAAACTTAACCAATACTTGTTTAAACCGTTTTAACCTTCTTGTATACTTGATTCTTGCATGAAACTTGACAACTTGATTCACATGCTATATAATCGAGTCGTAATGAGCCATAGGACTAATTGAACAACTTTGACCAACCGTGTTTACCGCTATTGATACGACCTACTTGTTTAGGTCAAGACTAGCATTCCCCCTTGCACACGTTTACTTCGTGAAGTACCTTATTTACTCGTGCACTCAAGGTGAGATCATAGTCCCATCTTTCAACAACTTTTATACTTTTAAATCATGGGATGAGAAACATATACGTATCATACTTTTATGCTTTGAACACAAGTACGAAAACAAACATTCCACAGCGAGTTAGAACAAAAAGCCTCAATTTAATTATCATTAGTTACACTTGCAGGGTGTAAACGTGAACTTATGTTATGTGATCACATGGGCTTGACGAGCCTTCATTCGGACGGTTCGCTACCGTTAGCGGATGAAATATATTTTCGAGTATAGTGTATGTTCTAACACTACATAACAGGGTACAAAACAATTAAGTCTTGATAATTGGGTGCTCGCGAACGTGCAACAAATTTTGGAATGCAAACGATTTAGATAATCAACTTTATGGAAATATTAAATCTTGTGGTTCAAAAACAACATTTACTAATACACCTATGATTTCACCAACGTTTTCATTGACAGTTTTCTATATGTTTTCTCAGGTCCTTGAACGCTATGTAATACATGCTTCCGCACTCTTTTTGATACTTGCTTGGATGTCGAGTATACATGCATACATGGAACGTCTTTTGACTTACTTTAAATTGTGTCGCATAGGTTTCATTTGCTCCTTAAACGTTGTAATGTAACTAGTCGTTGAACTACTTTTGTAAACCTTGAAACATCCTTACATTTGAAATGAATGCGACATATTTTTGGTCAAACGTTGTTTTAAAGACTTATAACCACGTAACGGGACCTAAGTAGACGGCGCCGTTAAATGACGATTTTGTCGGGTCGCTACAGATGGTATCAGAGCGTTGGTTGTAGGGATTTAGAGTTCATTGGTGTCAACCCCGAGTCATAGGGTACATTAGTGAGTCTAGACTACAACCGGCATATAGACTTGAAGTAGGATTACTTGACTATTTGTGCATTATACTCGAACTCTTCTATTCATATCTAACTTCTATTCCATCTTAATCTCACGTTGTTTAATTTGATTGACACGCCACCTTGACCTTATGAAGTAATGTCGAATGCACATATGAATTAGGGTAATATAATTGCCGGGATTATATTACGGTGACTCATATGAACGTCCCGAAATTATGACATAAAGAATTTAGGGCGAGTCAAGGAAATTTTTCTCTCTATCTTTATTCCATATCACGATTAGTATTATTTAGAATAATAATCAACGATATTCTTGTGTCTTGAAGGAACAATGTCTCCTCTCCGAGTCCCACGCAATGAAACTCCCGAACAAGCTCTTCAACGAATGATAGCCACCGCCGTAGATGCGGCCTTGGCCGGTCACTCCTCCAACAACAATAACAACAACCACAACAACAACAATCATGGAGCCGGTAATTCAAGTGAGGGGTGCTCCTACAAGAGCTTTATGGGGTGCAAACCTCACACTTTAGATGGAATCGGGGGACCGGTTGTGCTCACCCGATGGTTTGAGCAAACGGAAGCCGTCTTTAGCATAAGCGGTTGACGGGACCAAGATAAGGTCAAGTACTCCACTCACACTTTCGTCGGTATCGCTCTCACTTGGTGGAACACCTATGTACAATCAGTGGGTACCGATGAAGCCCACGCCCTCTCTTGGGCCGATTTAAGGAAAAGATGATCACCGAATACTTCCCACGTGAAGAGACCCGTAAGCTCGAGCACGAGCTAAGAACTTTAAAAGCGGTCGGAAATGACCTCAAGGCCTATAATCAACGATTCGCCGAGCTATCATTGATGTGTCCGGCTCTCGTGACTCCCGAATCTCTAAGAGTTGAACTTTACATGGATGGCCTCCCTAAGAGCATCAAACACGGGGTAATGTCATCCAAACCCGCTAATCTACAAGAAGCTTTGAAGATGGCCCGCCAATTGATAGAAACGGTAGATGAAATTGTAGTACCGGCACCTAAGGCAGAGGATAAATCGGGTGGCAACAAAAGAAAGTGGGAAGCCTCCCAATCAAGCAACTACAACAACAACAACCCCGCCAAGAAGCCTTTCACCTCCGACGGCAAGAAAATTTATGTCAAAAATAAACCTTTTTGCAACAAATGTCACAAACATCACTATGGTGAATGTGACAAGCCGTTTTTCCACCGGTGCCAAAGAAGTGGTCATGTGGCCAACGATTGTAGAAGTGCCGCCCCCGTCGCTCAAAAGGGGCCCAATGCACCAAAACCGGGTGTTTGTTTTGAATGTGGCCAATCGGGTCATTATAGAAATGCATGTCCAAAGAAGAAAGCCAACCCCAATGCACGCGGCCGAGCTTTCAACATCAACACCGAGGAAGCCCGAGATGACAATGAACCAGTCACGGGTACGTTTCTTCTCAACAACTCTTAAGTTTCTTGCTTATTCGATTCGGGTGCCGATAAATGCTTTGTATCCAAGACTTTGGATCATACTCTTTGCACTCCACCACTCCTCCTAGATACTACTTATTCCATTGAAGTGGCCGACGGAAAACTATTAAGTGCCGACACATATTACCGGGGGTGTACGTTAAACATTTTGGGTAATGAGTTTGAAATTGACTTGATACCCATGGAACTAGGGAGTTTCGATGTAATAATTGGTATGAATTGGATGGTCAAAATGAAATCTCACATCCTTTGCGATCTTAACGCAATCTGAATTCCTCTCGAGAATGGTGAACCCTTGATTGTCTATGGTGATAAGAGTTGCACCGAACCCAACCTCGTTTCGTGCCTTAAAGTTAGAAAATTACTCCGTAAGGGTTTGATGATGTAGCGTGAGGGTACGAAATAGTATTATTTTTACTAGGAAATACTACAAAATATGACACAAGTTTTATTAATTTACGGATGGGATATACCTAAACCTTGCTACAACACTATAGGCAGTGTACCTAATCGTAGAGTAGTGTAGTTTTTAGTAAGTCCGGTTCGTTCCACAGGGAGCTAGTGATTACGTACTATATTTTTATAAAACTATATTTATATAAATATATATATATATATAAGTAGTAATATTATTATAAAAGGGGGGTTTTTACCATTTAATGACCGGTTTGTCGATTTTATATTTTTAAGCGTAAAGATAAATGACAATAATTAAAGTGCGTAAAATAAATAAATGACGATAAATAAAATAACAATAAATAAAATTGCGATAGAATATGAAATAAAAGGATTATGCTTATTTAAACTTCCGTAATCATGATGTTTGACGTTTTGATTTTAATTAATTGTTACTCGGGTTAATTGTCCTTTGTCATGGTTTATTTGATACCTATCTGGTTTTTATCCATAATAGTCCATCGGTCATAAATATAAAGTGCGAGTGTCCTCGTCAAATTACCCTTATACCCGAAGTCAAATATTCCAACTAATTAAGGATTTAAACTTTGACGCAGTTATCACTTCTGTCAACAATTACACCAGTTATCACTGTATGTAATCTACCCCTGTTTTGATTAGATATGAATATTAATTTACCCACTTGATCAGTTTGAATAATCAATTACCCAACCCGAATAATTAATTAAATGATTATAATAGATTTCATATGAACGTCACTAAATAGGACAACCATAATCATTATTAATTATTAGGATAATTAATTTGAAGATAGGTTCGACAGACTCTAATGAGTTGTCACTCAATTAGACAATACCCCCCATCTATTAATAGTCAATAGTCCAATTTCCACAAGTGTCGGTCTTTTGCCCAAACCTTAATTATGGTACAAAGCCCAATTACCCAATTTTAGTAATTAGCCCAACATCATGATTACTTCGTTTTAAATAAGCATAATAATAACTTAGCTACGAGACATTAATATAAAAAGGTTGAACATAACTTACAATGATTAAAAATAGCGTAGCGTTACACGGACAGAATTTCGACTTACACACTCAAACGATCTCTATCATAAATCTTATTATTATCATAATTTAAAATTAAAATTAAGATTATTGTTATATCTTATTACATTAACATTATGATAGAGATTTTTAGATATTGATATTGATAATAGATTTTTAGGATAGAAAAAGGGATGCTTTTAAATTGATCGATAATCATCGCCTTTTATAGGCAAAATATAAAATTGAATTTTCATTTACGACCCCTGAACTATGCTAAATTAACAACTTTTTATTATTTAATATTATTCTTATTATGAATTATTTAAATATTATATTTTATTCTTGTGCATAGTTGACTCGTAATTTTTACACCGTTGCGTCGAGCGTTGAGAGTTGACTCATGTCTCGGTTCCGAATTTTCGAACGTCCTTGCGTACAATTTAATATCTTGTACTTTGCGTTTTGTAACTTGTACTCTTGTCATTTTTAGACATTTCTCATCAATAATTTGAACCACTTGGATTGTATCTTGTACATTTGAGCTTTTTGGACGTTTGCGTCTTCAAATCTTCGTTTTCGCCTTTTGTCTTCGCACTTATTTATTTAAACAATTACAATGAAAATATAATACAATTACATATGAAAACCTATTATTTAGGAGGGATATTGCTATGAAATATATGTTCCTTTTTAGCCTTATCAAATATCCCCACACTTGAGCGTTGCTTGTCCTCAAGCAATACAGAACTTGAAATAAAAACATACATGAATCACTTTTTTATTCATCACACTTTGTACATCAGTGATTTTGATATGGTGGTATAAACAATGATAGTAACGATAGAACCATGGTTAAAGGTGGGTGTGTCATCCACAGTTGCCTCGGGTTTAGGTCAACGACACTTGCAATCAAATAGCCGATTTACTTTCAGTTTCCAAAGCAAAGTGCACATTTGAAAGGCGGTTTACAGTTCCACATGACTATGAAAATTTAGATCCGTTAGGAAATTGGATCTTTATGAAAACATTTGATCTTTTGAAAATTCAATCTAGCTTTTACCTTAGATAAGTTTTCTGGAATAACCCTTCACCGGTGTTGCAAAATATTTTTTTTTTTTGTGGGTTGTGTGGGTTTCAGATTTGAAAATTTTAGCTCAACACTTGTGGTTTTGTGTTACCCATTTGCTAACCTTGTATTGGAAAAGCAACACGTCCAGTTTACTTGTTCCGTATATTACCTTTCGGTAAACTACCGTCCGGTTGTAAAGGAAAGCGATGAACAAGAAACTGTTAAGGCAATGTCTAATGACATGCATATGATTATGGTCTTAAAACGTGTCGGATGCTAGTACTATCCTTTGTAGGAGCAATAGTAAAGATCATCCTATGATTTTTCGGTCTGGCACAAGGTCCTGTCTCCGACCATGCTATGCAACCACCGTTCTTACGGTTGACACCCGATTTGGTTCAGGTGACCTAATGAATTTCAGGTGAATTCCTAGGATTTTACGTTCAATGGTAATGAACGCATTGAAAATGGGTTTTCAGAAAACAAATCGGTTTGTATTTTGATCAAAATATTTTCTCGTTCAAGCTCGAGTTTAGATATCATCGAATTCCATGAGTTTGTAATTCTCAATCTTTAAGGTCAATCTCTAGGATTGAGTAATATCAGTCTTAAAAGCTGATTTTTGATCTTTAAGGAGATTATCCTTTCTGGGGATTTGATTCATTAGTCTTATCAAGCTAATTTGCACGGTGCCCCCCCATTATGCGAGATAAATCCTTCTCATGGTTAGGATAAATCTGACCACATGGCGACCCTGTCTGATGCTGAGGTCCGTGGATTTCCTGCTGATTTTAGAGATGACTTTTCTAGATTTTTCGTCAACCTACAGCTGGTCTGAACGACAACTTCATGACCTAAATCAAGAAGCGCGTTTCTTTTTCGGAAGACTTTACTTCCTTTTAATGATGGAATTGATTCATCGTGTAGATTCATCTTTCTTACAGTAAATCGGGTAAACCAGTTAATTTAGTCCAAAGTAAAAGCACCTGCAATAACTTTACAAAAACATGTGATAGATAGTTTTTAATTGAATAACTTGGTACATTCTCCCCACACTTGGCTTTTTTCATGCGTCTTTTTATATCTTAATAAATAAATTCAAGCGTTTTAGTTGTTTCTCAATTTATGTCCTTTCCGAGGTAACAATAATTTCGGTATTATCACCTAGTTTTCATCGTTCATAAATATGTATAAACATGATTTTGAGTTCATTTAATTGAAATTTTTTTCAAATTTTCACAAAATTTGGCAAATAAACTAAGTGTAAACCCGAGAGAATTTATAACCCTTCCCCACACTTGAGATCATGCAATGCCCTCATTTGCATGAAATCAGACTATAATTATAAATTCATGAGGGTGATTAGTGTAGAAAAGTGATTAAAAATACCCAGTTTGTAAGCATATTATTTTACATCACATTTGATATTTTGCGCCTTGTCATCAAAATTAGTAGCTTTTTGTTGAACTTAATGACAGTCTTTGAAAGTGCGCTGTTTTACCCTGTTGTGTACATAACATAAAATACAAACATATATACATATTTTTGAAGTTTGGTATATAACCCCTACGTTCAAAAATTAATATAATATTTTTTTTTTTTTTTTTTTTTGCATACTTTAGATCAATAAAATTAAATGATAACAAAATTTGTCGCCCCGCCCTCGGGTAAAGCAATTTCGGCTCAACTACCTAGTCTTTAACTCACGACGAATTTTAGAAATCATTTTTTAAACTTAATGAATTAAAGTAAATTTTGTTTTTAAAAACTTAAATTAAAATGCATATTAATTTCATAAAAAAAACCTACAAAACAAAAATTCAGAATGGAGGGAGAAAACTAGTTCTTTAGTGTCTGCTAGCGGAAAAGACCAATCGGGTTCCATTCTCGGAACTACACGAGAACAGAACAACTAACTCTAGATAGCATTTTCTTTTTAGAACATTTGAATCTCCCCACACTTAGGTAGCCGTGGTGTCAAAATTGTGATTAACTTCATCGTCAATTTCTCTTGGACCATAATCAACTTGCGTATCTGTGACTTTTGCTTTAAGCCAGTGACCAGCTTTTTCCGTAATATCCACAAATTCAACTAGCTTCGCCTTTTCTTTAGGCGATAGATTGGATACTAACCGGTTATATAACTTAAAGTTCCCCTTACTTTTAGCATCAATAACCCGTTTAAAAAGTTTCTTCATTGAACTGTTAATAACGGGGTCATTTAATTTCGTATCAACTATGGGGTTCTTTATTATCAAGTCATCATTAGGTGTTACTTCATTTTCCCCACACTTAGGTGTTCTATTATTGTTAAGCATTACCGTTGGATTTGGTAAAACAACATGGTTCTTACCAATCGTTTTTGTCGGTTCAACGGTTTTGATTTGTGGATATTTAGACTTTCGAATCATAAAGGTGATCGATTTCTCATCATTACTAAGTGTCATTCTACCCTTTCTTACATCAAATAACGCCCCGGTGGACGCTAAGAATGGTCGACCTAAAATTAGAGGAACGTTTGAGTCCTCTTCTATGTCAATGACAATGAATTCGACTAGAAAGGTTAAATTACCTACTTGAACGGGTAGGTTGTCAGCAATTCCAACTGGGTGCTTAATGGTTTGATCAAGGAGTCGAACACTCATATCCGTTGGAGTTAACTCACCTACACCTAATCTCTTATATAATGAAAGAGGCATAACACTCACACTTGAACCTAAATCTGCTAGTGCATCATACATGACACAGTCACTAAGTAGACAAGGAATAATAAATTCACCCGGATCACCTACCCTAGGTGGAGGATTTGGTGGAACTGTCTTCACCGGGTTTACTTCTACTGTTTTTGTTTCTTGCACTTTTTTATTCTTCTTCTTCTTCTTTCCAGAGGTATCACAAACTTTATTACCTATTACTTGCTCATACTCAACTCCTTTTCTTGGAAACGGGATGGGTGGTCTGTATGGTGCCACCACTGGCTTTACATACTCGGGTGGTGGTGGTGGTGTAACTTCTTCATTGTTACTTGAAATGTCCCGTTCTTATTGATTAAAAACGTTCCATATTAATTGATTTCGTTGCGAGGTTTTGACCTCTATATGAGACGTTTTTCAAAGACTGCATTCATTTTAAAACAAACCATAACCTTTATTTCATCAATAAAGGTTTAAAAAGCTTTACGTAGATTATCAAATAATGATAATCTAAAATATCCTGTTTACACACGACCATTACATAATGGTTTACAATACAAATATGTTACAACAAAATAAGTTTCTTGAATGCAGTTTTTACACAATATCATACAAGCATGGACTCCAAATCTCGTCCTTATTTAAGTATGCGACAGCGGAAGCTCTTAATAATCACCTGAGAATAAACATGCTTAAAACGTCAACAAAAATGTTGGTGAGTTATAGGTTTAACCTATATATATCAAATCATAATAATAGACCACAAGATTTCATATTTCAATACACATCCCATACATAGAGATAAAAATCATTCATATGGTGAACACCTGGTAACCGACAATAACAAGATGCATATATAAGAATATCCCCATCATTCCGGGACACCCTTCGGATATGATATAATTTCGAAGTACTAAAGCATCCGGTACTTTGGATGGGGTTTGTTAGGCCCAATAGATCTATCTTTAGGATTCGCGTCAATTAGGGTGTCTGTTCCCTAATTCTTAGATTACCAGACTTAATAAAAAGGGGCATATTCGATTTCGATAATTCAACCATAGAATGTAGTTTCACGTACTTGTGTCTATTTTGTAAATCATTTATAAAACCTGCATGTATTCTCATCCCAAAAATATTAGATTTTTAAAAATGGGACTATAACTCACTTTCACAGATTTCTACTTCGTCGAGAAGTAAGACTTGGCCACTGTTGATTCACGAACCTATAACAATATATACATATATATTAAAGTATGTTCAAAATATATTTACAACACTTTTAATATATTTTGATGTTTTAAGTTTATTAAGTCAGCTGTCCTCGTTAGTAACCTACAACTAGTTGTCCACAGTTAGATGTACAGAAATAAATCAATAAATATTATCTTGAATCAATCCACGACCCAGTGTATACGTATCTCAGTATTGATCACAACTCAAACTATATATATTTTGGAATCAACCTCAACCCTGTATAGCTAACTCCAACATTCACATATAGAGTGTCTATGGTTGTTCCGAAATATATATAGATGTGTCGACATGATAGGTCGAAACATTGTATACGTGTCTATGGTATCTCAAGATTACATAATATACAATACAAGTTGATTAAGTTATGGTTGGAATAGATTTGTTACCAATTTTCACGTAGCTAAAATGATAAAAATTATCCAATCTTGTTTTACCCATAACTTCTTCATTTTAAATCCGTTTTGAATGAATCAAATTGCTATGGTTTCATATTGAACTGTATTTTATGAATCTACACAGAAAAAGTATAGGTTTATAGTCGGAAAAATAAGTTACAAGTCGTTTTTGTAAAGGTAGTCATTTCAGTCGAAAGAACGACGTCTAGATGACCATTTTAGAAAACATACTTCCACTTTGAGTTTAACCATAATTTTTGGATATAGTTTCATGTTCATAATAAAAATCATTTTCTCAGAATAACAAGTTTTAAATCAAAGTTTATCATAGTTTTTAATTAACTAACCCAAAACAGCCCGCGGTGTTACTACGACGGCGTAAATCCGGTTTTACGGTGTTTTTCGTGTTTCCAGGTTTTAAATCATTAAGTTAGCATATCATATAGATATAGAACATGTGTTTAGTTAATTTTAAAAGTCAAGTTAGAAGGATTAACTTTTGTTTGCGAACAAGTTTAGAATTAACTAAACTATGTTCTAGTGATTACGAGTTTAAACCTTCGAATAAGATAGTTTTATATATATGAATCGAATGATGTTATGAACATCATTACTACCTCAAGTTTAGTAGGTAAACCTACTGGAAGTGACAAGAAATGATCTAGCTTCAAAGGATCTTGGATGGCTTGAAAGTTCTTGAAGTAGGATCATGACACAAAAACAAGTTCAAGTAAGATTTTTGCTCGAATTAAGATAGTTTATAGTTATAGAAATTGAATCAAAGTTTGAATATGAATATTACCTTGAATAAGAAAGATAACCTACTGTATATAACAAAGGTTTCTTGATCTTAGATGATTACTTGGAATGGATTAGAAAGCTTGGAAGTAAATTAGTAAACTTGAAGGGATTTTTGAAGTATTCTTGAAGTGTTCTTCCTATGATGATTATAGCTTGATTCTTGAAGTGATTTTTGATGAAGATGATGATTAACTACTGTAAAAATACGTTCATAATAGTGTGGGTGTGTTGAGAGAGAATTAGAAAGAGATTTGGAAGTGAAATGGAGTGAATGATGAGTGTTAATTGGTGAGTGGTGAGTGGGGTTAAAAGGAGTTCTAGTTAGTTGACTAGCTCATGGTAGAAGTTAAAATTGATTAGTCATACATGACATAATCAAGAGTGGAATCCCATGCTAGTTCCTATTGGTATATACCCATAGTAAGTACGTTTTGAAGCTGTGTATAATACGGGTAAGAATACGACTAGAATTCTTGATGAAAGAAAAGAATGGGAAAGTAACTGTAACCATTTTCGTTAAGTATGAGTGTTTCGATATATGTCTTGAAGTCTTCTAAAAGTATTTTAATACATCTAAATACACTACATGTATATACATTTTAACGGAGTCGTTAAGTCATCGTTAGTCGTTACATGTAAGTGTTGTTTTGAAACCTTTAAGTTAACGATCTCAATTAATGTTGTTAACCCATTGTTAATTATATCTAATGAGATGTTAAATTATTATATTATCATGATATTATGATATATTAATATATCTTAATATGATATATATACATTTAAATGTCGTTACAACGATAATCGTTACATATATGTCTCGTTTAAAAATCATTAAGTTAGTAGTCTTGTTTTTACATATGTAGTTCATTGTTAATATACTTAATGATATGTTTACTTATCATAATATCATGTTAACTATATATATAACCATATATATGTCATCATATAGTTTTTACAAGTTTTAACGTTCGTGAATCACCGGTCAACTTGGGTAGTCAATTGTCTATATGAAACCTATTTCAATTAATCAAGTCTTAACAAGTTTGATTGCTTAACATGTTGGAAACGTTTAATCATGTAAATATCAATCTCAATTAATATATATAAACATGGAAAAGTTCGGGTCACTACAGTACCTACCCGTTAAATAAATTTCGTCCCGAAATTTTAAGCTGTTGAAGGTGTTGACGAATCTTCTGGAAATAGATGCGGGTATTTCTTCTTCATCTGATCTTCACGCTCCCAGGTGAACTCGGGTCCTCTACGAGCATTCCATCGAACCTTAACAATTGGTATTTTGTTTTGCTTAAGTCTTTTAACCTCACGATCCATTATTTCGACGGGTTCTTCGATGAATTGAAGTTTTTCGTTGATTTGGATTTCATCTAACGGAATAGTGAGATCTTCTTTAGCAAAACATTTCTTCAAATTCGAGACGTGGAAAGTGTTATGTACAGCCGCGAGTTGTTGAGGTAACTCTAGTCGGTAAGCTACTGGTCCGACACGATCAATAATCTTGAATGGTCCAATATACCTTGGATTTAATTTCCCTCGTTTACCAAATCGAACAACGCCTTTCCAAGGTGCAACTTTAAGCATGACCATCTCTCCAATTTCAAATTCTATATCTTTTCTTTTAATGTCAGCGTAGCTCTTTTGTCGACTTTGGGCAGTTTTCAACCGTTGTTGAATTTGGATGATCTTCTCGGTAGTTTCTTGTATAATCTCCGGACCCGTAATCTGTCTATCCCCCACTTCACTCCAACAAATCGGAGACCTGCACTTTCTACCATAAAGTGCTTCAAACGGCGCCATCTCAATGCTTGAATGGTAGCTGTTGTTGTAGGAAAATTCTGCTAACGGTAGATGTCGATCCCAACTGTTTCCGAAATCAATAACACATGCTCGTAGCATGTCTTCAAGCGTTTGTATCGTCCTTTCGCTCTGCCCATCGGTTTGTGGATGATAGGCAGTACTCATGTCTAGACGAGTTCCTAATGCTTGCTGTAATGTCTGCCAGAATCTTGAAATAAATCTGCCATCCCTATCAGAGATAATAGAGATTGGTATTCCATGTCTGGAGACGACTTCCTTCAAATACAGTCGTGCTAACTTCTCCATCTTGTCATCTTCTCTTATTGGCAGGAAGTGTGCTGATTTGGTGAGACGATCAACTATTACCCAAATAGTATCAAAACCACTTGCAGTCCTTGGCAATTTAGTGATGAAATCCATGGTAATGTTTTCCCATTTCCATTCCGGGATTTCGGGTTGTTGAAGTAGACCTGATGGTTTCTGATGCTCAGCTTTGACCTTAGAACACGTCAAACATTCTCCTACATATTTAGCAACATCGGCTTTCATACCCGGCCACCAAAAATGTTTCTTGAGATCCTTGTACATCTTCCCCGTTCCAGGATGTATTGAGTATCTGGTTTTATGAGCTTCTCTAAGTACCATTTCCCTCATATCTCCAAATTTTGGTACCCAAATCCTTTCAGCCCTATACCGGGTTCCGTCTTCCCGAATATTAAGATGCTTCTCCGATCCTTTGGGTATTTCATCCTTTAAATTTCCTTCTTTTAAAACTCCTTGTTGCGCCTCCTTTATTTGAGTAGTAAGGTTATTATGAATCATTATATTCATAGATTTTACTCGAATGGGTTCTCTGTCCTTCCTGCTCAAGGCATCGGCTACCACATTTGCCTTTCCTGGGTGGTAACGAATCTCAAAGTCGTAATCATTCAATAATTCAATCCACCTACGCTGCCTCATATTCAGTTGTTTCTGATTAAATATGTGTTGAAGACTTTTGTGGTCGGTATATATAATACTTTTGACCCCATATAAGTAGTGCCTCCAAGTCTTTAATGCAAAAACAACCGCACCTAATTCCAAATCATGCGTCGTATAATTTTGTTCGTGAATCTTCAATTGTCTAGACGCATAAGCAATCACCTTCGTTCGTTGCATTAATACACAACCGAGACCTTGCTTTGATGCGTCACAATAAATCACAAAATCATCATTCCCTTCAGGCAATGACAATATAGGTGCCGTAGTTAGCTTTTTCTTCAATAACTGAAATGCTTTCTCTTGTTCATCATTCCATTCAAATTTCTTCCCTTTATGCGTTAATGCAGTCAAGGGTTTTGCTATTCTGGAAAAGTCTTGGATGAACCTTCTGTAGTAACCAGCTAGTCCTAAAAACTGGCGTACGTGTTTCGGAGTTTTCGGTGTTTCCCACTTTTCAACAGTTTCTATCTTTGCTGGATCCACCTTAATACCTTCTTTGTTCACTATGTGACCGAGGAATTGAACTTCTTCCAACCAAAATGCACACTTTGAAAACTTAGCGTACAATTCTTCCTTCCTCAATACTTCTAACACCTTTCTCAAATGTTCACCGTGTTCTTGGTCATTCTTTGAGTAAATAAGTATGTCATCAATGAAAACGATGACAAACTTGTCAAGGTATGGTCCACACACTCGGTTCATAAGGTCCATGAACACAGCTGGTGCATTAGTTAAACCAAACGGCATGACCATAAACTCGTAATGACCGTAACGTGTTCTGAAAGCAGTCTTTGGAATATCATCTTCTTTCACCCGCATTTGATGATACCCGGAACGTAAGTCAATCTTTGAATAAACAGACGAGCCTTGTAGTTGATCAAATAAGTCATCGATTCTCGGTAGTGGGTAGCGGTTCTTGATGGTAAGTTTGTTCAACTCTCGGTAGTCGATACACAACCTGAATGTACCATCTTTCTTCTTGACAAACAAAACAGGAGCTCCCCACGGTGATGTGCTTGGTCGAATGAAACCACGCTCTAAAAGTTCTTGTAATTGGCTTTGTAGTTCTTTCATCTCGCTGGGTGCGAGTCTGTAAGGAGCACGAGCTATTGGTGCAGCTCCTGGTACAAGATCTATTTGAAATTCAACGGATCGATGTGGGGGTAATCCCGGTAATTCTTTCGGAAATACATCAGGAAATTCTTTTGCGACGGGAACATCATTGATGCTCTTTTCTTCAGTTTGTACTTTCTCGACGTGTGCTAGAACAGCATAGCAACCTTTTCTTATTAGTTTTTGTGCCTTCAAATTACTAATAAGATGTAGCTTCGTGTTGCCCTTTTCTCCGTACACCATTAAGGGTTTTCCTTTTTCTCGTATAATGCGAATTGCATTTTTGTAACAGACGATCTCTGCTTTCACTTCTTTCAACCAGTCCATACCGATTATCACATCAAAACTCCCTAACTCTACTGGTATCAAATCAATCTTAAATGTTTCACTAACCAGTTTAATTTCTCGATTCCGACATATATTATCTGCTGAAATTAATTTACCATTTGCTAATTCGAGTAAAAATTTACTATCCAAAGGCGTCAATGGACAACTTAATTTAGCACAAAAATCTCTACTCATATAGCTTCTATCCGCACCCGAATCAAATAAAACGTAAGCAGATTTATTGTCAATAAGAAACGTACCCGTAACAAGCTCCGGGTCTTCCTGTGCCTCTGCCGCATTAATATTGAAAACTCTTCCACGACCTTGTCCATTCGTGTTCTCCTGGTTCGGGCAATTTCTAATAATGTGGCCCGGTTTTCCACATTTATAACAAACTACATTGGCATAACTTGCTCCGACACTACTTGCTCCGCCATTACTCGTTCCGACACCATTTGTTCCTTTCGTTCTATTAACCCCTGGTCCGTAGACCTCACACTTCGCCGCGCTATGACCATTTCTTTTACACTTGTTGCAAAATTTGGTGCAGAACCCCGAGTGATTCTTTTCACACCTTTGGCATAGCTGCTTCTGATTGTTGTTGTTGTTGCGGTTATTATTGTTGTTAGGATGATTGTTGTAGTTGCTGTTGTTGTTGTTGTTGTTGTTGTTGGGCCGTTTGTTGTAGTTGCGATTGTTGGGATAATTGTTGCGATTATTGTTGTAATTGCTGTTGTTGCTGTATTGGCGATTCTTATCACCGTTTTCCTCCCACTTTCTTTTGACTTGCTTCACATTGGCCTCTTCAGCAGTCTGTTCTTTAATTCTTTCTTCAATCTGGTTCACTAGTTTGTGAGCCATTCTACATGCCTGTTGTATGGAGGCGGGCTCGTGTGAACTTATATCTTCTTGGATTCTTTCCGGTAATCCTTTCACAAACGCGTCGATCTTCTCTTCCTCATCTTCGAACGCTCCCGGACACAATAGGCACAATTCTGTGAATCGTCTTTCGTACGTGGTAATATCAAATCCTTGGGTTCGTAACCCTCTAAGTTCTGTCTTGAGCTTATTGACCTCGGTTCTGGGACGGTACTTCTCGTTCATCAAGTGCTTGAATGCTGACCACGGTAGTGCATACGCATCATCTTGTCCCACTTGCTCTAGATAGGTATTCCACCATGTTAACGCAGAACCTGTGAAGGTATGCGTAGCGTACTTCACTTTGTCCTCTTCAGTACACTTACTTATGGCAAACACCGATTCAACCTTCTCGGTCCACCGTTTCAATCCGATCGGTCCTTCGGTTCCATCAAATTCCAAAGGTTTGCAGGCAGTGAATTCTTTGTAGGTGCATCCTACACGATTTCCTGTACTGCCAGATCCAAGGTTATTGTTGGTATATAGCGCAGCCTGTACTGCGGCTATGTTTGAAGCTAGAAAAGTACGGAATTCCTCTTCATTCATATTCACGGTGTGTCGAGTAGTCGGTGCCATTTCCTTCAAAATAGTCAAATGGAACAAGTTAATCATACAGAATATTAAGAGTAGTTAATAGTATTTCGTAGCATAATATGAACTCATTTATAAAAGCTTTTTCTTCATATTAGCGTTTTATAAGTTTAAATTCGGGTAGTACCTACCCGTTAAGTTCATACTTAGTAGCTAATATACAATTCAACTACTACAATTCTATATGAAAAACTGATTATAATAATATTTCGCGTTCAAACTTTTATACAATATTTTACAAACTTACAATACCGCTTATTTTACATAAAGCATGAAATATAGCACACAATAACTTTGATACAAGATAGTTGTGAAGATAATTCTAGCTAGTACACAAGTCGTTCAGCAAAGGCAATAAAGACACGTAATTCATACGTCCAGAAACAAGTCATGCATTCTGGTTTTACTAGGACTACTTCCCATCCTTGGTCTTGTGGAACATAACCGTTATGGCCGTTGATAAGACAGCGTGTTGTAACGTCGTCAAAGGGACGAGGGTTACGTAATGACCAACAGTCTCGTAATAACCTAAAAACCTCATTTCTTACCCCAATTACCGACTCCGTCACTTGAGGAAACGTTTTGTTTAATAGTTGTAGCCCGATGTTCTTGTTCTCACTTTGGTGAGAAGCGAACATTACTAACCCGTAAACATAACATGCTTCTTTATGTTGCATGTTAGCCGCTTTTTCTAAATCACGAAGTCCTATATTTGGATATACTGAGTCAAAATAATTTCTTAACCCGTTGCGTAAAATAGCATTTGGGTTCCCCGCAATATATGCGTCAAAGTAAACACATCGTAACTTATGGATTTCCCAATGTGATATCCCCCATCTTCCGAACGAAAGCCTTTTATAAACCAAATCATTCTTGGAACGTTCTTCGAATGTCTTACAAACTGATCTCGCCTTAAATAGTTGTGCTGAGGAATTCTGACCGACTCTAGACAAGATTTCATCAATCATGTCTCCGGGTAGGTCTCTTAAAATATTGGGTTGTCTATCCATTTTGTGTTTTTATACTGTAAAATAGACAAAAGTTAGATTCATAAAAAAAATACTTATTAATACAAGCAATTTTTACATATATCATAAAGCATAAGCACACTATATTACATATATTACACCACACGAATACAACTATCTTATTCCGACTCGCTTGTTTCTTCTTCTTCGGTTTTGGTTCGTTTTGCCAAGTTTCTAGGGATATATGATGTTCCCCTAATACGAGCCGTAATTTTCCACATTGGTTTAGAAAAACCTGGTGGTTTAGAGGTTCCCGGGTCATTGTTACAACTTAAGGACTTCGGGGGTTGACGATACATATAAAGTTCATCGGGGTTGGAATTAGATTTCTCTATTTTTATGCCCTTTCCCTTATTATTTTCTTTTGCCTTTTTAAATTCAGTTGGGGTAATTTCTATAACATCATCGGAATTCTCGTCGGAATCCGATTCATCGGAGAATTGGTAATCCTCCCAATATTTTGCTTCCTTGGCGGAAACACCATTGACCATAATTAACCTTGGTCGGTTGGTTGAGGATTCTCTTTTACTTAACCGTTTTATTATTTCCCCCACCGGTTCCGATTCTTCTTCCGGTTCCGATTCTTCTTCCGGTTCTGATTCTTCTTCCGGTTCCGACTCTTCTTCCGGTTCCTCTTCGGGAACTTGTGAATCAGTCCACGAATCATTCCAATTTACATTTGACTCTTCATTATTATTAGGTGAGTCAATGGGACTTGTTCTAGAGGTAGACATCTATCACATAATATCAAACACGTTAAGAGATTAATATATCACATAATATTCATATGTTAAAAATATATAGTTTCCAACAAAAATGTTAAGCAATCATTTTTAAAGAAAACACGGTCGAAGTCCAGAATCACTAATGCATCCTAACAAACTCGATAAGACACACTAATGCAAATTTTCTGGTTCTCTAAGACCAACGCTCGGATACCAACTGAAATGTCCCGTTCTTATTGATTAAAAACGTTCCATATTAATTGATTTCGTTGCGAGGTTTTGACCTCTATATGAGACGTTTTTCAAAGACTGCATTCATTTTAAAACAAACCATAACCTTTATTTCATCAATAAAGGTTTAAAAAGCTTTACGTAGATTATCAAATAATGATAATCTAAAATATCCTGTTTACACACGACCATTACATAATGGTTTACAATACAAATATGTTACAACAAAATAAGTTTCTTGAATGCAGTTTTTACACAATATCATACAAGCATGGACTCCAAATCTCGTCCTTATTTAAGTATGCGACAGCGGAAGCTCTTAATAATCACCTGAGAATAAACATGCTTAAAACGTCAACAAAAATGTTGGTGAGTTATAGGTTTAACCTATATATATCAAATCATAATAATAGACCACAAGATTTCATATTTCAATACACATCCCATACATAGAGATAAAAATCATTCATATGGTGAACACCTGGTAACCGACAATAACAAGATGCATATATAAGAATATCCCCATCATTCCGGGACACCCTTCGGATATGATATAATTTCGAAGTACTAAAGCATCCGGTACTTTGGATGGGGTTTGTTAGGCCCAATAGATCTATCTTTAGGATTCGCGTCAATTAGGGTGTCTGTTCCCTAATTCTTAGATTACCAGACTTAATAAAAAGGGGCATATTCGATTTCGATAATTCAACCATAGAATGTAGTTTCACGTACTTGTGTCTATTTTGTAAATCATTTATAAAACCTGCATGTATTCTCATCCCAAAAATATTAGATTTTTAAAAATGGGACTATAACTCACTTTCACAGATTTCTACTTCGTCGAGAAGTAAGACTTGGCCACTGTTGATTCACGAACCTATAACAATATATACATATATATTAAAGTATGTTCAAAATATATTTACAACACTTTTAATATATTTTGATGTTTTAAGTTTATTAAGTCAGCTGTCCTCGTTAGTAACCTACAACTAGTTGTCCACAGTTAGATGTACAGAAATAAATCAATAAATATTATCTTGAATCAATCCACGACCCAGTGTATACGTATCTCAGTATTGATCACAACTCAAACTATATATATTTTGGAATCAACCTCAACCCTGTATAGCTAACTCCAACATTCACATATAGAGTGTCTATGGTTGTTCCGAAATATATATAGATGTGTCGACATGATAGGTCGAAACATTGTATACGTGTCTATGGTATCTCAAGATTACATAATATACAATACAAGTTGATTAAGTTATGGTTGGAATAGATTTGTTACCAATTTTCACGTAGCTAAAATGATAAAAATTATCCAATCTTGTTTTACCCATAACTTCTTCATTTTAAATCCGTTTTGAATGAATCAAATTGCTATGGTTTCATATTGAACTGTATTTTATGAATCTACACAGAAAAAGTATAGGTTTATAGTCGGAAAAATAAGTTACAAGTCGTTTTTGTAAAGGTAGTCATTTCAGTCGAAAGAACGACGTCTAGATGACCATTTTAGAAAACATACTTCCACTTTGAGTTTAACCATAATTTTTGGATATAGTTTCATGTTCATAATAAAA
This sequence comes from Rutidosis leptorrhynchoides, assembly GCF_046630445.1. Lineage (NCBI taxonomy): Eukaryota > Viridiplantae > Streptophyta > Magnoliopsida > Asterales > Asteraceae > Rutidosis > Rutidosis leptorrhynchoides. The sequence goes on from NC_092333.1 coordinate 626,093,491, forward strand.
ATCATTTTCTCAGAATAACAAGTTTTAAATCAAAGTTTATCATAGTTTTTAATTAACTAACCCAAAACAGCCCGCGGTGTTACTACGACGGCGTAAATCCGGTTTTACGGTGTTTTTCGTGTTTCCAGGTTTTAAATCATTAAGTTAGCATATCATATAGATATAGAACATGTGTTTAGTTAATTTTAAAAGTCAAGTTAGAAGGATTAACTTTTGTTTGCGAACAAGTTTAGAATTAACTAAACTATGTTCTAGTGATTACGAGTTTAAACCTTCGAATAAGATAGTTTTATATATATGAATCGAATGATGTTATGAACATCATTACTACCTCAAGTTTAGTAGGTAAACCTACTGGAAGTGACAAGAAATGATCTAGCTTCAAAGGATCTTGGATGGCTTGAAAGTTCTTGAAGTAGGATCATGACACAAAAACAAGTTCAAGTAAGATTTTTGCTCGAATTAAGATAGTTTATAGTTATAGAAATTGAATCAAAGTTTGAATATGAATATTACCTTGAATAAGAAAGATAACCTACTGTATATAACAAAGGTTTCTTGATCTTAGATGATTACTTGGAATGGATTAGAAAGCTTGGAAGTAAATTAGTAAACTTGAAGGGATTTTTGAAGTATTCTTGAAGTGTTCTTCCTATGATGATTATAGCTTGATTCTTGAAGTGATTTTTGATGAAGATGATGATTAACTACTGTAAAAATACGTTCATAATAGTGTGGGTGTGTTGAGAGAGAATTAGAAAGAGATTTGGAAGTGAAATGGAGTGAATGATGAGTGTTAATTGGTGAGTGGTGAGTGGGGTTAAAAGGAGTTCTAGTTAGTTGACTAGCTCATGGTAGAAGTTAAAATTGATTAGTCATACATGACATAATCAAGAGTGGAATCCCATGCTAGTTCCTATTGGTATATACCCATAGTAAGTACGTTTTGAAGCTGTGTATAATACGGGTAAGAATACGACTAGAATTCTTGATGAAAGAAAAGAATGGGAAAGTAACTGTAACCATTTTCGTTAAGTATGAGTGTTTCGATATATGTCTTGAAGTCTTCTAAAAGTATTTTAATACATCTAAATACACTACATGTATATACATTTTAACGGAGTCGTTAAGTCATCGTTAGTCGTTACATGTAAGTGTTGTTTTGAAACCTTTAAGTTAACGATCTCAATTAATGTTGTTAACCCATTGTTAATTATATCTAATGAGATGTTAAATTATTATATTATCATGATATTATGATATATTAATATATCTTAATATGATATATATACATTTAAATGTCGTTACAACGATAATCGTTACATATATGTCTCGTTTAAAAATCATTAAGTTAGTAGTCTTGTTTTTACATATGTAGTTCATTGTTAATATACTTAATGATATGTTTACTTATCATAATATCATGTTAACTATATATATAACCATATATATGTCATCATATAGTTTTTACAAGTTTTAACGTTCGTGAATCACCGGTCAACTTGGGTAGTCAATTGTCTATATGAAACCTATTTCAATTAATCAAGTCTTAACAAGTTTGATTGCTTAACATGTTGGAAACGTTTAATCATGTAAATATCAATCTCAATTAATATATATAAACATGGAAAAGTTCGGGTCACTACATTACTTACATCTAAAACCTCCCCATCTTCTGATGCTGGTTTTTCAGAATTTGTTGAAACCATATTAACATTTTCATTCCGAGGATTTACTTCAGTATTACTCGGTAGCTTTCCTTGTTTCCTTTCACTCATCAATCTAACAAGAGTACCTACTTGTTTTTCTAGATTCAAAATAGAAGCTTGTTGAGTTCTAAATGACTGATCAAACCTCTCATTCGTTTGAGTTTGAGTTTCAATAAATTGTGTTTGAGATTCAACTAGCTTAAATACCACTTCTTCCAGATTTGACTTTTTCTCTTCGGTTTGTTGTGGTGGTTTATACAAGCCAGGTCTTTGTTGATTAAAAGTGTTGTTTTGAGTTGGTTGGTTATTCGGACCTTGTTGGTTATACCAGTTATTTTCGGGTCCTTTTGGATTGTAAAGAATGTTTTGATTTCGATTGAAGTTTAGCTTTGGCGGTTGATAATTATTTTGATAATTATTTCCAGGCCTTTGGTTCATATAGGAAACATTCTCTCGTTGTTCCAATGTTGGTTCAATGTGACAATCTTTCAATAAGTGTGGTCCACCGCATAGCTCACAACTGATTCGTATTGCGTGAATATCTTTATTCATCTTTTCCATTCGTCTTTCGAAAGCATCTATTTTTGCTGAAACGGAATCAAAGTCATGGCTAGAATCGGCTCTAGCCACTTTAGATGAACGAAAAATATCTTTTTCTTGGTGCCACTCATGCGAGTGGGAGGCTGTGTTATCAATAATTTTGTAAGCTTCAGTTGCGGTTTTCTTCATAATGGAACCACCAGCTGTTATGTCGATGTCTTTTCGTGTAGCAACGTTGACACCTTGGTAGAATATTTGTACTATTTGGTAAGTGTCTAAACCGTGTTGAGGACATCCTCTCAACATCCTTCCGAATCTTGTCCACGCCTCATATAATGTTTCATTTGGCTTTTGCGCGAACGTAACAATTTCTCCTTGAAGTCTCACGGCTTTAGATGCCGGAAAGAATTGTTTAAGAAATTTTTCAACTAAAACATCCCATGTGTCAATCGCCCCTTCAGGTAACGATTCTAACCAATCTTTGGCTTCTCCCTTTAAAGTCCAGGGAAACAACATGAGATAGATCTGCTCATCTTCCACTTCTCGGATTTTGAATAGTGTACAAATTCTTTTAAACGTACGAAGGTGTTCGTTAGGATCTTCATTCGGTGCACCACTGAATTGGCATTGGTTAGTTACCATGTGTAGAATTTGTCCTTTGATTTCATAATCTGGCGCATTAACTTCTGGCTTAATAATGGCGTGACCTTGGCCCGTGCGTGTGGCTCTCATTCGATCTTCCATACTTAGAGGTTCCGTTACTTCCATAATTGAATTTGTTGAATACGAATCACTAGAGGATTCTGATTTAATGGTTTGTGGCTCAGGAGGAATAATTAGTGGTTCTGGATCTTGGAATTGTCCCTGAATATTCTCCGGATTCTCAATTGTGAGGTCGGGTTCAAAAGATGGATTATCGGAAATTTGAGTTGGAGTTCTTGGTCGACTAGATGATGATTCTAAAGAAAAATCAACGGCGACAATATTGGCTAGATGTCTTGATCGAGTTATAGGTGGTGAACGTATGAAAGGTGGTGAACGTTTTACTCGGTGCATTCACTGAATATCCTATTAGTTTTTAAAAGGAAAGAAAAATTATATAAGTTATCCAATTAATAGACTTTTCTGATTTTGCCCACGTTTCGAATAGCCAAAAGATGCAGCAGAGGGGCAGGATTCGTTTGGTTTCAATATAATTGAGTACTGTTTGGCTCCAATAACCCGGTCCACGTACAAATCCAACTATTACTACGAACCAGAAAATTTTGATGTCTATCAATTTAACCACTTAAAATAAATTTTCGTAATTTTAAGAAATTTAGATAAGAAGTAGAATAAAAATCTTATCCTAAAACTAGAATAGCGAGAAATAAGAAAGAAAAAGATTGCGCGTCGAAAAAGGTCGAAAAATAAAAGGTCGAAAAATAGGCGTCGAAAAATAAAAATAAGAAAGTAGCGCGAAAAACGGCGTCGCAAAATTCTAAAGCACATAAATCTTAGTCTAAGGAATAAGCACTTAAGAGATTTTACGGCGAACCTAAAAATTCTAGAAATAAAAATAACTATGGCAAAACTAAACTTAATACTAAAAATTGTAACTAGAGTCTAAAAATCTAAAGGTAATAAAAAAAAAAACTTTTTTTTTTAAAATTTTTTTTTTATTTCGTTTTTTAAGGATTTTAAATTTTTTTTTTATTTTAAAAAATTTTTTTTTTTATATAAATTTTTTTTTAAAACTTTTTTTTTTAAAAAATTTTTTTTAAAAAAAACGATTTTTTTTTTACAATTTTTTTTTTAAAACGAATTTTTTTTTCTTTAAAAAAACCGATTTTTTTTTTACACAAATTTTTTTTTTTTTTTTTTTTTAAAAAACGAAAATTTTTTTTTCTTAAAAAAAACGATTATTTTTTTTTTTTTTTTTAAAAACGATTTTTTTTTTACAAATTAATAATTTTTTTATAATTATAATTTATTTTTTAAAACTTTTTTTTTTAATTCATTTACTATTCATGAATAGTAAATGAAAAGAAATTAATTAATTTACTATTCACATGAAAGCGATATGATAGAAATTATTAATTACAAGTTACATAATATACCCCTGAAGTATTTAATAAATACGACTTTTTAAAACTTTACGTATTATTCTAAAATATTATTATATTATTATATTCTATTTCAATATTATTATATTATTATATTCTATTTCAATATTATTATATTATTATATTTTATTTCAATATTATTATAATTAAAAATATAGCGTTTTAGCGCTCCCCGGCAGCGGCGCCAAAAACTTGATGATGTAGCGTGAGGGTACGAAATAGTATTATTTTTACTAGGAAATACTACAAAATATGACACAAGTTTTATTAATTTACGGATGGGATATACCTAAACCTTGCTACAACACTATAGGCAGTGTACCTAATCGTAGAGTAGTGTAGTTTTTAGTAAGTCCGGTTCGTTCCACAGGGAGCTAGTGATTACGTACTATATTTTTATAAAACTATATTTATATAAATATATATATATATATAAGTAGTAATATTATTATAAAAGGGGGGTTTTTACCATTTAATGACCGGTTTGTCGATTTTATATTTTTAAGCGTAAAGATAAATGACAATAATTAAAGTGCGTAAAATAAATAAATGACGATAAATAAAATAACAATAAATAAAATTGCGATAGAATATGAAATAAAAGGATTATGCTTATTTAAACTTCCGTAATCATGATGTTTGACGTTTTGATTTTAATTAATTGTTACTCGGGTTAATTGTCCTTTGTCATGGTTTATTTGATACCTATCTGGTTTTTATCCATAATAGTCCATCGGTCATAAATATAAAGTGCGAGTGTCCTCGTCAAATTACCCTTATACCCGAAGTCAAATATTCCAACTAATTAAGGATTTAAACTTTGACGCAATTATCACTTCTGTCAACAATTACACCAGTTATCACTGTATGTAATCTACCCCTGTTTTGATTAGATATGAATATTAATTTACCCACTTGATCAGTTTGAATAATCAATTACCCAACCCGAATAATTAATTAAATGATTATAATAGATTTCATATGAACGTCACTAAATAGGACAACCATAATCATTATTAATTATTAGGATAATTAATTTGAAGATAGGTTCGACAGACTCTAATGAGTTGTCACTCAATTAGACAATACCCCCCATCTATTAATAGTCAATAGTCCAATTTCCACAAGTGTCGGTCTTTTGCCCAAACCTTAATTATGGTACAAAGCCCAATTACCCAATTTTAGTAATTAGCCCAACATCATGATTACTTCGTTTTAAATAAGCATAATAATAACTTAGCTACGAGACATTAATATAAAAAGGTTGAACATAACTTACAATGATTAAAAATAGCGTAGCGTTACACGGACAGAATTTCGACTTACACACTCAAACGATCTCTATCATAAATCTTATTATTATCATAATTTAAAATTAAAATTAAGATTATTGTTATATCTTATTACATTAACATTATGATAGAGATTTTTAGATATTGATATTGATAATAGATTTTTAGGATAGAAAAAGGGATGCTTTTAAATTGATCGATAATCATCGCCTTTTATAGGCAAAATATGAAATTGAATTTTCATTTACGACCCCTGAACTATGCTAAATTAACAACTTTTTATTATTTAATATTATTCTTATTATGAATTATTTAAATATTATATTTTATTCTTGTGCATAGTTGACTCGTAATTTTTACACCGTTGCGTCGAGCGTTGAGAGTTGACTCATGTCTCGGTTCCGAATTTTCGAACGTCCTTGCGTACAATTTAATATCTTGTACTTTGCGTTTTGTAACTTGTACTCTTGTCATTTTTAGACATTTCTCATCAATAATTTGAACCACTTGGATTGTATCTTGTACATTTGAACTTTTTGGACGTTTGCGTCTACAAATCTTCGTTTTCGCCTTTTGTCTTCGCACTTATTTATTTAAACAATTACAATGAAAATATAATACAATTACATATGAAAACCTATTATTTAGGAGGGATATTGCTATGAAATATATGTTCCTTTTTAGCCTTATCAGGGTTGTTTTGCGATCCTAGCCCACGTTAAGAAAGTCGAGACCGATGAGAAGCATATCGATAATGTGCCAATTTTTAGTGACTTTTCCGATGTATTTCCCGACGAATTGCCGGGTCTTCCACCTCATCGACCGGTTGAATTCCAAATCGATCTTATTCCGGGAGCCGCACCCGTAGCACGTGCACCATATAGACTTGCTCCATCCGAAATGCAAGAATTACAAAGTCAAATTCAAGAACTACTTGACCGTGGTTTTATCCAACCTAGCCATTCACCATGGGGCACTCTGATTATGTTCGTTAAGAAGAAAGATGGATCCCTACGAATGTGCATTGATTATCGTGAACTAAACAAATTGACGGTTAAGAACCGATATCCTCTTCCTCGCATCGGGTTATCATCAACTAAGGGTTAAGGGGGAAGATGTCTCCAAAACTGCTTTCCGGACTCGTTATGGTAGTTATGAATTTCTTGTAATGCAATTTGGTTTAACTAACGTACCGGCGGTGTTCATTGATCTTATGAACCGCGTGTGCAAACCATACCTCGACAAATTCGTTATTGTTTTCATCGATGATATTTTGGTCTATTCTAAAAGTGAAGAGGAGCACGAACAACACCTCCGACTCGTGCTTGAACTCTTGAGACAAAAACGACTCTATGCAAAATTCTCCAAGTGTGAATTTTGGTTGAAAGAAGTTCAATTTCTCGGTCATGTCGTAAGCGCCCAAGGTATTAAGGTCGATCCCGCTAAAATCGAAGCCATTAGCAAATGAGAAACCCCTACTACTCCTACTCAGATTCGTCAATTCTTGGGCCTCGCCGGATACTATCGTAAATTCATCAAAGATTTCTCCTTGGTTGCTCGTCCTCTAACCGCGTTAACCCACAAGGGAAATAAATTCATTTGGGCAACCGAACAAGAGTCCGCGTTCCAAATCTTGAAGAAAAAGCTAACCACCTCCTATCTTGTCTCTTCCCGAAGGCAATGATGATTTTGTTGTATTTTGTGATGCCTCAAAACACGGTTTTGGGTGTGTATTGATGCAACGAGAGAAAGTCATTGCTTACGCCTCCCGACAACTAAAAATTCATGAACGGAACTACACGACACATGATCTCGAACTCGGAGCCGTTGTCTTTGCACTGAAAATGTGGTGACACTATCTTTAAGAAACCAAGAGTACTATCTTCACCTATCATAAAAGCCTCCAACATATCTTTGATCAAAAAAAACTAAACATGAGACAACGACGGTGGATTGAAACTTTGAACGATTACGATTGCGAGCTCCGTTACCATCCCGGGAAGGCAAATGTAGTCGATGCCTTAAGTCGAAAAGAAAGAATGGGGCCCCTTCGTGTCCGAGCCTTAAACATCACCATTCATACCAACCTCAATAGTCAAATCCGGGTAGCCCAAGATGAAGCCCTCAAGGATGAAAACATTTCTCTCGAACGCTTGAATGTCCTCGCCTCTCGATTCGAAGTTAAGGAGACCGGACACCGATATTTTGTCGGAAGGATTTGGGTGCCTAGTTATGGGAATTTACGAAGCCTTATTCTAGATGAAGCCCATAAGTCAAGGTATTTGATTCATCCCGGTGCCAATAAGATGTACCACGACCTCAAAGAACAATATTGGTGGCCGAACATTAAAAGGGACGTTGCTACTTATGTTGCGAAGTGTTTAACTTGCTCCAAGGTCAAAGCCGAACATCAAAGGCCATCCAGGTTACTCCAACAACCCGAAATCCCGCAATGGAAGTGGGAAAGAATAACGATGGACTTCATTACAAAGCTACAAAAGACGGCGGGCGGTTTTGGGTTATTATTGACCATCTCACCAAATCCGCCCACTTCCTCGCTATGAAAGAAACGTACAAAATGGACAAACTTGCACAACTTTACATCAAAGAGATTGTAACCCGTCACGGTGTGCCTTTATCGATCATATCTGACCGAGATGCTCATTTCGCTTCTAGATTTTGGCGTGCCTTGCAAGAAGTCTTGGGGACGCGTTTAGACATGAGTACCGCATACCATCCACAAATCGATGGACAAAGCGAACACACAATTCAAACTTTGGAAGACATGCTACGGGCTTGCGTTATCGACTTCGGAAAAGCTTGGGAAAAGCATTTGCCACTAGCCGAGTTCTCTTACAACAATAGTTATCACGCGAGTATAAAAGCCGCACCTTTTGAAGCGTTATATGGCCGCAAATGTCGTTCTCCTCTTTGTTGGGCCGAAGTAGGTGACAAGCAAATCACCGGACCCGAACTCATTCACGAGACAACCGAGAAGATTGTTCAAATCCGAGACAGGCTCAGGACGGCCAGTAGTCGTCAAAGGAGCTATGCCAACATTAGACGCAACGATATCGAATTCCAAGTCGGTGACCGCGTAATGTTAAAAGTCGCACCTTGGAAAGGTGTAATCCGTTTCGGGAAACGCGGGAAACTAAATCCACGATATTTTGGTCCTTTTGAAATCTTGGAGCGTATTGGACCCGTTGCTTACCGTTCGGATCTTCCGACTCAATTGAGCTCCGTTCATCCTACTTTTCATGTGGCAAACTTGAAGAAGTGCCTCGCCGAACTCGATGTCGTCGTCCCTCTCGAAGAGCTTACTATTGATGACAAACTTCATTTCGTGGAAGAACCGGTTGAAATTGTGGACAACTCCGTCAAGACGCTAAAACAAAGTAGAATCCCGATCGTTAAAGTTCGTTGGAATGCCAAAAGGGGACCCGAGTTTACTTGGGAAAGACAAGATCAAATGCAAAGAAAGTATCCTCACTTATTCGTAGAGTTGGAAACGCAAGATCTCGAGGAAGAAACAACGACTACAACACCTACTTAAATTTCGGGACGAAATTTCTTTTAAGGAGTAGGTAATGTAACATCCCGCCTTTTTCCGTTTACTTTCCGTTTAAATAATTTAAAGTCCGTTATTAAATTATAACATCTCTCATTTACTCTACGTATTTAAGGTAATTCGTTTGGCTAAATCACGCACCCGCTTTATAACTAGAGGGACCAATGTTGTCAAGTGGGCAAAGTCATGACTAGGTCAACTAGTCAACCTTCATCCTCCTCCATTCATTTCATCCTCCACATTTCACTACTTCCACTTTTATGCTCTCAAACCCTCAAACAAAAATTCATCATCTATTCAAGATCTAGCAAGCATAAACTCAAACAAATTACATATTTGGAATCCTTGCAACTTCCTCTTCGATTCCATACCAACTTCATCTCGTTTGGGTAACTTTCTAAAAACACTAAATTTCTTGTTCTTGATCTTTTAAACTTAAAAGTGTGTTAATTAGTGTCTATGGCTCAAGTCTAACATGAATATGTGATTTATATGCTCGATCTTGTTATTTTAAGTAACTAGCATGGACTTGAAATTTGGTGTGTTTGATCTTCTGATTTGATTGCTTAAATGTTGTTAGAGGCTAAAAGTGCATGTATTAAATGTGTTACTAGCATCACTAGCTTCAATTTGGTATGTAGGTTGACATGGAAAAGCTTCATAAACATAATTGTTAAATTTGTGATTTTGAGTTAGGGTTTGATAGAAGTAAAATGAACTTTTGATGCATTGAATGCTTTGCAATGTTGTTTATAAGTTTTTAGTTGGATTGTATGCGTAATTACCTACGAAACGGCGTATCATATGTGTGCATTTAATTCCCGAGTCATCAAAGTGCATTTATGAACTCGAAAGCATTTACGATGAATATTTAATGAACTTTCAACTTGGATTTGATTATTGTAAATGATAATTTTGGTTGATGAAATGTGTTTAGTTGTATTCCTCGTTAAATTACCTTTTCAAAGATGTATGGTAGGCGTTTTAAGTGTTTACGGTTCATTAGTTGTGTTAAAATGAGTTTTGACTCGAGACTTGAACGCTTGCACCAGCCCATGGATCAACTCCCGTGTATTGCCGCGGCGCGGCCCAGCTATGTCGCGGCGCGACATTAGGCAGGTTTGGGGACTGATCAACTTTACATTTACACCAAAAATTCTAACTATGCTACGCACCTCCGATTACTATGTAACTTGTTCTAACATGCTTATATATGATTAATTAGCTCAGAAAAATAGTTCGAAACCCGACCCGAACGTGTTGATTTTTTCGTTGACTTTGACTTGACCAAAGTTGACTTTTGTTCAAACTTAACCAATACTTGTTTAAACCGTTCTAACCTTCTTGTATACTTGATTCTTGCATGAAACTTGACAGCTTGATTCACATGCTATATAATCGAGTCGTAATGAGCCATAGGACTAATTGAACAACTTTGACCAACCGTGTTTACCGCTATTAATATGACCTACTTGTTTAGGTCAATACTAGCATTCGCCCTTGACCACGTTTACTTTGTGAAGTACCTTATTTACTCGTGCACTCAAGGTGAGATCATAGTCCCATCTTTCAACAACTTTTATACTTTTAAATCATGGGATGAGAAACATATACGTATCATACTTTTATGCTTTGAACACAAGTACGAAAACAAACATTCCACAGCGAGTTAGAACAAAAAGCCTCAATTTAATTATCATTAGTTACACTTGCAGGGTGTAAACGTGAACTTATGTTATGTGATCACATGGGCTTGACGAGCCCTCATTCGGACGGTTCGCTACCGTTAGCGGATGAAATGTATTTTCGAGTATAGTGTATGTTCTAACACTACGTAACAGGGTACAAAACAGTTAAGTCTTGATAATTGGGTGCTCGCGAACGTGCAACAAATTTTGGAATGCAAACGATTTAGATAATCAACTTTATGGAAATATTAAATCTTGTGGTTCAAAAACAACATTTACTAATACACCTATGATTTTACCAACGTTTTCGTTGACAGTTTTCTATATATTTTCTCAGGTCCTTGAACGCTATGTGATACATGTTTCCGCACTCTTTTTGATACTTGCTTGGATGTCGAGTATACATGCATACATGGAACGTCTTTTGACTTATTTTAAATTGTGTCGCATATGTTTCATTTGCTCCTTAAACGTTGTAATGTAACTAGTCGTTGAACTACTTTTGTAAACCTTGAAACATCCTTACATTTGAAATGAATGCGACATATTTTTGGTCAAACGTTGTTTTAAAGACTTATGACCACGTAACGGGACCTAAGTAGATGGCGCCGTCAAATGACGATTTTGTCGGGTCGCTACATAAGGCATGTCGTTAAGATGCATTAAAAACTTGTATATGGCGATTACAGTTGACTTAATGTGACTGTTATTAAATTATACGAGTTTTTTATGCGCCTTAATAATGACAGCTCTAAAAGTTGTCGTTAGCATTTTTCGTGAATTAATTACTCCGTTAAAAAGGTTTGTAGGCATAATTCTCTCGTTGACACGTTCTAGAATAATCTGAACCCATAAAGAAAAATAGAAGCACCGCACCTTGAGTAAATAATTGACCTAGGAAGAAAAGGACTTCATCAAAACCTAACCGACTCTCTTTACCCTATAAATAAACCCTTATTTTTTCCCCGATACATTCATCGCAATCGCATTGTTATCGATTATCTTCCTCAAAAAAACCTATTTTCAATTCTCTCTGATATACCATCCAAATTACTCAAGGTATACTTCTTTACTTAATTAAATTGCTATTATTTCGTTTTATCTGCTTGAATTATGTTCTACGCAATTGATTCGAGGTTGATTCGGGCTTTACTTTTCGTTTCATTGATTTTTATTATTTGAAGTCGTATTGTCGCTTATAACCTATAGATCTGCTAGGATATTTGTTAATTATTGTCTATCATACTGATCATAATGTAATACGGAGTATTACATATTCGAATATGATCATTTTATATAGATGTAGAAATTGCATACGGATTATTATATTTTAGAAAACTGCTCTGTTCATATAAATCATCCAACGTATGGTTGATTAGTCGTTCAATTGGATTATATTTTCTGATTGTTCATTATCATTTGTTGTGTTTAGGATTAGGAATTGTTTCATAACAATTGAAATATGTCGTTGATCGTATATTTGTTTTATTCATAATGGTTTACATGTGAGTATATTAGCTTGATTTTCATTAATTAAAACGGAAAGATTGCAACATAGGCAACTATATGAGAAAATGTACATCCGATTAATTTACAGTTAGTTACACACTCAATCCTGCTATACAAAACCTGTATACGAGTTTGACCTCTTTGTCACTAATTGAAAATCTAGTCAGACTAGTCATATATAATTGTGAAAATATTAGTGGCTGAATAATGCTTTAGAAAATTGTTTTCATTAAAAGTTAGGTTTATCCTTTTTTACAAATAGAATTTTTTTCAGAATATCTATTTGGTCTACATATTCTAGTATGCTTGTGTTTTGGTTAATATATGATGTTGATTAGGGTTCTTACAGTGTTATACTTTTGTTATCCAGATGCAGATCTTTGTAAAGACACTCACTGGCAAGACAATCACTCTAGAAGTAGAGAGCTCTGACACCATTGACAACGTTAAGGCTAAAATTACTGATAAGGAAGGTATTCCAGCAGACCAGCAAAGGCTTATTTTTGCCGGGAAACAACTTGAAGACGGTCGCACCTTAGCTGACTATAATATCCAAAAGGAATCTACGCTGCACCTTGTTCTTAGATTGAGGGGAGGGATGCAGATCTTCGTCAAGACTTTGACAGGGAAGACCATTACTTTGGAAGTTGAAAGTTCTGACACCATTGATAATGTTAAAACGAAGATACAGGATAAAGAAGGTATTCCTCCTGACCAACAGAGGTTGATCTTTGCTGGAAAACAGCTTGAAGATGGACGAACGCTTGCAGACTACAACATCCAGAAAGAGTCTACCCTTCATCTTGTTCTTCGTTTGCGTGGTGGTATGCAGATCTTTGTTAAGACGTTGACTGGAAAGACCATTACTTTGGAAGTTGAAAGCTCTGATACAATCGATAATGTTAAAACGAAGATACAGGATAAGGAGGGTATCCCACCTGACCAGCAGAGGCTGATATTTGCAGGGAAACAGTTGGAAGATGGGCGTGCACTTGCTGATTATAATATCCAGAAAGAGTCCACTCTTCACCTTGTTCTTCGTCTTCGTGGTGGTGGTTGTTAAGTTTTTTTTTTTTTTATTTTTTTTTTTTTTTTATTTTTTTTTTTTATGAAAAGTTGCAGTGTTTGGGATAATTCTCAGTTTTTGTGGTTTGTTCATTCATGGCTGAATGTGAGCAATGAATAGTTTGTGTTATATGAATTAGTTTGTTTCTGTTTGTGTCTTTTATTTGTTGGATACTGCAAAGTGCAGATGGCTTCAGTTTGTTTTAAGCCAATAATCTTTTTGTTTTAAGACAATAATCTTACCAATCATACCTATAGCGGTTTGGTTTTGCTCCATCTTGAAAAAGCTGAATGTAACCAGTTTTGCATATAAAATAATTCATCGTGTCAAGCCTCATAAGATGGGTACACAAGTTGACTGACCTAGTGGTTGTCTGTCTTTCAAAGTGCAACTGAAAAAGGGTACAATTTGAAGCTTTGGGTCTTATCTTGGATTCTTGGAACAAATCTTAATAGCTTATTTCATGCTTAGAAATTAGAACATAACTTACAACTTTTACTAGCTTTCGTTTACTAACGATCCTCTACTTTACATGAAGTTTTTGTCTAGTGGAAAACGAGCTAGGTATGTTGGATGTTGCACTATTTGGGTTAAACTCGGGGATTAATTACTTCATGATGCTAGTGATGTCGTATAATGGAGGTGTTGTGTTTGTGTCGATTGTTGGTCATTTTTCAAAGGAAAACGCTCTCAACAAAGCTTAAAACAATCTATAAACGAGCTCCCCTAACAACCCATGCTCTTGATAATACAATAATTGTTTGTAGCAAGATTCCTCATTTGAAATCAATACTCTTTATCTACAAATAGATTGTATTAATGATACTAAGCACTTTTGTTGTAAGTGGTCAAAACTAATCAACAAAATTAATCTACAAAGAGAGTGTGACTAGAGGGTGTGCATAATGCGCACTTCACCCGGTACCAGGTCTCGCGTTCGGGGGGCTTGATTACCCGAGGTTTTACCTTCTACGGGGGAGCCAATGTGCTCGTTCATAGGAGAGTTTCCTCGCTTACCAAAAAAAAAAAAAAAAAAAAAAAAAACTAATCTAACAAAATTTAATGGACTGATGGAAGATTTAAAAAATGGTCATTATCAAATTCCTTTGCTAAACAGTACGAGATACACAAAAATTTATCTTCTAATCAAGATACACACACATACTACCAGGGTTGGTCTTAAACCCATGACTGTCCTAGACGCACTCGGTTACTGCTACAGGTTGAGCCAAAAGGCGACTGATAAGAAGTAACGTTTTTTTTACATCATTAATTTAGTAAAATGCTATCTAGTGTCTGCAAGAATAGAAAATAGAAACTCTTTAAAGTCTATGAGCAACCACATCTTAAGATACCCTGAATTCCTGTTGCTCTTTTTGTTAAAGAATATTCGATTACTTGACCAGTCTCTCTGAGAGCGTTTTCCAATATCTCTGAATAATTTAGTTCCCTTGTGTTGCTATTAATGTTGATCTTCGGTTCTCAGAGAGACAAGCTCGCTTTCATGTTGTGGTTGTTGATTTCTTGACTTTAACTTCTTTGGGAACCATCTTCTAATGCTTTCAGGTAACCTAGAATTACACGTGCAGATGGAAAGTTTAAAAAAAATGCGTATAAGTCCATCTGATATACAAAATTATGGTACTATCTACTTTAATGATGACACAGTATATACATCAGATTCTGGAATTATATCTTATATAATGCAAAAATAAAGATAGATGCTAAAAGGCATTAGCAGCATATACATTTGGTAGAGGTAGCGATTTGATTCACAAACACTTGCAGGTTTTTAATCAGGTTCTGTTTTATTAGGTCATACTGGGTCGGAAGTGACCTATAATGTATATCTAATACATACCAACCACTTAAATCGTTTTATGCAATATAATATTATAATATTACTTTTAAAATAAAATAATATATATGCAAGCCTAATACATCACTATTTGCCTATAAATAATTTTGAGCAGAAATACTCAACCAAACCCACACCATAAATCACCAGTCTTATAACCCATTACCCAACCAGCAGACCAATCAATTTTTTCATCTCTAGCATCTATGATAGACCTTTCAATGGCGTAAGATTGTTGCACATTTAAGCAATGTATATGCAAGCGTTAATGACTTACAGATCCAGTCTTTCAAAAATTGCCCGTCGTACTGAAGAATTAAGGCCATATGCAATTGAGTTGAACAGACCCTGCATCACATATTTACAAATATTAAATACCAGCATTTTTTCTTTCCACAAGACCCACAAAAATCACGTGTTACTTTCTAAACTTTACTAGCACTAATTTTCTTGTTGCCATCAAACAAATATATCTGCACTACAGATTTGGTCCATGAGATACCTTCGTTTGACATCTTAGATAGTCTGAGAGAGTTAAACAGTTTATTTATTTTAACAATACTGTAAACTCAAAAATGTAATATTTATGGGACAAAAGGAGTATGTCAGTATTAACATAGTAAGCAACTGAATAATGCTTGTTGGTTGTTTATATGAATATTAACAGAGAAATGGAGATTTACCATAAGTGCAGACATTCCAACATCAAGAATAGATAACCAGAAGATCTTGTGACCCGGTTCAATGAAATCATGAATTCGGTTGACTGTGCCAAAACTCCACGAGCCTATAAGAATTAGCGGATAATAACCCCAGCGGTTCAAAGCCTACACAATAAAATAGAATAAAAATGTAGCAATGAGATCATGTTTAGCTGTGTTGTATTTTTGTACTATGTATAGTACCAGTAACTAGCAAGTTACCAGAAAAACTGGATAGTTTGAATGGAGGAAACAATAGGCAAAAAATTGCTCAATATCGATCTAACAAAAACAGTTCATATTCTACAGATATGTAAGTGATGAAGCAAACATCAATACCTTCATGTCTGCTCGTGTATCTGACTGGGAAGCCCTGTCAGACATTCCAACTGCCATCTGAAGTTAAGTAAAATTGTCATAAACCTGTCTTAAGGTCACCCATATAAACAAAAGATAACCAACAAAAGGACAAGTGTGTAGAAAACTGTGAACTTACACGAGTTACATTGTTTAGCATGCGTATAACTTGAAAGTAAGTGATCCCATTGAAAAGAATAGCACCCCATAAAGGTGCATAAAAAGTAAAGAAGTGAACAGCCTGCAAAAAACAGACATTCAATAAACTTGCATGATTGTATAAAGTGGGTTTCAAATTTAGACTTCTATAGGAATATTCATATAATGCGGGTTTCAAAATTAGACTTCTATCAAGATATAATCTAGTTGCCAAACCAAGACCAGGTCAAACTTGCCTTTCCTGTTCGCCCCGTTTCTGTCCAGCACCATACAGCTACACGACCAATATGGTCTAAATGTCCATGTTCATTACCAATAGATCTTAAAACCGTCATAACAACTGACGTTCCTGGAAGAAACAATCCATGTTATCTTTCATGCATAAAAGTATAAAATGGCTCAAAAGAACACAAATGAAGCACATCATTTACCAAATATATTAACTTAAATTCGTTAACTAAGGCATCAAACACAACACTAGCATATATACAAAGATCAGTGCATACCCCAAACATACAAATGAAACATGGGCTCAAAATCCTCGACATCAGCTTTGTGTCTGACAACTGTACGATGAAGAGTAAAAGCGATAGTAGTAGTCCAAAGGAAAGATGCTACACAAAAGAAATGAGTGCTGTATCCCTGAGCATAACAGAAGAATCCTTTAGATGGATCACTGCACATACAAATAACTATTTTAGTGCATTGGCCCCGAGTTTGACTGAATAATCCCTATACAAGAAACAACACATTAGCGAATACAGAACTCTATCAGAAGAAGCAAACTTATTTCACGTCATGTTAACATCGTACCCAACAATGCTGAAAAAACTGCAAAGCATATCCTGCATAAACAACAATAATGGAACAAATAACATAAGTTATAACTTATCGTTCGATCTTTCAGCACTGAATTGAGACTATTTGATGTACAAAGGTTTACATAATCAACTCAAGAATTGTAGCTCGATATAGTACCGAAATGAGATCTACTAGATCAATAACATATTCCAGTCATTCAGTAAATATATCAACTCAACTATAGGTTTATTATATTATTATTTATAATTTTAAATTTTAATATCAATATACAATGTACATTAAATATACTATGTACATTAATCGTAAATCAATGAACATATCTGTCAATTCAAACTTCAACTAACGCAAAACCCTAACATCACTAGTGATTATATGCTTAAATATGATTAATTTTGTTAAATTATAAAAACTGCAACTTAAATAAGGTTGAGTGATCATAAGAAATCGATCTGAGATTACAATTCGGTAAATAATGATAAAAATTTCTTACGGATAAAGCGAGATAGAAAACGAGCTTGAATGAAAACTTGCGGAGCTCTTTAAAGCAGAGGTAACAGAGCACTATGAATCCAGAACCTATAAGTGATAAAGTGGATGCACCGCTGTTAACCGCAGTTAAAATATGCCGTTCACCGGCCGTTAAATTACTTAGAACCGCCTGAATCGTCGCCATTTTCCGACTACTACTGTGTGTTACTTTAATTTTGATGAATTGAAGAGGTGGTTCAAGACAATCTCAGTTCATAAGCAAAGCTATCTATTATTTTTTTTATTATTAATATGTGTCAGAAGAATAATTCTCAAAGACGTTAATTTGGCAAAATGGTTGTGTCTTGTGTTTTTATAAGTTTATTATTTTTTCCACGAGAGTTCGAATCTCTCAGCTTGTAATTTTTATTCTTATATTTACATTTTTTTTTTTAAATCAGTTACATTTAAATAAATATAAAAAAAATAAGACGTATGTTTCTCTTCTCGATAATACAATCTTTCGAAATTTAATTGAGTTTGCAAATGCTTTTCGTAACCGTCCTAAAAAAATAGTAAGTATTTTTCATAATAAAGGCATTGTCATAAATCTATTAAATATTTAAGAACTTCATAGTTTATCATACCACACACTACTATACTATATTATTATTATTCTATATATCTAAAAGGCATAGGCAAAGTGAATAGTTAACTTTATAAACTTTACAAACTTACCACAAACTTTTTATTTTTACAATTCACACACACCCTTTAAAATACTTAATTATATAGTTTTAAAAACTTACCACAAACTTTTTCCAAATTTTATAATTTCACCACACAATTTTTACTATCTAACAACTATTCACTATTATTATTATTATTAACCACGTTACTCATTTTCTAATAACTGTTCTATTGTTATTATACACACACACACACACACACACACACACACACACACATATATATTAAAAATAGTTATTTCTATTTTATTAAATAGTTTGTACCAGTGGCGGAAGAATAATTTTTTTTCACCGGGCGCGAATTTTTTTTTTTTTAAAACGAATCAATTTTTTGGTCAAAAAATTGAGATTTTTGGGCAAAATATGGAGCTTTTTCGAAGTGAATAGTGAACTTTATAAACTTTACCACAAACTTTTTATTTTTACAATTAACACACACCCTTTATAATACTTAACTATATAGTTTTAAAAACTTACCACAAACTTTTCACATTTTATAATTTAACCATAAAACACCTCATTCATATAAATTCACCACACAATTTTAATTATCTAACAACTATTCACTATTATTATTATTATTATTATTATTATTATTATTATTATTATTATTATTATTATTATTATTATTATTAAATCAATCACATAATTTTCCACTTTATTATTGTTTAGCTTCTTTCCTTATTAAAAATTAACCACGTAACTTATTTTTTAATAACTGTTCTATTGTTATTATTATATATATATATATATATATATATATATATATATATATATATATATATATATATATATATATATATATATATATATATATATATATACATACATACATACATATATATTATAAAAATAGTTTTTCCTATTTTATTAAATTGTTTGTACCAGTAGCGGAAGCATAAATTTTTTTTTTCACCTGGCGCGAATTTTTTTTCTAAAACGTAGAAATTTTTTGGTCAAAAAATGGAGGTTTTTGGGCAAAATATGGAGCTTTTTCGACAAAATTTGAAGGTTTTCGGGCTAAATTTGGATGTTTTTGGATAACATTTGAACGTTTTTGCTGCAAAATATGTAAGTTTTGGGGCAAAAAATTTCACTGGAGACAAAGTCGAAAAATTTGAAATTTTTACACTGAAAATTGCAAATCCACTGGGGGCGGGCGCCCCCTTGCGCTACATAAAACCGCCCATGGTTTGTACCAATCGTTGATGTACGTCTCACTTTATTGATTGAGCTTTTGGGTATTTTCTCTCGACAAGACGAAAACTAAAACAAACAATGATGAATAATTACTTTCACGCTTATTACAAATCAATCACATAACTATTTTGGGTCCTTCCCCGACAAAACGAAAAATAAAACAAAAAAATGATAAACAGTTATTTTCTCAATAATTAGCTATCTAATTAATGTTAATCAAGGGTGAAGAACCG
The DNA here is from genome assembly GCF_046630445.1 of Rutidosis leptorrhynchoides. Taxonomy (NCBI): domain Eukaryota; kingdom Viridiplantae; phylum Streptophyta; class Magnoliopsida; order Asterales; family Asteraceae; genus Rutidosis; species Rutidosis leptorrhynchoides. The sequence goes on from NC_092333.1 coordinate 626,113,518, forward strand.
GCGCAAAGTCAGGTCTCCCAACTAGTTTATACATATACCTACAAAAGTTATGAATAGTAACTAGGGATATTTTCATCTTTTCACTTTTTTTAAAAAAAAAATTGACCAAATTTTATTTCACCAACAAAGCCCCCCACACTTTTCCCAAAAATTCAAATCGACCCCTCAAACATGAGGGTAAAGTGTCAAATAACCATTTTCATAAAAAAAAATCTTAAATAAACTCCACCCAAATATTCAACGGGTCATATCTTCTCGCTCGCAACGAGTTAAATTTTTCCGACACCATCTTTAAACTCGAAATAATATTAGGAACACCATGTCACTAACTATACGCAAAACGGACGCTTTTTAAAAAATGCTAAATATTTGGGGTACTTTTCATACACGTTGATTTTGCGTTAAATTTTTAAAAGTCGACAATTCCATAGCGAAACGTGGAGATGCACATATATTGTTAATTTAAAATAACATTTAAATCTTTCACGGGTTATACTGTCATACCCCCAAATAAGGCCGGGGAAATATGACTACACAATATCACAACACAAGTGTTTATAAACGAGAACGACTCTATATGAGACGTTTTACTTAAAAACCAATGTATTATAAGCAGCGAAAGTATTAAGTCATTACAAATGACTCCTTAAAATTTATATGTAATCTAAAATGTTCTAATGCAATAATATGAATGATGATATGCGGACTCCAAAAGCAGCAAAGTCCAAATAGCAAATAATCTTTAGCAATCTTCACCTGAGACAAAACATGCTTAAAAGTGTCAACCAAAATGGTTGAGTGAACAACATAGGTTTATCAATAATAACCAAGTTTTTAGACCACAAGATTTAATTATAGAGTTTAATCAGTTCGGTAGTAGTGCTGGTGTATATGATATCGATACTAACCATAAGTTACCCTAAACACATCACGTTCGTGTCGTGAATCATTATTATGTATCCATTGACCAACGGTCATCCGGATAGAGACGTCACTCTCAATAGCTGAAATGCCCCGTCCTAATCCATCTGGACGAAGTCTTCAACAGTTGGTCCCATTGCGAGGTTCTGACCTCTATATGCCATAAACGACTCCATGTAATATGAGCAAATGCACAGCGGAAGATTTCTTTCAAACCTGAGAATAAACATGCTTTAAAGTGTCAACCAAAAGGTTGGTGAGTTCATAAGTTTATCATAAAACAATAAAATTCATCATTTTGATAGACCACAAGATTTAAATGCTGCATGGTACAAATGGGCCCGAATCCTATACCCACCTGTAATGTACATGCGATATCTTTTAAATGATGGAATTTGACAAACCTTTTGAGAAACACGTTCTACATTTTAACAAGTTCATAAACCCATTTTATGAAGATAAAGTGAGCGGAAGCATGCAAGTATCATGTTATATATCAACCATTTTAAAAGACAAATTCCATAAATATATCAAGTCTTGAAATAATATGCTTACATACAACAAGTGGGTTTAGTAATTTACCTCCTCAAGCTAGTTGAGGGTTACAACAATATGATGAAGAAGATGAGGATGAATGGAGCTCCAAATGTATGAAACCTCAAGTTGTTATACCCCAAGCTTATCACCAACACCTTGTGCTTTGGTTAGGCTTTGTTAACACTTGAATATGGATTGCAAAAATCAAATTAAGAACCCCTCTACCCCCTTGAAACCCCACGGTTTTTACAGCTCAAAGAGAGCAGATTTTTGCAGTTTTTTTGTGCTATTTTGATGTGTATGCATGTGTGTTTTGGTCTACTACATGTCTTGGTACTTATGCCTCTTGATACTTGAAGTAACCATACACATGGCAAGTCAAAGTGCATGCTCCAATGCCACTTACTTGTAGGCTTTTAAATAAGTTTTATAAAATTAAATTTTATAAACTATTTTATAAAACCTTCCATTTTATTTATACATATACATTTTATTATATAAAACCCATTTATATAAAATGTAACATAAATAAATTAATTATTTAACCTATAAATAATTAATTCCATATTATATAAATTATTCCATAATTTATATATATATGTACACATCAAGTAATATTTCAGAAAACCATTTTTCTTAAAGTTCAAGTGTTGCGTATTTAATCAATGATCCAATCGTTAAGATCAAATACGAATAAGGTGTCGGTAAGCTTGTTATTGGGTATGACCCGACTTGGATCAAAACATATTAGCCACATTAATTTAATATGTCTCTCGGGCATACGAAATACCTTCAATCTCCCACTTGCACGAGAAACATAAGAAATTAATGCAAGTGATGGATACCACCTAACGACCGTCCATCACCCCCAATATGTTATGACTTTGTGCCATTCAATAACATCATCCCTTTCGAGTTCACATCTCGAATATGAATAGGTGAATCTTTTCATTACATCCTTTCGTCCTAGATGTCATGTTAATTCCAAGAGATACATAGTGATCACTCTCTTTTAGATTTAACTTTATCAGGCCTTAGACATCTGACTCTCAACGAATAAGAGGGACAAATTCCATCTTGACTACATACGTCCTAAATATACACCTTGCATTATACCTGAGCTCTTCCTTATGAACTACCATATTTCAGACTAGCGAAGGAAAGAATCAAGGCACAATACTTGGTAAATATCCGAAACCAATATGTATCTCAGGTCAGAGGATACAATGATATTCGCCTTTAATCAAGACTACATGTGATCGACCACAAAGGCTCTATTTAGTAAGTCTTGAGAGCGGGTCTTCCAATATTTGTGTCCCACAAATATCTATGAACCTTGGTTGCAACCTTGCCCCACATTCATCCCGTGAATGTATACCAATCCAAGTTCATAATAGTCTAAACCTCACACTTGTTCCCACGAATGTGATCGACTACGGAATTTTAGAATAATTACTTATTCATGGATAAAATATGCAAAATAGGAACATAACTCAAGATAAATTAATGCCATAATTGTATAAATGAGTTTGAACTACTTCGTTCCGTTACAATACTTAAAACAGATCATAACCAATCACTAGAATATCGAAGCCCTAATGCACAAACATGTCCAGCATGTTTTGATCCATGTAAGAGCTTCGTGAGAGGATCCGCTATATTAAGATCTGTGTGAACTTTGCGAATACATATCTTTCCCTTTTCAACTTCATCCCTTATGTAGTTGAATCTCCGCTCAATGTGACGGGTCTTTTGATGAGCACGAGGTTCCTTGATTTGAGCAATCGCACCCTCGTTGTCACAAAAGATCTCAAGAGGGTCCTGAATGGAAGGGACTACTCCTAAGTCGTCGATGAATTTCTTCATCCATGCAGCTTCCTGAGCTGCCAATGATGCGGCGATGTACTCCGACTCTGTAGTGGATAGAGCAACAACATCCTGTTTTGAACTCTTCCAAGAGACCGCACCTCCATTTAATGTGAAGACATAACCGGATTGTGATCGAGAATCATCACGATCAGTTTGGAAACTCGCGTCCACGTAACCTTTTACAGCGAGTTCCTCCTCACCAGACCCATATATCAGAAACATATCCTTAGTCCTCCTAAGGTATTTCAATATACTTTTAACAGCAATCCAATGACTGTTTCCTGGGTTATTCTGGTATCTACTTGTCAGGCTAAGAGCGCATGACACATCCGGTCTAGTGCATATCATTGCATACATGATTGACCCAATGGCAGAAGCATATGGGACTTTCTTCATTCTCTCCTGTTCATCTTTCGTGGTGGGGCACTGAGATGAACTGAGAAGTGTTCCCTTTTGAATAGGTACCAAACCTTTCTTAGAGTTCTCCATCTTGAACCTTTTCAAGATTTTTTCAATGTATGCACTTTGATTTAAACCTATCAGTTTCTTGGATCTATCCCTGTAGATCCCAATCCCCAAAACGTATTGTGCTTCTCCAAGATCCTTAATGGAGAAGCATTTGCTTAACCAAGTTTTAACACCTTGCATTGCCGGAATATCATTTCCAAATAACAATATATCATCCACATATAGTACAAGGAACATGATAGTGCTCCCACTAGCTTTCTTGTATACACAAGCTTCATCACCATTTTTAATGAAGCCAAATTTCTTGGCCTCCTCATTAAAACGATGATTCCACATTCTAGATGCTTGTTTCAATCCGTAGATTGACTTCTTTAACTTGCATACCTTTTTAGGATATTTCGAATCAACAAAACCCTCAGGTTGAACCATATAGACATCTTCCTCAAGATGTCCGTTTAGGAAAGCGGTCTTGACATCCATCTGCCATATTTCATAATCATAATGAGCAGCAATGGCAAGTAATATCCTAATAGACTTTAGCATTGCCACAGGCGAAAAAGTTTCATCATAGTCAACCCCTTGAGTTTGAGTGAAACCTTTTGCTACAAGTCTAGCTTTATATGTATCCAAGCTCCCATGTATGTCTGTTTTCATTTTGAACAGCCATTTACAATCAACTAGCCTAGAGCCAGGAGGTTGCGCAACAAGTTCCCAAACTTGGTTGTCATACATGGATTGCATCTCAGCGTTCATGGCTTCCTGCCATTTATCTTTATCAATCCTTGATAAAGCATCTTGGTAGTTTATTGGTTCATCCAAATCAACCACATAGCAACCATCCATGAGAAACCCATATCTCTCAGGAGGATTACTAATCCTACCAGATCTGCGAACGTCTTGTGTATTTTGATCATCCATCTGATCACTATCAACATTTTCATGTTGAGTGCTAGTGTCAGCCAATTGTGTATCATCTACTTGATCTTGAACCTCTTCAAGATCTATCTTCCTTTCACTTTTGTCTTCCATTAGGAACTTAGTTTCAAGGAATTCAGCCTTCCGAGCAACAAATACATTCTGCTCGGAAGGATCATAGAAATAGTATCCCATATCATCCTTGGGATATCCTATGAAGATACACTTCGTGGATCGAGCATTCAACTTATTAGGGACGTAACGCTTAGGATAAGCTTCACATCCCCATACTTTCAAGTATGAAAGAGAAGGAGGTTTTCCAAACCACATCTCATGAGGAGTTCGTTCCACTTTCTTGGTTGGGGCCATATTTAAAATACGAGCCGCGGAGCTTAGACAATAACCCCAAAATGATAGAGGTAACGAGCTTCTTGCCATCATAGATTGAACCATATCCATTAGGGTTCGGTTCCTCCTTTAGGAAACTCCATTAAGTTGGGGTGTTCCGGGTGGAGTAAGTTGTGAGATAATCCCACAACTCCTAAGATGATCTTGGAAGGCATCGCTTAGGTATTCACCTCCTCTATCGGTACGAAGTACCTTAATTGTCCTATTGAGTTGATTTTGTACTTCGTTTTGATATTCTTTGAATGCTTCAAACGTTTCGTCCTTGTGTCTTAACAAGTAGACATATCCGAAACGACTGAAGTCATCAATGAAAGTAACGAAGTATCTTTCACCATTCCTAGTTATGGGCTTAAAGGGTCCACATACGTCCGAATGTATTAATCCCAATAAGTCTTTAGCCCTTTCATAGGTCCCTTGGAAAGGTGCTTTTGTCATTTTGCCTTGTAAACAAGATTCACATACATCAAATGAGTCTAGTTCATTTGATTTCAAAAGTCCATTCTTTTGAAGTGTATGCATTCGGTTCTTGTTTATATGGCCAAGGCGACAATGCCATAAATAGGAATCACTCAAATCCCTTTTGAGTTTCTTGGTGCTTGTATGGTATATAGAGCTCGATGATGCGTCATCATGAACCAATTCATAAATTCCATTTGAAGGCGAAGCCTTGAAATAGAATACATTGTCTTTAGAAACATGAATATCATCATCAATAAAATTAACAACGTAACCACATTGTTTTAAGCGAGAAATAGAAATAATGTTTCTACACAAATCCGGAGCATACAAAACATTTTCTAAAATAAGTTCCAATCCGCTTGGAAGCTTCAAAATAAAATCTCCTTGAGCTTTAACATGCACCTTTGCACCATTGCCCATATAGAGACTTGATGTTCCCGCCTTATGATCACTTCTTTTGAACCCCTGCAAAGAATTGCAAATATGAGTTCCACATCCCGTGTCTAATACCCATGTATTAGAAGAAGTAATACTAAGCTCTATATATACCATATATATATTACCTGAGGTTTGCCCTGCTTCCCTCTTGTCCTTCAACTCCTTAAGATAGACCGGACAGTTTCGTTTCCAATGACCCATCTCACCGCAACCGAAACATGGGTCTTCTTTGGGGTTTGCCTTCTCGGCTACCTTTTGCTTCTTAGCCTTGTTGATGGTTGGGGTAACCATCTTCCCTTTCCCTTTGCCTTGATGGGCGGGTCCTTTTCTCTTGGCCACCTTTGGCTTAGAGGTGTTACCTTTTGACCCACCTTGATCGATTGCTAACACGGGTAAAGCCCTTTTACCCATGCTAGTTTCCGCCGTTCTAAGCATACCGTGAAGCTCACCTATGCTCTTATCCATCCCATTCATATTGTAATTAATTACAAATTGATCAAACCTTTTTGATAGGGAGTTAAGGATAAGATCGGTGGCTAACTCATTAGATATGTTTAGGTTAAGGCGGTTAGCACGATCGATAAGGCTTTTCATCTTAAGTACATAAGATGAAACCGATTGGGTATCGTCCATACGACAAGCATGTAGCGCCCGAACCGTTTTGAAACGCTCGACACGCGCTTGTTGGAGGAACATCTCCTTCAATTGCGTTATCATGTCGTATGCACTATGATGCTCGAAATCCTTTTGGAGTTCGGGTATCATAGTCCCAAGCATTAAGCATGAGACTTGAAGGGAGTCGTGGCAATACTTATCGTAAGAGGCCATTGCCTCCATATCATTCTCATCCGGTTGATCGGGAATGGGGTCCTCAAGTACATACGCTTTATCCTCTTGTTTGAGGACAATCCGAAGATTGCGGAACCAATCTATAAAGTTGGTATGATTGAGTTTGTCTTTCTCGAGGAGAGACCGTAACGATAGGTTGTTCATGTTAAGTGGTGCGTTTTGCATGTTGTTGTTGTTATTAGCGGCCATCTACGAAATTCAACAAAGTCCTTTTAAGTATCAATTTTAAATTTAATAAACAATACCCTTTTAATTTGTTTTATTAAATATTAGAATCCAACGGTAAATCAAATTTCGGTTAGGTGACCTTTATCCCGTCATTTGATTTAGCTAGGTAGTCATAATGACAATTGCAATCCTTTTGCAACTTCTAAGTTATGAGATCATGCAATCCTTTTGCATGGCATATTAATCCCATCAACGCCTATTTGTTCCTCATGCTTCGGTGACCCTAAGTTCATGATTCCCAAATCAAGTCGTCCTATGAGACGACCCGACCCAATCCATAGGGACGAATACAATAACATATGATAACATTGCGAGGTACTTGACCTCTATATGATACATTTTACAAACGTTGCATTTATTCTTAAAAGACAATCTATCATTACATCAAAAGTTGACATGTTCGCCTAACATTTTATAATATCCAAATGACCTAATCTGTCATTTACTTAATAATAGTCTCTAATGATCTTCAATGACTCGAATGCAACGTTCTTGAATCCTGGCTTAAATGGTCCCAAATAGTATCCTTAATATGAGCTAATGCACAGCGGAAGACTTAATACATACCTGAGAATAACATGCTTTAAAACGTCAACATAAAGTTGGTGAGATATAGGTTTAATGCCGGCAGCAATATATATATATAGACCACAAGATTTCATATATAAACATTTTAATAAAAATATTCTAAGTGGTTGAGCACTTGGTAACCATACTTAACAATTAATCACGTCGCATATTCCCTTTAATATGAAATCTTACTACACTGTACCAAGTGTAGTCACGAAACGAAGTACTGTGCAACCGTTGAATACTGGTCGTCCAGTCCGGTTGGGGTTGTCAGGCCCGATAGATCTATCAACAGGATTCGCGTTTACAATACCGCTGTAAATATTAGTTACCAAGCTACAGGGAAGTATGCCAGTGGTACAACTCAACGTAGAATATATTTTTCAGTTACTTGTGTCCATAACGTAAAACATAAAATACATGTATTCTCATCCCGAAATACTTAGAGTTTAAAAGTGGGACTATATACTCACTTTTGTCTTGAAGATATGTAATTTCGACTTGGTCTCCGATTGATATCACGAACCTATCCAGATATAATTTATCAATATATTTTCATTTTAAACAAACGTCACATATATATACTTATAATACTTTTAATACTTTTAATAATTCCTTAGTCCGTAGTTAGCAGTCCGATGTTAGTAATTCAATTTTAATGGTTCATTTTTAGGTGTTTAATAAACCCCCAATGAAATAAATAAAACCCCCATCGTATATGTATTGGTCGAGATTAATCTTGACCCACGGTACCGGTGTTGTCAAATGACGTGTTGCGTACATAAAGTACCGGTGTTGTCAAATGACGTGTTGCGTACAATCATGGGATCTTATGATTAATCTTCTCGTATTGTTTACGGGTGATCCTGAACCATATAAAATTAAATTATGAGTACATATATATAAAATATCATGTTATCTTAAAAAGATGTGATTTATTTAATTTTTCCCAATTATTTTCGTGGCTAAACTAGTCTTGGATATCCGATTTTGTTTCGATCATAGTTTCTTCGTTACAACTCCGTTTTCGTTGATTCAACTTGCCATCTCCTTGGATCGAGTCCCTCTTTAATACTATGAACTGTAAATACCTTAGTTTGTATTCGAAATCACAGGTCATAGGTGAAACTTTGGTGAAACTTATGAAGTTAATCATTTTTGTTACAAAAATATCATTTAATGACCATTTTTCTAAAAATACTTATACTTTGAATTAAATCATGAAATTTTTATGTGTTATCATATTCATAGTAAAAATCATTTTTCCAGAAAATAAACCTCCAATTCAAAGTTTAAGATGGTTTTTAATTATCCAACCCAAAACAGCCCCCGGTTACACTCCGACGTCGTAAAAACAGTTTTTAAGGTAATCTTTGAAAAACCAAGTTATACCTTGTTAAGTTAACATATATTTAAGTTATATTACAGGTCTTGAAGTATTTTAAAAGTTAAGTTAGAAGGATCTATTTAGTTTGCAAACAAGTTTGAAAACATTCAAACTATGTTCTTGTTGTTAAAATTTTATACCACAAAATAAGATAGCTATATATATATGAATCAAATAGAATTATGAACAAGGTTACTACCTCAAGTTACTTGGACAAGGTTGCTGTAAAAGAGGAGTAAAAACCTAGAACCAAAAGGGTGATGGAATTGGATGAAAGATTGGAAGTAAACTTGTGTTCTTGGGAAGGATTCTTGAAGTGTTTTTGTAAGGTTTTTCTTATGGTGTTTAAGTGATGTTTTTAGGGCTAGATCTTCATGGATATTAGCTGAATGGTTATGGAGTTTAAGGCTCTTAAAAGTGTGTGTGTTTTTAGCTAGAGGTTTGAGGTAAAAATGAATCAAAAATTGAAAATGGATGGAGTATAAATGGTGGTGTAAAAGGTGTATAAGTTTGTAATTTTGTGAAAAGATCTTTTAATCATGTGAAATTGTCATACTAGATAACAAAAGTAGTTACCTTATACATAAGGCATGAACAAGGGCTGGTTGGTGGTGATTTGATGTGTATATACCAATAGTAAATACGTATAGAAGCTAGGTATGATACGAGTACATATACTCTAGATATACGTATAGAAATCTTGTGAAAAATGGAATGAGAATTCAAATATAGCTATCTTTTGTGAATACACTTATATTGTTTTATGTATTTAAGTCCTTAAAAAGTGATTAAATACATTACATATACGATATATGTATAAACATTATAGGTTATAAGTATTTATGTCAAATAACGTTACGTATGGTTATCGTTTTGAAAACTTAAGTTAGTATTTTCAAAATATACTTATAACTTATTGTTATTAATACAAAATGAGATAATAAAACATCCATAAATCATGTTAAATATGTATATATACATATATATACACAAACGTATAATTATCATATGTTATATAGTTCGTGATATCATCGGTCAACTAGACGGTCAAACGTTGTGTAAAACTCTTTTCGAAAACATAAATCTCAACAATTTGGATTGCTTATCATGTTGGTAAGGTTTAATTTATGTAAATATTAATCTTATAAGTATAAAATGATCGGAAAAATCCGGGTCGTTACATTACCTACCCGTTAAATAAATTTCGTCCCGAAATTTGGTAGAGGTTGTCATAATTAACAATAGGAATGTTTTCATGACGAATATGAGGTAATAATAGAGTTTTATCATTATTGGAAGATACGGATAAAACGATTCGATCATGTGAAGCGCACGAGTGAAGCTATCACAAAAGAATGAAATGGGTGAATATGGAACTGTTTTAACCGATAACGTGATTAGAATTGATTTCCGGAATTTATGGAAAATCTTACGTAATAAGATTTGGTTCTTTGGCGATCAAGATCTTCTTTGATTTAGTGCGGCGATCTGTTTCGATTTCTTTGTCGAATATTTTGCTATAAATCCACTTCCTTCTCTTCCTTATTTCCACAACTCACATCTTCTATCCTTTCTCCTTCAACTCATACCTTAAAGTATTCTTTTAAATGCTCCATCCCGTTCTAATTCTTGTTACACTTCTAACTTTCATATCTTTCATTCTTCTCTTTCATTTATCGCCAGAAGAATCTATTTACTTCTATCCTTTCCTCGGAATTATAATGTTTTTAATTCTCCCGTGTCTTTACGTTGCAATACGTATTGATATACACGGTTTGTAAATCCTGGGTGATTTTCGGCCTTTGTATTCTTCATTATTTTTCAAAGCTTCATACTTTCGTTTTCTCTTCCCGACTTCGAGTCAAGCGAGTAATGGTCCGAAATTTGTAGATATGAGATTCGAAATGAGTATAGCTAATGCTCTAAGAAAGAAATGGTAATAGAACAATTTTGATTTGTCAAATTACCAGAATACCCCGGAAAAGATAGAACTGTCAGGATGACATGTTCCTATTATGTTTGAGAATTGGATAGAATGTAAGAGCCGTGTAACATGGCACATGATGATGGTACTGTGAATCATCACATTTCATTAGAAACTTAACATGACTTACTGTAATATAATGAAGTTGATCAAGTTTCATTATATTATACTAATTCATGCATCAGTTCCCAACACTGCTTCAGAACATTCCTATTTTAAACTTGAAGGTTTTAGAACTTAGAAACTAACACAGTTTCTTTTATGTTGTAACGCAGATATTACGGAGAAATAAATATTCTCAGATAAGAATAGTTGTGAAAATATCTCCAGAAATATGGAGAATATAATAACGGAAGATATGAAGATATCTTATAATATCTAAGATAAGATGATGATGAAGAATATCATCGGGAAAGGTTTAGAATAAGGGGTGGGGTTTTTTACTAATGGTTTCAGCAGGCACTGAATCGTTTGAATCCTTTGAAAGCAGATTCAGTTCTTGTGATTTATCCACAACCTCTTTCATACTTTGCTCAAACCGTTTTCCGGTTCCAACTCTTCTCTTTTTCTGAGTTTTATCAACACACTGTGCTTCATCATCAAACTTTTGACTGTTTAAAATCGTTTACAATTTTCGCTGCTTCATCAGCATTTAAAGAACTACTTCATAATTCAGGGTGTTTTTCAGAAACTTCACCTTCGGAGTATGAAATCCTTAGGAATAGACGTTATAGGTATGACTGAGAAGTTTTGCGAGATTTTTAAAATACTAATTGCGGATTCCGCCAAAAAGATGACAAGCTGCTGGTACATGATGTCGTGGAATATGAAAGGTTCTCCGGTAACAACGGTGAAAGGACAAGGTATATATATCGAGGTTATAATAAGAGTAGTCCTACTGAGAAATCAAAGTGGAGCTTTGACAAAATCGACTTATATTGAAAAGAGAAATGTAAGGTTGTTTTTGCCAATGAACGATAAGGAATTTGACGCGGATAAGTTTTAACGATAACTTCAGTTTCGAAAGTTTCAGGTGTATAACTGTATGCATAAATCTTTCTTCCGTAGACGAGGTGCGGCTGGTTCAACTTCTCGATCGAGGTGTTTTCAAGAATCATGAAAAGATTTGAACGAGGATTATAATTGTCGAAGTACAAATGAGGTTTAGGATGAAATCAAGTGGCAAACTTGAAGAATTGTTTAGTTTTATATGTTATAATCAACATTTTATTTCATTTTAATTGTCCAATGTTTCTTCTTTATGCCACTTGTTGGATTCGGATAGGTAAAAATCCAAATATGAAATTTAAATGAAAATGGTTATTCTGGGGTGAATGGATACGTATATCGATGGTTGTAAGTAGAATAACAAATGACCGTTGAATCAGATTCGAAGAATGTACAGTGTAACTTATTAATATAAAATCCAAATATTCCACGGGTACTACCTACCCGTTAAAATATTTTTCATCATTAACAGTTTGTACGAAAGAATTTTTAATTACAATCTTTATGAAAATATACTTGCATATATATTTTCTTCGGATGTAATTATGAATTTAATGAGTCAATAAGAGATTAAACTCATTTGATTTTTCGGTTAGAATTGGAGTACATAATCTTTAAAACATTAAAGATTACATAATCGCTATGTAGAACGAAAACAAATGATGTAGAACAATACGTAGAACGATGATAATCAATGTAGAACAATATATAGAACAAAGATCATACTCGAAGTTCCGATGAGGTTTTTGAGGTATGTGATGTTGATATCCGAGATACAGTTTGTGAGGTTGAGATTTAGGGGGTGACAAGAGTACTGTCGGCGTTGATGATGGTGGTACATATTATGCTGCTGGTGCTGCTGCTGGTGTTTGTAACCTTCGCACCGTATTTTCTAAAGCCACTACCCGAGCGCGAAGCTCGTTGACTTCTTCTATTATACCGGGATGATTGACGGTTGGAACGACCGAATGAACAAGATTTGAAATATGGGATAGTATGTAGTCATGACGAGATACTCTAGAAATGAGCGAGAAAATGGTGTTTCGAATAGGTTCGCCGGTAAGTGCTTCAGGTTCATCGTTAAGAGGACAATCTGGTGGATGGAATGGATCACCTTCTTCTTGCCTCCAGAGATTTAGTATATTACGAACCCATCCCCAATTCATCCAGAATAGATGATGGGAAATTGGTTGATCCATTCCGGTGACGCTGTTCTCGGGGCTCGAATGGAAATCCATATCGGCGTAGCTATCGAAGTCGGAGGAATTTGAACTGGATGAAGAATCCATCTTGTATAGTCGAAGAAATGAATTTTTGGTATGGAATAGATTGTAACGACCCGCACTTTTTCGATCATACTATACTTATAAGATTAATATTTACATAAATTAAACCTTACCAACATGATAAGCAATCCAAATTGTTGAGACTTATATTTCCGAAAAGAGTTTTACACAACGTTTGACCGTCTAGTTTGACCGATGATATCACGAACCATACAATATGTGATAATTATACGTTTGTGTATATATATGTATATATATATATTTAACATGATTAATGAATGTTTTAATACCTCATTTTATATTAATAACAACAAGTTATATGTGTATTTTGAAACTACAAACTTAAGTTTTCAAAACGATAACAATACGTAACGTTATTTGACATATATACTTAAGACTTATAATGTTATACATATATTGTATAAGTAATGTATTTAATTACTTTTAAAGAACTTAAATACATAAAACCATATAAGTGTATTCACAAAAGATAGCTATATTTGAATCCTCATTTCATTTTTCACAAAATTTCTATACGTATACCTAGAGTATTTGTACTCGTATCATACCTAGCTCCTATACGTATTTACTAATAGTAAATACACATCAAAATCACCACCTAACCAGCCATTATTCATGCCCTTGGAGCTAGGTAATTACTTTTGGATGATTACTTGACTAATTAGCAAGATTACAAACTAGAATTTTGTCCATGAACACCTAATGCCACGTTTTTTTAAGGCCTTTATATGTATCATCATCTTCATTCATTTTACTTCAACTTTCTAGCCGAAACACACACATACTTTGAAGCCTTAAACACCTTCAACAATCCAGCAAAGTTCCATGAAGATCTAGCTTCAAAAACCATACTAAAACACCATAAGAAAACCATACAAAAACACTTCAAGAAAACCTTCCAAGAACACCAACTTACTTCCAATCTTTCATCCACTTCTATCACCCTTTTGATTCTAGCTTCTTACTCCTCTTTTACAGCAAACTTATCCAAGGAACTTGAGGTAGAATTTATGTTCATAACCTTATTCAATTCATATATATATAGCTATCTTATTTTGTGGTACAAAAGTTTAACAACAAGAACATAGTTTGAATGTTTTCAAACTTGTTTGCAAACTAAATAGATCCTTCTAACTTAACTTTTAAAATACTTCAAGACCTGTAATATAACTTATGTATATGCTAATTTAACAAGGTAAAACTTGGTTTTTCAAAGTATAAGTATTTTTAGAAAAATGGTCATTAAATGATTTTGTTGTAACAAAAATGTTTAACTTCATATGTTTCACTAATGTTTCACTTATGCCGTATGATTTTGAATACAAACCAAGGTATTTACAGTTCATAGTCTTAAAGAAGAACTCGATCCAAGAAGATGGCAATTTGAATCAACGAAAACGGATTTGTAACGAAGAAACTATGACCGAAACAAAATTGGTTATCCTAGATCATTTCAACTACGGGATCAATTGGAAAAAATGATATAAATCACATATTTCTAAGATAACATGATATTTTATATATATGTACTTATAATTCAATTTTATATGGTTCAGGATCACCCGTAAACAACACGAGAAGATTAATCATAAGATTCCATGATTGTACGCAACACGTCATTTGACAACACCGGTACCATGGGTCAAGATTAATCTCGACCAATACATATACGATGGGTTTTTATTTATTTCGTTGGGGGTTTTATTTATTTCATTGCGGGTATATTAAACATCTAAAAATGAACCATTAAAATTGAATTACTAACATCGGACTGCTAACTACGGACTAAGGAAATATTCAAAATATTAAAAGTATAACAAGTATATATATATATAACGTTTGTTTTAAAATGAAAACATATTGATATATTATATATGGATAGGTTCGTGATATCAACCGGAAGACCGAGTCGAAATATATATATCATCAAGACAAGAGTGAGTATATAGTCCCACTTTTAAACTCTAAATATTTCGGGATGAGAATACATGTATTTTATGTTTTACGATATGGACACAAGTAACTGAAAAATATGTTCTACGTTGAGTTGTACCACTGGCATACTTCCCTGTAGCTTGGTAACTAATATTTACAGCGGTATTGTAAACGCGAATCCTGTTGATAGATCTATCGGGCCTGACAACCCCAACCGGACTGGACGACCAGTATTCAACGGTTGCACAGTACTTCGTTTCGTGACTACACTTGGTACGGTGTAGTAAGATTTCATAATAAAGGGAATATGCGACGTGATTAAATGTTAAGTATGGTTACCAAGTGCTCAACCACTTAGAACATTTTTATTAAACTGTTTATATACGAAATCTTGTGGTCTATATATATATTGCTGCCGGCATTAAACCTATATCTCACCAACTTTATGTTGACCTTTTTAAAACATGTCTATTCTCAGGTGATTTCTAAAGCTTCCGCTGCATCATGTTGGATCTAACCAGGATCTTGCGTACGCATGTTTGTGTCAAAAATAAAACTGCATATCCAAGATGTTGTGTTGTAAAATATGCTAGAAACCGTGTTGTTGTCATCATTTGTAAAGTTTGTAAGTCGAAGATTATCGCTAAACGTTAATCTTCTTTTTATTGTCTTAAGCTTGTAACAAAAATAATGGTTATGGTTTGTAATGTATAATATATGCAGTTTTCTTTCAAAAATGTCTCATATAGAGGTCAATACCTCGCAATGAAATCATACGTTATCTAACGCGTTCTTATGGTTAAGGACGGGTTATGACATGTGGTATCAGAGCGGTGGTCTTAGCGAACCAGGTTTGCATTAGTGTGTCTAACCGAGAAGTCGTTAGGATACATTAGTAAAGTCTGGACTTTGACCGGGTCTGATTTTAAAAACCATTGCTTATCACTGTTGGTTAAAAATTTATATGTAAATATTATGTAAGTACTAATGGGTTAGTTGTTATGTGATAGATGTCGGGCTCGAAACTTATTATCACATTCAGCGACTCCGAATCAGAACCTTCAGATTGTGTTTCAGTCATTAACATATCCGATGACGAAAGTGGTATTTTTGGGGAAGACTCACAATTCCCGGATGAACCAACTATAGAAATATCGGAAAGTGAACCCGAGGAGGAAAGTGAACCCGAGGAGGAAAGTGAACCCGAGGAGGAAAGTGAACCCGAGGAAGAAATACAGGAAATTACAAAAGACGAGTTCGAACTAGGAAAGAAGCGAAAAGCTAGTGAATTAGAAAATCCAAATCCCGAGTTTAATGAGAATGATGTGGCACCAATTCCACTCAACACTACCACCCCTATCCCCGCTATTCCTATTAGTGCTATCCCCGCATCTAGTTCTTCGGCTCCTCAGCCAAAACGTAGGGAGACAGCTAGGATTCGCGTTGGGGGATTCCCTGGACATAAATGTTTTGGGAAATAGACCAAATGATGCGCTACCGTATTAAACCATGGAATCACATAATGTTTTGTATAATATTATTAGTGTGGTTTGTTTAAAGTTTGATGTAAGCATATGTAAAATAGCGAAGTATGAAATGCAATAATTTTCCATGGTTAAGTATTATTTAGATTGTAGTAATTGATTCTGTACTAAGCTATTAAGTATGAACATTAACGGGTAGGTACTACCCAAGATATAATTATAAAACGCTAATAAGAAGAAAAGGCTTTTATAATAATACCTGGTTCATATTATTAACAAGCTATAAATGTACTATAAATACACACTACATCTATAATATTCCATGTGAATAATTATTTTCTTTCATTAGGAAATGGCGCGATTGAATCGAATGACGGAACAAGAACTCGAGGAACTCATCAACCAGCGAGTGAACGACAGAATGTTATGGGTTGAGGCTGCAAGAGCTGCTGCAGTTAACCCAAATCCTCGTGTAGGATGCTCCTACAAGACGTTTCAAGCTTGCAAGCCATCATCATTCAGTGGAACGGAAGGACCGATCGGTTTAACCCGATGGATAGAAAAGATGGAGACGGTGTTTAAAATCAGTGGTTGTGATGAAAAAGACATGACCAAGTTTGCATCGTGCACTTTACAAGATAGTGCACTCACATGGTGGAAGAATTATGTGAAGGCGGTAGGAGGAGATGTAGCTTATGATACTCCATGGGAAGAATTCAAAGCGATGATAATCACCGAGTATTGTCCAAGGAATGAGGTTATTAAGTTAGAAGATGAGTTACGAAGTTTGAAGGTGGTTGGTACTGAAATCACCAACTACAATCAGCGATTCATGGAATTGGTTTTACTATGTCCTGAATTGGTTCCAACCGAAGCACGGAAGATTGAAATGTACAAAGGTGGTTTGCCCAAAAAGGTCAAGGCAAACGTTACAGCATCGAAACCTAAAACAATTCATGAAGCTATAACCATGGCGAACGAGCTAATGGATCAGGTCATTTTGGACAAGAAAGCATTCAATACTGAGGTGAAGGTATTGGGGAACAAGAAAAAGTGGAATGGAAGTTATGATCGAGGTAACCAACAACAACCTTATAAGAAACAAGAAACCACGAAAGGTGCGGGTAGCGGTTCAGGCTTTGGTTACAAAGGACAAAGTCCTTTATGCAACCGTTGTCACAAACATCACTTTGGTTACTGTAGTGTGTTGTGCACCAAATGCAATCGACAGGGACATCTTGCTGAAGATTGTAAGGCTCTCGTTACAAATGCAAATGGTAACAAGACTCCTGCCACCAACGCAAATAGAACTGCTTTGGCTAACATTACTTGTTTTGGGTGTGGAAAACAAGGTCATTATAAGAGCCAGTGCCCGAATCAGAATGGCGGACCTGCACGTGGAAGAGCGTTTGTTATTAATGCTAGAGAGGCACGAGAAGACCCGGAGCTTGTTACGGGTACGTTTACCATTAATAACTTATCAGCATCTATCTTATTTGATACTGGCGCCGATAGAAGTTACGTGTGTATAAATTTTTACACTAAATTGAATTGTTCATCATTACCTCTAGATACTAAGTACTTGATTGAGTTAGCTAATGGTAAACTAATTAAAGCCGATAAAATTTGTCGTGATTGTGAAATAAATCTAGCCGGAGAAACGTTTAAAATCGACTTAATACCCGTAGAATTAGGAGGTTTTGATGTAATAGTCGGCATGGACTGGATGTCCAAAATAGGAGCGGAAGTTGTTTGTGCCAAGAAGGCAATTCGTATTCCTGGTAAGGATAAAATACCGGTGATGATTTATGGAGAGAAGGGTAATTCAAAGCTAAAACTCATTAGCTGTTTGAAAGCCAAGAAGTGTTTAGAAAAGGGATGTTACGCTATTTTAGCACATGTTAATAAAGTCGAAAAGAAAGAAAAGTGCATCAACGACGTGCCTGTGGCAAGAGATTTTCCTGAAGTTTTTCCGGAAGAATTGCCGGGATTACCTCCATTTAGATCGGTAGAATTTCAAATAGATTTAGTACCAGGAGCTGCACCAGTGGCTCGTGCTCCATATAGACTTGCACCGTCCGAGTTAAAAGAACTTCAAAGTCAGTTAAAAGAATTACTGGACCGTGGATTCATACGACCGAGTACTTCACCGTGGGGAGCTCCAATTTTGTTTGTTAAGAAGAAAGATGGATCTTTTAGGATGTGTATAGACTATCGTGAATTAAATAAGTTAACTATCAAGAATCGATATCCACTACCGAGAATTGATGACTTATTTGATCAATTGCAAGGATCATGTGTTTATTCGAAAATCGACTTAAGATCGGGCTATCATCAACTACGCGTCAAAGAAGAGGATATTCCGAAAACTGCTTTTCGGACACGTTATGGTCATTACGAATTTTTGGTTATGCCGTTTGGATTGACGAATGCGCCAGCTGTATTCATGGACCTCATGAATCGAGTTTGTAGTCCGTATTTAGATAAGTTTGTTATCGTTTTCATTGATGATATTCTTATCTATTCCAAGAGTGAGCAAGAGCATGAAGAGCATTTAAGGTTGATACTGGAGTTGTTGAGAAAAGAACAACTTTATGCTAAATTTTCTAAGTGTGCTTTTTGGTTGAAAGAAGTGCAATTTCTTGGTCACGTTGTTAATAGCGAAGGAATTCAGGTTGATCCAGCAAAAACTGAAGCTATTGAAAAATGGGAGACTCCTAAGACACCAACACAGATACGCCAATTTTTGGGTTTAGCCGGTTATTATAGAAGGTTTATTCAAGATTTTTCCCGAATAGCTAAGCCGTTGACAGCGTTAACGCAAAAAGGGAAGAAATATGAATGGACCTCGGAGCAGGAGAACGCATTTCAAATACTGAAGAAGAAGTTAACTACGGCGCCTATATTATCATTACCAGAAGGGAACGATGATTTTGAAATATATTGTGACGCTTCGCGACAAGGTTTTGGTTGTGTTCTTATGCAACGGAAGAAAGTTATTGCATTTGCATCCCGACAATTGAAGATTCACGAGCGAAATTATACGACGCATGATCTAGAATTGGGAGCAGTCGTGTTTGCATTGAAGATGTGGAGACACTACTTGTATGGGGTTAAATTCACTGTGTTTACTGATCATAAAAGCCTTCAACATATTTTCGATCAGAAACAGCTGAACATGAGGCAACGTAGGTGGGTCGAGTTAATAAACGACTATGATTGTGAAATTCGTTATCATCCCGGGAAAGCGAATGTGGTGGCTGACGCACTAAGCAGAAAGGAACGAGAACCAATTCGAGTACGAGCGATGAACATAAAAATTCGCATGAATCTCAACTCACAAATCAAAGAAGTTCAACGAGAAGCACTTACTAAAGAAAATATAGGAAATGAAATAATGAAGAAGTATGAGAAGCAACTCGTTATACGGGAAGATGGAATTCGATATTTTGCAAACCGTATTTGGGTACCAAAGTTGGGTGGATTAAGGAAGTTGATATTGAACGAGGCACATAAGACAAGATACTCGATACATCCTGGAGTTGGAAAGATGTATCAAGATCTTAAGACACGTTATTGGTGGCCTAATTTAAAAACAGACGTTGCAACATATGTTGGGGAGTGTTTAACTTGTTCCAAGGTTAAAGCAGAACACCAAAAGCCGTCAGGGTTACTTCAACAACCAGAAATCCCAGAATGGAAATGGGATGGTATTACCATGGATTTCATCACAAAGTTACCAAAGACTGCCTGGGGATACGACACCATTTGGGTAATTGTTGATCGTCTTACCAAGTCTGCACATTTCTTACCTATAAAGGAAACGGATAGAATGGAGAAACTATTACGATTGTATATAAAGGAAGTTGTTTCAAGGCATGGAATACCTATTTCCATTATATCCGATCGTGATAGTAGATTTACCTCAAAATTCTGGCAATCACTACAGGAGGCACTAGGAACTCGGTTGGATATGAGTACCGCATATCATCCACAAACCGATGGACAGAGTGAGAGAACGATTCAGACTCTCGAAGACATGCTCAGGGCATGTGTGATCGATTTTGGAAACGGATGGGATAAATATCTACCGTTAGCAGAATTCTCGTATAATAATAGTTATCATACGAGCATTGGAGCTGCGCCATTCGAAGCATTGTACGGAAGGAAGTGTAGATCTCCTATCTGTTGGAATGAAGTAGGAGATCGACATTTAACTGGTCCCGAAATCATACACGAAACGACCGAGAAGATAGTACAAATCAAGGAGAGATTGAAAACAGCTCGTAGTCGCCAAAAGAGCTACGCCGATGTTCGAAGGAAACCATTAGAGTTTCAGGTCGGGGACATGGTTATGCTAAAGGTGTCACCTTGGAAAGGTGTGATACGTTTTGGCAAAAGGGGTAAACTGAACCCAAGGTACGTAGGCCCGTTCAAGATCATCGAACGCATTGGACCGGTAGCTTATCGACTTGAGTTACCGCAACAACTCGCTGGAGTACATAATACCTTTCACGTCTCAAACCTTAAGAAGTGTCTTGCAAAGGAAGACCTCACCATTCCTCTTGAAGAAATCCATGTCGACGAGAAACTACAATTCGTCGAAGAACCAATCGAAATCATGGACCGTGAAGTTAAACAGCTCAAACAGAGCAATATACCAATTGTTAAGGTTCGTTGGAATGCTAGAAGAGGTCCCGAGTTTACGTGGGAACGAGAGGATCAAATGAAACAAAAGTATCCACACTTGTTTCTCGATAACGCAAAATAGGTACAATTTTAAAATTTCGGGACGAAATTTATTTAACGGGGAGGTAATGTAACGACCCGCACTTTTTCGATCATACTATACTTATAAGATTAATATTTACATAAATTAAACCTTACCAACATGATAAGCAATCCAAATTGTTGAGACTTATATTTCCGAAAAGAGTTTTACACAACGTTTGACCGTCTAGTTTGACCGATGATATCACGAACCATACAATATGTGATAATTATACGTTTGTGTATATATATGTATATATATATATTTAACATGATTAATGAATGTTTTAATACCTCATTTTATATTAATAACAACAAGTTATATGTGTATTTTGAAACTACAAACTTAAGTTTTCAAAACGATAACAATACGTAACGTTATTTGACATATATACTTAAGACTTATAATGTTATACATATATTGTATAAGTAATGTATTTAATTACTTTTAAAGAACTTAAATACATAAAACCATATAAGTGTATTCACAAAAGATAGCTATATTTGAATCCTCATTTCATTTTTCACAAAATTTCTATACGTATACCTAGAGTATTTGTACTCGTATCATACCTAGCTCCTATACGTATTTACTAATAGTAAATACACATCAAAATCACCACCTAACCAGCCATTATTCATGCCCTTGGAGCTAGGTAATTACTTTTGGATGATTACTTGACTAATTAGCAAGATTACAAACTAGAATTTTGTCCATGAACACCTAATGCCACGTTTTTTTAAGGCCTTTATATGTATCATCATCTTCATTCATTTTACTTCAACTTTCTAGCCGAAACACACACATACTTTGAAGCCTTAAACACCTTCAACAATCCAGCAAAGTTCCATGAAGATCTAGCTTCAAAAACCATACTAAAACACCATAAGAAAACCATACAAAAACACTTCAAGAAAACCTTCCAAGAACACCAACTTACTTCCAATCTTTCATCCACTTCTATCACCCTTTTGATTCTAGCTTCTTACTCCTCTTTTACAGCAAACTTATCCAAGGAACTTGAGGTAGAATTTATGTTCATAACCTTATTCAATTCATATATATATAGCTATCTTATTTTGTGGTACAAAAGTTTAACAACAAGAACATAGTTTGAATGTTTTCAAACTTGTTTGCAAACTAAATAGATCCTTCTAACTTAACTTTTAAAATACTTCAAGACCTGTAATATAACTTATGTATATGCTAATTTAACAAGGTAAAACTTGGTTTTTCAAAGTATAAGTATTTTTAGAAAAATGGTCATTAAATGATTTTGTTGTAACAAAAATGTTTAACTTCATATGTTTCACTAATGTTTCACTTATGCCGTATGATTTTGAATACAAACCAAGGTATTTACAGTTCATAGTCTTAAAGAAGAACTCGATCCAAGAAGATGGCAATTTGAATCAACGAAAACGGATTTGTAACGAAGAAACTATGACCGAAACAAAATTGGTTATCCTAGATCATTTCAACTACGGGATCAATTGGAAAAAATGATATAAATCACATATTTCTAAGATAACATGATATTTTATATATATGTACTTATAATTCAATTTTATATGGTTCAGGATCACCCGTAAACAACACGAGAAGATTAATCATAAGATTCCATGATTGTACGCAACACGTCATTTGACAACACCGGTACCATGGGTCAAGATTAATCTCGACCAATACATATACGATGGGTTTTTATTTATTTCGTTGGGGGTTTTATTTATTTCATTGCGGGTATATTAAACATCTAAAAATGAACCATTAAAATTGAATTACTAACATCGGACTGCTAACTACGGACTAAGGAAATATTCAAAATATTAAAAGTATAACAAGTATATATATATATAACGTTTGTTTTAAAATGAAAACATATTGATATATTATATATGGATAGGTTCGTGATATCAACCGGAAGACCGAGTCGAAATATATATATCATCAAGACAAGAGTGAGTATATAGTCCCACTTTTAAACTCTAAATATTTCGGGATGAGAATACATGTATTTTATGTTTTACGATATGGACACAAGTAACTGAAAAATATGTTCTACGTTGAGTTGTACCACTGGCATACTTCCCTGTAGCTTGGTAACTAATATTTACAGCGGTATTGTAAACGCGAATCCTGTTGATAGATCTATCGGGCCTGACAACCCCAACCGGACTGGACGACCAGTATTCAACGGTTGCACAGTACTTCGTTTCGTGACTACACTTGGTACGGTGTAGTAAGATTTCATAATAAAGGGAATATGCGACGTGATTAAATGTTAAGTATGGTTACCAAGTGCTCAACCACTTAGAACATTTTTATTAAACTGTTTATATACGAAATCTTGTGGTCTATATATATATTGCTGCCGGCATTAAACCTATATCTCACCAACTTTATGTTGACCTTTTTAAAACATGTCTATTCTCAGGTGATTTCTAAAGCTTCCGCTGCATCATGTTGGATCTAACCAGGATCTTGCGTACGCATGTTTGTGTCAAAAATAAAACTGCATATCCAAGATGTTGTGTTGTAAAATATGCTAGAAACCGTGTTGTTGTCATCATTTGTAAAGTTTGTAAGTCGAAGATTATCGCTAAACGTTAATCTTCTTTTTATTGTCTTAAGCTTGTAACAAAAATAATGGTTATGGTTTGTAATGTATAATATATGCAGTTTTCTTTCAAAAATGTCTCATATAGAGGTCAATACCTCGCAATGAAATCATACGTTATCTAACGCGTTCTTATGGTTAAGGACGGGTTATGACATAGATTATAGAAATTGGGTTTGGTACTCTTCAATACATAATTTACATATGTATATATAATACCAAAATCCCGTGAATTACGGAGAATTTTTGAAATACGTCAAGCAATGTCTATAGTAACAGATACGCTAAGATATGAATTTTATCTATACACTATCGATGCACTAAATGCAGTAAGACGTGTCTAGACTTAAGAATGATAAGCAGGCAGTTTCCTAAGGATGATAAACAGATCATTTCCGACTAGAAATGATAAGCAAAACTTTTGACATGTAGATACGGTCAAAGTCCAGACTCAATAATGCATCCTAACAACTACCAGTTAGACACACTAATGCAAGGCCTGGTTCGCTAAGACCAACGCTCTGATACCACATGAGACGACCCGACCCAATCCATAGGGACGAATACAATAACATATGATAACATTGCGAGGTACTTGACCTCTATATGATACATTTTACAAACGTTGCATTTATTCTTAAAAGACAATCTATCATTACATCAAAAGTTGACATGTTCGCCTAACATTTTATAATATCCAAATGACCTAATCTGTCATTTACTTAATAATAGTCTCTAATGATCTTCAATGACTCGAATGCAACGTTCTTGAATCCTGGCTTAAATGGTCCCAAATAGTATCCTTAATATGAGCTAATGCACAGCGGAAGACTTAATACATACCTGAGAATAACATGCTTTAAAACGTCAACATAAAGTTGGTGAGATATAGGTTTAATGCCGGCAGCAATATATATATATATATAGACCACAAGATTTCATATATAAACATTTTAATAAAAATATTCTAAGTGGTTGAGCACTTGGTAACCATACTTAACAATTAATCACGTCGCATATTCCCTTTAATATGAAATCTTACTACACTGTACCAAGTGTAGTCACGAAACGAAGTACTGTGCAACCGTTGAATACTGGTCGTCCAGTCCGGTTGGGGTTGTCAGGCCCGATAGATCTATCAACAGGATTCGCGTTTACAATACCGCTGTAAATATTAGTTACCAAGCTACAGGGAAGTATGCCAGTGGTACAACTCAACGTAGAATATATTTTTCAGTTACTTGTGTCCATAACGTAAAACATAAAATACATGTATTCTCATCCCGAAATACTTAGAGTTTAAAAGTGGGACTATATACTCACTTTTGTCTTGAAGATATGTAATTTCGACTTGGTCTCCGATTGATATCACGAACCTATCCAGATATAATTTATCAATATATTTTCATTTTAAACAAACGTCACATATATATACTTATAATACTTTTAATACTTTTAATAATTCCTTAGTCCGTAGTTAGCAGTCCGATGTTAGTAATTCAATTTTAATGGTTCATTTTTAGGTGTTTAATAAACCCCCAATGAAATAAATAAAACCCCCATCGTATATGTATTGGTCGAGATTAATCTTGACCCACGGTACCGGTGTTGTCAAATGACGTGTTGCGTACATAAAGTACCGGTGTTGTCAAATGACGTGTTGCGTACAATCATGGGATCTTATGATTAATCTTCTCGTATTGTTTACGGGTGATCCTGAACCATATAAAATTAAATTATGAGTACATATATATAAAATATCATGTTATCTTAAAAAGATGTGATTTATTTAATTTTTCCCAATTATTTTCGTGGCTAAACTAGTCTTGGATATCCGATTTTGTTTCGATCATAGTTTCTTCGTTACAACTCCGTTTTCGTTGATTCAACTTGCCATCTCCTTGGATCGAGTCCCTCTTTAAGACTATGAACTGTAAATACCTTAGTTTGTATTCGAAATCACAGGTCATAGGTGAAACTTTGGTGAAACTTATGAAGTTAATCATTTTTGTTACAAAAATATCATTTAATGACCATTTTTCTAAAAATACTTATACTTTGAATTAAATCATGAAATTTTTATGTGTTATCATATTCATAGTAAAAATCATTTTTCCAGAAAATAAACCTCCAATTCAAAGTTTAAGATGGTTTTTAATTATCCAACCCAAAACAGCCCCCGGTTACACTCCGACGTCGTAAAAACAGTTTTTAAGGTAATCTTTGAAAAACCAAGTTATACCTTGTTAAGTTAACATATATTTAAGTTATATTACAGGTCTTGAAGTATTTTAAAAGTTAAGTTAGAAGGATCTATTTAGTTTGCAAACAAGTTTGAAAACATTCAAACTATGTTCTTGTTGTTAAAATTTTATACCACAAAATAAGATAGCTATATATATATGAATCAAATAGAATTATGAACAAGGTTACTACCTCAAGTTACTTGGACAAGGTTGCTGTAAAAGAGGAGTAAAAACCTAGAACCAAAAGGGTGATGGAATTGGATGAAAGATTGGAAGTAAACTTGTGTTCTTGGGAAGGATTCTTGAAGTGTTTTTGTAAGGTTTTTCTTATGGTGTTTAAGTGATGTTTTTAGGGCTAGATCTTCATGGATATTAGCTGAATGGTTATGGAGTTTAAGGCTCTTAAAAGTGTGTGTGTTTTTAGCTAGAGGTTTGAGGTAAAAATGAATCAAAAATTGAAAATGGATGGAGTATAAATGGTGGTGTAAAAGGTGTATAAGTTTGTAATTTTGTGAAAAGATCTTTTAATCATGTGAAATTGTCATACTAGATAACAAAAGTAGTTACCTTATACATAAGGCATGAACAAGGGCTAGTTGGTGGTGATTTGATGTGTATATACCAATAGTAAATACGTATAGAAGCTAGGTATGATACGAGTACATATACTCTAGATATACGTATAGAAATCTTGTGAAAAATGGAATGAGAATTCAAATATAGCTATCTTTTGTGAATACACTTATATTGTTTTATGTATTTAAGTCCTTAAAAAGTGATTAAATACATTACATATACGATATATGTATAAACATTATAGGTTATAAGTATTTATGTCAAATAACGTTACGTATGGTTATCGTTTTGAAAACTTAAGTTAGTATTTTCAAAATATACTTATAACTTATTGTTATTAATACAAAATGAGATAATAAAACATCCATAAATCATGTTAAATATGTATATATACATATATATACACAAACGTATAATTATCATATGTTATATAGTTCGTGATATCATCGGTCAACTAGACGGTCAAACGTTGTGTAAAACTCTTTTCGAAAACATAAATCTCAACAATTTGGATTGCTTATCATGTTGGTAAGGTTTAATTTATGTAAATATTAATCTTATAAGTATAAAATGATCGGAAAAATCCGGGTCGTTACATCCTACTTGTGTAAACATGTAGACTTAACATACAAGTGGTTAGGTGACCTTTATCCCACATGTATGCGAAGTGTACCTTATTCATATTAGTTCACTCATGACGGTTAGGTGACCTTTATCCCATCAAGAGATTCCTAATATGTCTAAGTGTTTCCACAAAAGGATGGCGTTTAACTTGTTTACCTTGTTTTAGTTAAAGGGATTTTATGTTTTCTACATTCTAGTTTTAGAAAACAAAATGCTATACACCAACATGCATTTGGTGTGTAGTGTTTTATGAAAAACCTATTTTCATGTCATATTAGTAAAGCCAATTACTTTGATATAAACCATTTTATATGCATTATTATATATGTCCTTAATAACCATTTATTAGTGTCCTTTTGTTGTTTTAATTATAACCAATTATAATGTCATTTTGCAAGTTGTAAATGTGTGATAAATTGTAGCAACCAAACATACAAACACAATAAACATGCAAAACAACCAAGTTCACAATCAAGCCAATTTGGTAGACATTTGTTTAGCCAAAACAAATGTCACCTTCTATGGGTTATGACAAAGTAGGAGATTTATAATCTCCCACTTAATCTTGCATCCAAATGCTTCCAACTTGTGTTCATCTTCATCATCTTCATTCTTCATTCTCTTTACAAAAAATATATCCTAATACATTTTTTTCTAGAAAATGAAATTACAACCTAATCTATTTTACATACCAAATATAAAATAAATTACAAATGAATGAATATTACAAATTATTACAAACCAAATGAATGATTAATATTACAAACCATAAGAATGAATAAATCAACCACAACATACAACCATTCAAACACAAGGTCTAGGCTTGATTGTGAACCACATTAAACAACAAAATTTGACCAAAAAATAAGTTCCAAACCCACTTTGGAACTCCCTAAAATTCGGCCAAAATAAGAACCCACCCAAAATCCAAAAATTTTTACATTCTAGTTTCATGCATGTTACTAGATTGTAAGATTAGTGGATTTAAAAGTCATAAACAAGAAGCATATTTCAAAGACCTTGGCTCTAGATACCATTGATGGAATTTGACAAACCTTTTGAGAAACACGTTCTACATTTTAACAAGTTCATAAACCCATTTTATGAAGATAAAGTGAGCGGAAGCATGCAAGTATCATGTTATATATCAACCATTTTAAAAGACAAATTCCATAAATATATCAAGTCTTGAAATAATATGCTTACATACAACAAGTGGGTTTAGTAATTTACCTCCTCAAGCTAGTTGAGGGTTACAACAATATGATGAAGAAGATGAGGATGAATGGAGCTCCAAATGTATGAAACCTCAAGTTGTTATACCCCAAGCTTATCACCAACACCTTGTGCTTTGGTTAGGGTTTGTTAACACTTGAATATGGCTTGCAAAAATCAAATTAAGAACCCCTCTACCCCCTTGAAACCCCACGGTTTTTACAGCTCAAAGAGAGCAGATTTTTGCAGTTTTTTTGTGCTATTTTGATGTGTATGCATGTGTGTTTTGGTCTACTACATGTCTTGGTACTTATGCCTCTTGATACTTGAAGTAACCATACACATGGCAAGTCAAAGTGCATGCTCCAATGCCACTTACTTGTAGGCTTTTAAATAAGTTTTATAAAATTAAATTTTATAAACTATTTTATAAAACCTTCCATTTTATTTATACATATACATTTTATTATATAAAACCCATTTATATAAAATGTAACATAAATAAATTAATTATTTAACCTATAAATAATTAATTCCATATTATATAAATTATTCCATAATTTATATATATATGTACACATCAAGTAATATTTCAGAAAACCATTTTTCTTAAAGTTCAAGTGTTGCGTATTTAATCAATGATCCAATCGTTAAGATCAAATACGAATAAGGTGTCGGTAAGCTTGTTATTGGGTATGACCCGACTTGGATCAAAACATATTAGCCACATTAATTTAATATGTCTCTCGGGCATACGAAATACCTTCATTAAATACAGTACATCTTTTCCGTGTACGAAATCATCTTTCATAAATCTTAGTAACCGTACACATATTTTGTGCACAAAAATAACATACACATAACCTGTGTATAAAATCATTCTCTCGATACATAACATTCACATCAATTGGTGGCAATTATCATGTCCACATAATTCAATGGTGGCAATTATCATGTTCACATAATTCAATAATAATCCGCAGAACTTTTGTCTGCATAATAATTCATTCGAGGAATGTTTTGCTTGTGTCTATCTTGTCAAACATTTATAAAAGCATTTCATGTATTCGTAGTTCAAAAATATATTTCAAAAGCATTTAATAAAGCAGTTATAAAAGCAGCGCATGTATTCTCAGTCCCAAAAATGTAAAGAGTAAAAGGGAATCAAATGAACTCACATAATGTATTTTGTAGTAAAAATACATATGACGACATTGAACAAGTGTAGGGTTGGCCTTGGATTCACGAACCTATATCATATATATATATATTAACATATATAATGGTAATCAAATAATTCCACCTATTATTTATATAATATTTATATTTAGTGTTGTAGTTTATATAGAATTGGTACTAATTCCAATATATATTTTATTTATGTATAATATCTTAAATTATATATTATATTTATTTATTTTGTATATATATAATAAAAATGTTAATATGTTCACTATATAATTATAGGTAATATTATAGTATATGTATTAAGTATACTTTTATGTACAAAATCTTTATGTGTTATGATATATTAATAATAATAATAATATTGATAATGTTAATTTAATAATAATAATGATAATAAAATAATGTTTATATATAAAAACCGTGTCAATGATAATAATACTAATAATAATAATAATAATTATAATAACAATAATAATACAAATTTTATATGCTTATACTTATTTATAAACTTTACAAGAGTAACTAAGATATATCATAAGCTTATAGATTTTCATACTTACATCATATTCATTTTGATATCATAGTTTATATTATCTTCATAATCTAATCCTAATTTTATTAAAATCTAATTTAATACTTTTAATTTCTAAGATCATTATTTTAAATATTAAGATTAATTTTATAATAATAAACTTTAAATTTTATAATATTATTAATAATAATGGTTATAGTTATAATAATAATAATAATAATAATAATGATAATTTAAAAAAAAGTTAATTTTTATGATAATAATAATAATAATAATAATAATAATAATAATAATAATAATAATAATAATAATAATAATAGGAATAATTTTAATAATAATAATAATATGAATAATAATAAATATACTAATAATAATATTAGTAACTAGTAATAATAATAATATTTGATATTTGATAACACATAAAAGAGTGGATCTGTTTCTATTGATGGCTCAAACAGATCGAGAAAAGCAAGAACAGACACACAGGAAAAATCACGGTTCAAGGGTTCCTTCGTTCCATTAATCAATCGATCAAGCAGCAATTATCAATGTTTAGTAGGTTATCAACTTATCGTTTTCAATCTTCATTATCATCGTTAATCGTCCTCCTTCTCCAATCGATTAAGTATTCGATTCATCCATTAATTCAGGTAGAAATCGATTCACTCATAATCTTATTAATGTTTTTAATTCGTTTATAATTTCTGTATACCTATTTGGTAAAACAATAGTAGCGATTAGTGATGTTCTTGGTGGTTTGGTGATGGTAATAAATAAAAAAATGATGAGAGTTAGGGGTGTTCGAAGGGTGAGCCAAACCCGAAACAGAGCAGCAGTAATTTTCGAACACAAGTAATGACAGTAGGTATTTGTTTGTTATATTGAAACAGAAACGATATTAGTATTTACATAATCGAATGGGTTTGATCAATTTGGACAGCAGTATATAACAGGCCTTCGATTGTTTCTTGATTATGGTGATTTGTATTACGTTTTGATCAAACATGAATCATGAAGTAACAAAAGAAAATTTATAATCACAAAAGGGAGTAGCAGTTACCTGATTAGGTTATGGTTAGGTTAGTTGGACAGAACTGAGAACAGAAGCAACAGTGACCGAACTGCAGCAATTTTTGTGGGTTGGTTTGATAATTAAAAAGGTTTGGCATAACAGGAAAAGTTGCAACTGTAGGAGGCTTGGAATGGTGGTACTTGATCATCAGGGAGAGTAGCAATTTACAAGTTTTTGAATGATGTTTGGTTTTATGAAATTGGAACATCTTGCATGTGTTTGCTCGACAGATGGAGGTAGTTTCATCGACAAATAACAGAAAACCAAATAGCAGTCGTAGCAGTCATGGTGACTGATGGTTCTTATGGTGAAGTTGGTGATTTGCAGGTGAAGGTGTTAAGTGTTGAATTAGTTTGGGTCGATTATAGATCAGAACAGGAGTAACCAACAATCACTTAGGAGGTGCAGGTGTGTTCATTGCTTACGTTGGTGATCGATGGAAGCAAAGAGGGTGAAGTTGGTGTGGGTGTCATACCCTTAGTTTTTATCTCTACACTTGTATGTGTATATGTTATAAGTAGATAAAGTTAAGAAGGTGATAGATCAGTTTAACAGAAAGCAATAAACAAAAATAAATTTTCCACTTAGTCATGAAGTGGGTCCATGTTTGAATGTTCATCTTAGCTAGCCTTTGATTTGTAAGAGAACGTGATCAGTTTAAACAAGTTGACTTGTTTCAGGAACGAAGAGGCTCAAGTGAGTTGACTAGTTGAGTTATCAATTTGTTCTGACTCGGCTGGGACCGATTTGTGGAAATGAGACATGGAAAAATCATTTGACTTAAGTCGTTTGCAAAAGAGAAGCGATTACGGCTGAGTTGATTCACTAAGTTGTACTCGGTTGTTTCATACTCATGATTAACTTTAGACTGTGGTGATTGAGACTTAAAGTTTGATACAATAAAGATAATGGAAAACATGAGGTTAAGAACAAAAAAACTAAAGTTGGTGTGGACCAATTAATTATGAACGTCTATATTGAAGCAAAAGTCATTGATGCACCACTACCAAACATTTTTGCTTGATTGTTTGCTTACTAGTTTATTAATTACAATGTTAATTTAAATTGAAGAAGCAACTAGACGCGTGAGTGTAGCATGTACTCATATATATGTAGATACGTTATATATAGAGCAAAGAGATGGTTAATATATAGTAATAGATATGTATATAAGTAGGTTAACATTACAATTAATCATCAACAGTAATCAATTGAAACTGTTACAAATAATAAAGGTAACCCCAAATCACGGATAAATGATATGAAATAAGTGAGTGGTGATGGAAAGAAACAAAGGCAGATAACAGAATGATATAATAATACTATATTATGAATTCTCAAATTAAACATGGACAACCAATAATTTCTACGGACAGTTTTTCACGGAGTGCTAAATCATTTTCTAAATGAGTTCAAAACCAAATATATATTTTTCGATATACATTATATATATATATATATATATATATATATATATATATATATATATATATTTATTCATTTTAATAATAAATTTCATTATATCTTATATTATTTTATTTTACAAAATTAATTCTAATATCTAAATAATATAATACTTCAAATTATATTTCGAATCAATATATTTATTTATATTTTTAAATATATATGCACATATTCACAAATAATTGTTCGTGAATCGTCGAGAACAGTCGAAGGGTAATTGCATAAATATAACAGTTCAAAATTTCTGAGACTCAACATTACAGACTTTGCTTATCGTGTTGAAATCATATAAAGATTAAGTTTAAATTTGGTCGGAAATTTCCGGGTCGTCACAATAGCGCTATTCACAATAACTAAGCTTGCCTTTATACGTAGCAATTAACGATATCATGGTAGGGATTTAGCATGAATCAAAGCATGTTAGCACAGTTTGAACTAACCAAAAATAAAGTTTTCGAGTACTTATGTCTAAGCGTAAAACAGTTTAAAAGCAAGCATGTGTCTCACCCCAAAGTTCAAAAATAAGTAATAGAGAAACAGTTAAAAAGTGGGGCTATGAAGTTCACCTTAATAGCAGATAGATATTCCACGCAAGTTATATGATCGGAGTATGTAATCGAAGATCTCAACCTAGAGATATAATGTTTAATTAGTTAATGCCTAATAGACATAAAGTTTGTTTATCAATATAGCAAACTATATTAACAGTGACCGTTCTCGAGAAAAGTTATATTTATATACGTGATAATATACTTAGTGTACTTAAGTATTACTATATAGATAAGTGTATAAGTTATACTAATAATAGTATTATTATTTAATTAATCGATTATTATTTAATCTTATCATTATGTGTTACATATATAGATATACAGCTATGTGATACATACTTATATATATTCTTTATTATTAATATACATGTGTTCATCACTATATGATATATATATGTCTTTGGTGTAGGTGTTACATATATATATAAGTGTAAGATGGTACATATATATACTTATTACTTTTTACTATTATGTTTACTAACCTTATATAATACTTTCATAATACACATTCATACACACATACACACGTACATATACATACATATATACACATACATATACACGTATGTATATATTTTGCATATATACACACACATATACCTACAATGTATACATGCACATACGTACGTATGCATGCATGCATGCACGTACACCATGATCATAATTACTTTACTAAGCCACAGTCATAACCTTTTATCATAAACTTACCCTAGTAACTTTAACATAAAATCATAAGTTTTTAACAAAATAACTAATCATGTTCATTAACCCTAGTCTTTAATAATCGTAATCAATTACTTAATCATCATTACCAAATTATATTTATCACCTAGTAACCTATTAACCATGTTGTAACTCATTAACCAAAACACATAAAATCATAATCTTTAACCTTAACCTTAATACTTTCATGATCAATTCATAATTCATAACTCTTTGTTATATTAACTAGTTTATTATTCAATAATCATAATCATACATCTTTTACCATAATCATAATCTTATAATTGTACTTTTAACCTTTTCATTAATCATTATTCATTAACTTTATCTTTTAATCATATTATTTATCCATGAACTTTTAACTTTATTAACTAGTTTCATAATCAATTTATATTACTAACACCATGATCAAGTTTATAATTCATAATCATTATTAACTCATACTATTTTCATATGTATAATAACTCAAGATCATAATTTAATTTAATCATATTCATTATCAACTTTATGTTCATGTATACATGTTCAATTTAAATAACATAATCCTTATATTTACTTCAAGAACAAGACCAATATTAATCATCAATATATACTAAAAGTAATAGATTAAAAGTAGGATTATCACTAGGGTTTTAGGTATACCTTAGGAGGTTAAGGATTAAGAACAAGTGGCGATAATGACCCAAAACAGAAACTGAATTGCAGCAGCAAAAATGACCCAAACCAAGGGTTTTTGGGACTGTTTTTGTGGACTGGAACTGCAGGCACAACAGCAATAATGAACACCTTTAGGGGGATGTTTGGTCACGTTTTATGTGATGACACGGGAAATTCCGACCAAATTTAAACTTAATCTTTATACGATTTCGACATGATAAGCAAAGTCTGTAATGTCAAGTCTCAAAAACTTTGAACTGTGTTCATGTATACATTTAACGTTGACCAAATTCTGACGATTCACGAACCATTATATAAATGAATATGATTATATATACATATAGGTATATATGTATTTACATATATGATAACTTGAAAATATTAATAAAGTATTAAATGTATAATATTTTACATGAACGTAATTGTTCAATAATGTTTATCGGTGGAATTATAAGATAATATCAAATGATTGATTTATTGAAAACATTGTATGATTATGAGTCTTTGTTGCGAGGTCCACGTTGATTTGAGAAATCGTTCATTTTAACGGTATTCGGAATAAATGGTAAAGTGATTTACATTTTGGAATATAATTATGATATTAATAGTAATATCATTACTTTCATTATTATTAATATTATTATTAATGTTAATATTAATATTAACATTTATTTTACTAAATTTATTATTTCTAATAAAAATATATATATGTATGATTTAGAATAAATGTAACTTGTTATATCTTTATATTATTTGTATTATTATTAGATATTATCACTTAGAATCATTATTATTAATATAGATTATAGATTATCATTATTATAATAAGATATAATTTATTAATATTATCATTAATAATATTATTATTAACATTATTATTAACAATTATTATTATTATCATTATTATTAATAGTATTATTATTATGATAATTATTATTAATATTAACTGTATTATTATTTTTATTAATATATTATAAGTATTACTATTACTATTAATATTATTATTAATATTAATATTATTATAATTTTTTTATTGTTAATTATTATTTATGATATTTTATATAGTGCAAGATATATACACGCATATCAACTATCTGTCTTCCTCACTTTATTTTCTATATACTCGTGATATTAGGGTTCAGAGTCGCCAACCCTACTTTTTGGACTTGGTCGAAATTTTTTTAGAAATCAATCACTCAAATCACAAATCAAATACCGCTACATTTTTTTTTGTTACAGGCGAATACAATTTTTTTTTATTTTTATTTATTTTTTTCTTTCTTTTCTCTCCTTCGTATGACCCTTTTGCTCATAATTCGAAATCGAATCCATTTTAAAAATTTAAAAATGCAGAAGTGTCTTAAATCATGTCATGAGTGTTTCCTTAAAATTTCAGGTTCCAATTCGTAAAATCAAACTCGAATTTGAGGAGTCAAACTTTGAATTCAAAAGTCAACTAAATTGTAATCTCTCAAATTCGAAATCGATTGAGTGTTTTAAGTTTAATTGATGATTTCTATAGTTTCTATGAGTGATTTACAAACAAATTCGTGTAGGAATCATAAGCCAAAACAGCCTTGATCTTGAAATCATTTTTTTTAAACCGTAAAGTTGCAGCAGCAGGTTTTTTTTTTATTTTTTATTTTTTGCTTTTCTCGTTTTCAGGTTAGCTAAAGATACACATAAATCGAACATGTTTTGTGTGAAAGTCTTAAAACTAAAAAAATTAATTTGATGTTAGTCTGGTTTTTGCCTCTGGTCTACTAGATAAAGGAAGAAGAAGAACATCGTATAATACTGGTTAATAAAATAATAAAGGGGTTATAAATCAGAAATGATAAGGCAGCACAATGGTTATGGGTGTTGAGGATGGAATGGGAGGTCGCGGGTTCGAACCCCTGCTTGGGCGGTTTGACATTTTTTTTGGAGCTTTTAAGGTAGTAACCATTTTTATTATTATTATTATTATTATTATTATTATTATTATTATTATTATTATTATTATTATTATTATTATTATTATTATTATTATTATTATTATTATTATTATTATTATTATTATTATTATTATTATTATTATTATTGTTATTATTGTTATTATTGTTATTATTACTATTACCATTATAATTATTATTATTAGTATTATTAAGGTATTATGATTGTTATATATAAGAAGTTAATATAATATGATTAGGATATAAGTTAATTTCAATCTTAGTTACAAATATAAATTTTTATGTATGTTAAAGATAATAACTAAGTTATGATTATAAATTAATTATAAGTATGATTATTATAAATGTAAACTTAATATGATATAATA
This sequence comes from Rutidosis leptorrhynchoides, assembly GCF_046630445.1. NCBI lineage: Eukaryota > Viridiplantae > Streptophyta > Magnoliopsida > Asterales > Asteraceae > Rutidosis > Rutidosis leptorrhynchoides. The sequence goes on from NC_092333.1 coordinate 626,150,847, forward strand.
ACGTAAATATAATATTATTATTATCATTATGATTATGAATATTATTATAATTTCTATAAAAATCATAAAATTTATTATTTGTTCATTAAAAACTAATACTTGTGTCATTTTATAAGTTATAATATTATTATTAGTATCATTACTAGTATTATAATTATTATCAGTATTATAATTATCATGATAAGTATCATAATCATCATCATTATTATTATTATTATTATCATTGTAAGTATTATTATGTACATTATAATGATTATTAGTACTATGTAAATTTTAAAATCATTAACATAACTAACAATAACAATAAAATTAATATATTTTATATATTATTAATATCATTACCTAATTACTAATAGAATTATTATCATTATTATCATTATTACTAATACTAAGTATTATTATTATCATATTTATCATTACAAATATTAATTGGGTATCACTATAATAACTATCTTAATAAACAAATGATATATATGTATAAGGATATATTTAATACTTATAACATAACAAAATTAATATATTATATACAAAATGAATATATGAGACGTATATATGTTATTAATATAAAAATGATATAATTAGTAAATTATATATACACAAACTTATTCGATTACGGTATGTATATTAATAAATATACAAATGATATAGGTTCGTGAATCCGAGGCCAACCATGCATTGTTCAGTTGTTCAATATAGTCATATGTATTTTTACTACAAAATACATTAGGTGAGTTTCATTTGCCTTTTTACCCTTTATATCTTTGGGCTGAGAATACATGCGCAACTTTTATAACTGTTTTACGAAATAGACACAAGTATCAAAACTACATTCTATGGCTGGATAATTAAATCGAATATGCCCCTTTTTAGTCTGGTAATCTAAGAATTAGGGAACAGACACCCTAATTGACGCGAACTCTAAAGATAGATCTATCGGGCCCAACAAGCCCCATCCAAAGTACCGGATGCTTTAGTACTTCAAAATTTATATCATGTCCGAAGGAGGATCTCGGAATGATGGGGATATTCTTATATGCATATTGTGAATGTCGGTTACCAGGTGTTCAATCCATATGAATGATTATTTTTGTCTCTATGCATGGGACGAATGTTTATGAGAAATGGAAATATGAAATCTTGTGGTCTATTAAAATTATGAAATGATTATTTATGTTAAACTAATGAACTCACCAACCTTTTGGTTGACACTTTAAAGCATGTTTATTCTCAGGTACGAAAGAAATCTTCCGCTGTGCATTTTCTTGTATTAGAGATATTACTTGGAGTCATTCATGACATATTTCAAAAGACGTTGCATTCGAGTCGTCAAGTTCATCAAAATCATTATTAATTCAATTATAGTTGGATATATTATGAAATGATATGCATACCGTCAATTTTCGATGTAAAGCAAGTTTGTCTTTTAAAAACGAATGCAATGTTTGAAAAATGTATCATATAGAGGTCAAGTACCTCGCGATGTAATCAACTATTGTGAATCGTTTGTAATCGATATGGACTTCGTCCAGATGGATTAGGACGAGTCGCTTCAGTTGGTATCAGATCGGTGGTCTTAGCGAACCAGGTCTTGCATTAGTGAGTCTAACTGATAGTCGTTAGGATGCATTAGTGAGTCTGGACTTCGACCGTGTCTGCATGTCAAAAGTTTTGCTTATCATTTAGTGTCGAAAATTAATTGCTTATCATCCTTAAAGTCTAGACATGTCTTACTACCTCTATTGCATAGACAGTGTATAGATAAATTCATATCTTAGCGTACCTGTTACTGTAAACCTTGCCTGTCGTATTCCGTAGATTCCTCCGTAACTTATGGGATGTTAGTATTATATATGCATATATAAACTATGAATTGCAGGATACTAATCTATATCCTATAATCTATTTCTTACCGAAAAATCCTTCATCTGATCGTACAAGATGAATCCCTCAACCAGTTCGAGTTCCTCGGATTCCGACAGCTATTCCGATATGGAGTTTCACCTATCAGGGTCACCAGAATGAATCAACCAATCAGTCATCCCCAATTCATCTGATGGGTTCGTAGTCAACTTCATCAATGGATACGCGAAGAAGTCGATCCCTTCCACCAACCGAATTTACCTCTTGGCGATGAACCTGAAACACTTATTGGTGAACTAGCCCAAAATACCATTTTCACTCTCATTTCCAGAGTATCTTGTCGTGATTATATACTATCTCAAATTCTGGGTCTTATTCATTCACTTGTTCTTACCGACAATCATCCCAGAGTAATCGAAGAAGTCAACAAAATTCGCGCTCGAGTAATCAAATTGGAAAACGTGGTGCAAAATCTACCAGCTTCAACAACATCACCGGCAACATCAGTACCACCAACAACCCAAGTTTCAACATCACATGCCTCAACATCTTATTCTGTACCTCGAGTATAATCATCGTTTTACATGACGTTCTACATCTTCGTTCCTCATGATGATTATGTAATCTCTAATGTTTTAGAGATTATATATTCATGTTCTAAGGGTAAATCAAATGAGTTTAATATCATAATAACTCATTAAATCTGTATTACATCTGAAGAAAATATATATATGTAAGTATATTTTCATAAAGATTGTAACTAAAAATTCTTTTGTACAAACTGTTAATGGTGAAAATATTTTAACGGGTAGGTAATACCCTAGAAATATTTAGATTTCGCATTAATAAGTTACACTGTACATTCTTCGAATTTGATTCAACGATCATTTACTATCCTATTTGCAACCACCATTATACGTACCCGTTCACCGCAGAATAACCATTTTTATTCAATTTCATATTTGGATTTTGACCTATCAGAATCCAACAAGTGGCATAATGAAGAAATAATGGACACAATAAAAATTGATTAGAAACAGACTAATTAACAATATGAAAAATTTTGTTAAGAATCCACGTTAACTGTTTCCAGCTAACTGTTCCTAGCTAACTGTTAATTTCGTATTACATTTTATTATCGCAATTTATTTATCGCAATTTAATTATCGCAATTTTATTTATCATCATTTAATTTCTGTTATTTACTTTACGCATTTTATTTATCGTCATTTAATTTCTGTATTTATTTTACGCACTTTAAATATCGGGACACGTATACAAGGTTTTGACATATCATATCGACGCATATATATATATTATTTGGAATAACTATAGACACTCTATATGCAGTAATGATCGAGTTCTCTATACAGGGTTGAGGTTGATTCTATAATAATATATATACTTTGAGTTGTGATCGAGTCTGAGACATGTATACGGGTCACGATACGTATTAATTAATTCGAATATTATATATTAAACTAAATGAATTATTGGACTGTCAACTGTGGACTATCGACTGAGGACTAATAACATTGGACAATTAAAATGAATTAAAATATTGATTATAACATATGAAACTAAACAATTCTTCAAGTTTGTCACTTGATTTCATTTTAAACCTCATTTGTATATTGACGATTACAATCTACGTTCAAACATTTCATGATTCTTGAAAACACCTCAATCGAGAGGATGAACCAACCACACTGTATCAATGGAAGAAAAGATTGTTGCATATAGTTATGCACCTGAAAACACTCGGAATCTGAATAAACGTTTAACACGTATCTGTACTAATTCCTTAGCGTTATTATTACCCAAAATAACTTGGTAATCCCTTTCAAAGTAGCAAATTTTGTCACAGCTCCAGCAAATCAACTTCGATTTTTTCGTTCAAAACAACCTTATTATAATCTTGATATATATGCGTGCCCTTTTGTTGTTACCAGGGAACCTTTTATATTCCATCATATTACCAGCAGACGTACCAGCAACCTCGTTGCTCCTTGGCTTAAATCTCTCCGACAAATCACTATATTTATCTATTGAAGTCTCATCATATACCCATTCGCATCTTGTAACGAGAATTGCCATACCAATTACCAGAAATCAGCGTTTAATCATCTAAAAACACAATTCTCCTGAAACCACCTCGGATTGATAACCGACGATTCAGATATGGTAGCATTAAATGCAGAGGAACCAGTAAAATTGTGGATGACCTAAATGGCCAAGAGTTTGATGATAAAGAATGGAGTGTTGGGAACGCTCGATAGAGAACTTGGTACTGAAAAATGGATTGAGCTAACTATGAAGGAGACCAAGGATAAAGACAAGGATCAAACCCTATATTCAAAGAATCCAGGTAATTCTGGATCCGCCGAAATCTTTAGAGAATATCTTTTTCTGAAGTCATGTTATAATCTTGCGGAAAATTTTTCTTCATCAACCTTCGAACTTAGAAATTCCAAAATATCATCATAAATATCTTCGATATTTCTGAGGATATTTTCATAAATATTCTTGTCTAAAATTATTTATCTCTTCCTGCTATCTATGTTACATCATAAAGGAAACTACCTTAGCTTCTAATTTTCTTTAAAATTCGAGTTTGAATTATGAATGAATTTCTTCATCACAACTTGATTCAAAAATTCTAAGATATCATCGTACCTTTATTTTAAACACCATCGATATATCTGAAGATATTCTTATCTGAAATCATTAATCTCTTCGTGCTATCAGTGTTACATCATATAGAAACTGTTAGTTTCTATATTCTGTAAACTTTCGAACTTAAAAATATGAATGTTATTGAAGTAATGTTGGGAACTGATGCATGAGTTAGTATAATATAATGACACCTGATCAACGTGATTATATTACAGTAAGTCATGCTGAGTTTCTAAATGAAACATGATGATTCACAGATTATAACGTCATCATGTGTCATGTTACATAACTCTTTCATTTTGATTAACTTCTGAACATATCAAGAAAATATATTTTTGATAGTTCTATTCTTAGTGATTCTGGTAATTTGACAAATCAAATCGTGCTATTACGTTCTTTCTCGTTTAGAACATTAAGCTCATTCGAAACTCCATATTTATGAATTCTGGACCATTACTCGCTTTACTAGAGGTCGAGAAGAGAATAAAAAGGCAAAGAGCTTCAAAATAAGAGAAAATATAAAGCCCAATAACAACACGGAGATTACAAACCGTGGATATTAATACGGATAGCAATATAAAGACACGGTATAAGTAAGAATAGTATCACACCAAGGTAATAGTAGAAGTAAACAGATTCTTCTGATGGAAGATTGAAAAGAAGAATGACAGAAACGATAATTAGAAAAATATCAAGGATTAGAACTGGATTAAGCATTTTCACAATCTTTTGGATGTATGAACTAAGAAAGAAAGTATAGGAATGGTGATAATAATGGAACGGAAGAGCTTAATTTATAGTGAAAATATCAGACAGAGTAATTGAGGCAGATCACCGTATTTAATTATAGAGATTTTATTTCTCATAAATCCTAAAGAATCAGATCTTATAGACTTCGAAGATTTTCTTTAAATTACTTGAATTTCGAAATTCAAGAAAAACAACGTCAAAAGCTAAGTAGCATCTTATTTTCTAAAATTCAACCCTCTACGTCAAAAGATAAGACGCACCTTATTTTCTAAATTCAACCATGACTAGTCAAATGTTATGATGAAACATGTCTTTCTCATTTCACTATTTAGTGATAGCTTCACTCGTACTCTTCGAGTAATCGAATTATCTTATCCATATTACTTAACAGTAATAAAACTATATTTATCAGCTCATATTCGTCATGAAAACATTTTTATCATTAGCCATGACGACCTCACTCAAATTTCGGGACGAAATTTCTTTAACGGGTAGGTACTGTGATGACCCGGGAAATTCCGACCAAATTTAAACTTAATCTTTATACGATTTCGACATGATAAGCAAAGTCTGTAATGTCAAGTCTCAAAAACTTTGAACTGTGTTCATGTATACATTTAACCTTGACCAAATTCCGACGATTCACGAACCATTATATAAATGGATATGATTATATATACATATAGGTATATATGTATTTACATATATGATAACTTGAAAATATTAATAAAGTATTAAACATATAATATTTTACATGAACGTAATTGTTCAATAATGTTTATCGGTGGAATTATAAGATAATATCAAATGATTGATTTATTGAAAACATTGTATGATTATGAGTCTTTGTTGCGAGGTCCACATTGATTTGAGAAATCGTTCATTTTAACGGTATTCGGAATAAATGGTAAAGTGATTTACATTTTGGAATATAATTATGATATTAATAGTAATATCATTACTTTCATTATTATTAATATTATTATTAATGTTAATATTAATATTAACATTTATTTTACTAAATTTATTATTTCTAATAAAATATATATATATATATATATATATATATATATATATATATATATATATATATATATATATATATATATATATGATTTAGAATAAATGTAACTTGTTATATCTTTATATTATTTGTATTATTATTAGATATTATCACTTAGAATCATTATTATTAATATAGATTATCATTATTATAATAAGATATAATTTATTAATATTATCATTAATAATATTGTTATTAACATTATTATTAACAATTATTATTATCATTATTATTAATAGTATTATTATTATGATAATTATTATTAATATTAACTGTATTATTATTTTTATTAATATATTATAAGTATTACTATTACTATTAATATTATTATTAATATTAATATTATTATAATTTTTTTATTGTTAATTATTATTTATGATATTTTATATAGTGCAAGATATATACACGCATATCAACTATCTGTCTTCCTCACTTTATTTTCTATATACTCGTGATATTATTCGAAATTTTTTTAGAAATCAATCACTCAAATCACAAATCAAATACCGCTACATTTTTTTTTGTTACAGGCGAATGCAATTTTTTTTATTTTTTTTTATTTATTTTTTTTTCTTTTTTCTCTCTCTATCGTATGACCCTTTTGCTCATAATTCGAAATCGAATCCATTTTAAAAATTTAAAAATGCAGAAGTGTCTTAAATCATGTCATGAGTGTTTCCTTAAAATTTCAGGTTCCAATTCGTAAAATTAAACTCGAATTTGAGGAGTCAAACTTTGAATTCAAAAGTCAACTAAATTGTAATCTCTCAAATTCGAAATCGATTGAGTGTTTTAAGTTTAATTGACGATTTCTATAGTTTCTATGAGTGATTTACAAACAAATTCGTGTAGGAATCATAAGCCAAAACAGCCTTGATCTTGAAATCATTTTTTTTAAACCGTAAAGTTGCAGCAGCAGGTTTTTATTTTTTTAAATTTTTTTTTTGCTTTTCTCGTTTTCAGGTTAGCCAAAGATACACATAAATCGAACATGTTTTGTGTGAAAGTCTTAAAACTAAAAAAATTAATTAGATGTTAGTCTGGTTTTTGCCTCTGGTCGACTAGATAAAGGAAGAAGAAGAACATCGTATAATACGGGTTAATAAAATAATAAAGGGGTTATAAATCAGAAATGATAAGGTAGCGCAATGGTTATGGGTGTTGAGGATGGAATGGGAGGTCGCGGGTTCGAACCCCGGCTTGGGCGGTTTGACATTTTTTTGGAGCTTTTAAGGTAGTAACCATTTTTATTATTATTATTATTATTATTATTATTATTATTATTATTATTATTATTATTATTATTATTATTATTATTATTATTATTATTATTATTATTATTATTATTATTATTATTGTTATTATTGTTATTATTGTTATTATTGTTATTATTACTATTACCATTATAATTATTATTATTAGTATTATTAAGATATTATGATTGTTATATATAGGAAGTTAATATAATATGATTAGGATATAAGTTAATTTCAATCTTAGTTACAAATATAAATTTTTATGTATGTTAAAGATAATAACTAAGTTATGATTATAAATTAATTATAAGTATGATTATTATAAATGTAAACTTAATATGATATAATTACGGTAAATATAATATTATTATTATCATTATGATTATGAATATTATTATAATTTCTATAAAAATCATAAAATTTATTATTTGTTCATTAAAAACTAATACTTGTGTCATTTTATAAGTTATAATATTATTATTAGTATTATTACTAGTATTATAATTATTATCAGTATTATAATTATCATGATAAGTATCATAATCATTATTATTACCCTTACATACTAATTGTCATGAAAATTTTGGTCGTTTTTGGCCCTCCCACTTACCCATACATCACCCCCTACATCTCCCCTTACAATAAAAAAAATAAAACCCTGCCTTATCTCAAATCAGCCACATCTCTCTGCTAGCTTCTTCCCTAAACTCCCAAAATTCTTCCCTAAACTCCACAAATCAAACGCCTGAAACCATCTTCATAGCTTCATCCAACTCCATTGTTTAGGAAAAGACAGAAACCTTATTCATCACCATCATCTTCATCAGCTCCTCCTCTTTGACATATTCCAACTGACTGTCGATTAAAAGGTCGATTAAGGTTTATAATCGTTTGTTTCCGTGTTTCTTCTGCTCTAAGCTTAGGGTTTCTTTGATTGAATTAGCAGTTTTTATGGATTAAGTGATGTATTTAGTTGAAGGTGAATCTTTTATCAGGTTTAGGTTATACATACTTCGTTTACTTCGATTTATTGTTGGTTTTCGTTACTGATTTTGTTTACCAGATTTGATTAAAAGTTAGGTTTATGATTTATCGTTTTTTTTTGTTCTTTATTGCTGTACAGATGATGATGATGCTTCTGTTGAGTTTTATTGATTGATTTTTTATTGATTCATTGAAGCTACAGTTAATCTTATTAATGCTCCTGTTGCATTTCTGATGTAATCTTTCAGAGTTTTGTTTAAGTTTTTTTTTTTCCAATCATGATTTATTATTCTGATACTATTAAATATTCTGTGCTTATTACCTAATTACCTTTCTTATGTGTATTTGGTCAGAACAGGGCTTCAGTTTCCGTTATCTCAATCGCTACGATCGCCATCAGGAAGATGTTATATTGCACTTTCCATGGTATAAAATCTGCATCTCTGTAACTGTATGTTTGAACTACCCACTTTTGCTTCACTGTTCCTGCTACATATATGCAGCTTACAATTATAATTATAATATAATGCATTATATAACCTATGTATAGTTGCATTATTAGTACTTTTACTATATATAGTTTCGTTATTAGTACTTCACGATTAGACTCAACAATCCCAAAAAAACACTATAATTTCTGTCGACCTTCGAATTTAATTCAATTAATTATTACTTTGTTTTACTTACTTCCCATTATTTTTATGTCATGAACTTCAAATACTGTATAATTTGGCCTACGATCCAGATTGTGTAAGAAATTGCATAAGTTAGTTTAGTTGCTCCCATACCTGAATAGAATTATGTTTGGCGATTATGTTCTGTTTTCTTTTAGTTTGTTACTTTAGACACATTTAAAAATATAAGATGTGTGATGCTATCTTTGCAGGTTGTTTTCCATTGTTTTGTTGTTTTCGACTTCTTATCTTTTTCGAGTTAATATGACTGCTTACTTTTGCATCCTTCTCTTTACTTCATTGTGCTCTTACCCTTTTCATGTCCTTTGCTTATTTGTAGTTACTGATTGTGGGTTAAGGAAATGATAGGCGTTGGTGTGTTGCAACGTTAGAATCTTTTTGGTGTCCATTTGGGTAATTTTGACCTCTATGACCAAATGGCTGTTAGTTGAGGTAATGGTTAATTTATATAGGTTGTATATGTTGTAGTAAGTGTATTTGCAAGTGTTAGTATTTTGAAAATAAATTTTGGACTTATTATGGGTTAAGATAGAAATTATGATCCATTTGGGTAATTAGGCTGAAATGTCCCGTTCTTATTGATTAAAAACGTTCCATATTAATTGATTTCGTTGCGAGGTTTTGACCTCTATATGAGACGTTTTTCAAAGACTGCATTCATTTTTGAAACAAACCATAACCTTTATTTCATAAATAAAGGTTTAAAAAGCTTTACGTAGATTATCAAATAATGATAATCTAAAATATCCTGTTTACACACGACCATTACATAATGGTTTACAATACAAATATGTTACATCGAAATCAGTTTCTTGAATGCAGTTTTTACACAATATCATACAAACATGGACTCCAAATCTTGTCCTTATTTTAGTATGCAACAGCGGAAGCTCTTAGTATTCATCTGAGAATAAACATGCTTTAAACGTCAACAAAAATGTTGGTGAGTTATAGGTTTAACCTATATATATCAAATCGTAACAATAGACCACAAGATTTCATATTTCAATACACATCCCATACATAGAGATAAAAATCATTCATATGGTGAACACCTGGTAACCGACATTAACAAGATGCATATATAAGAATATCCCCATCATTCCGGGACACCCTTCGGATATGATATAAATTTCGAAGTACTAAAGCATCCGGTACTTTGGATGGGGTTTGTTAGGCCCAATAGATCTATCTTTAGGATTCGCGTCAATTAGGGTGTCTGTTCCCTAATTCTTAGATTACCAGACTTAATAAAAAGGGGCATATTCGATTTCGATAATTCAACCATAGAATGTAGTTTCACGTACTTGTGTCTATTTTGTAAATCATTTATAAAACCTGCATGTATTCTCATCCCAAAAATATTAGATTTTAAAAGTGGGACTATAACTTACTTTCACAGATTTTTACTTCGTCGAGAAGTAAGACTTGGCCACTGGTTGATTCACGAACCTATAACAATATATACATATATATCAAAGTATGTTCAAAATATATTTACAACACTTTTAATATATTTTGATGTTTTAAGTTTATTAAGTCAGCTGTCATCGTTAGTAACCTACAACTAGTTGTCCACAGTTAGATGTACAGAAATAAATCGATAAATATTATCTTGAATCAATCCACGACCCAGTGTATACGTATCTCAGTATTGATCACAACTCAAACTATATATATTTTGGAATCAACCTCAACCCAGTATAGCTAACTCCAACATTCACATATAGAGTGTCTATGGTTGTTCCAAAATATATATAGATGTGTCGACATGATAGGTCGAAACATTGTATACGTGTCTATGGTATCTCAAGATTATACAATACAAGTTGATTAAGTTATGGTTGGAATAGATTTGTTACCAATTTTCAGGTAGCTAAAATGAGAAAAACTATCCAATCTTGTTTTACCCATAACTTCTTCATTTTAAATCCGTTTTGAGTGAATAAAATTGCTATAGTTTCATATTGAACTCTATTTTATGAATCTAAACAGAAAAAGTATAGGTTTATAGTCGGAAAAATAAGTTACAAGTCATTTTTGTAAAGGTAGTCATTTCAGTCGAAAGAACGACGTCTAGATGACCATTTTAGAAAACATACTTTCACTTTGAGTTTAACCATAATTTTGGGATATAGTTTCATATTCATAATAAAAATCATTTTCCCAGAATAACAACTTTTAAATCAAATTTTATCATAGTTTTTAATTAACTAATCCAAAAAAGCCCGCGGTGTTACTACGACGGCGTAAATCCGGTTTTACGGTGTTTTTCGTGTTTCCAGGTTTTAAATCATTAAGTTAGCATATCATATAGATATAGAACATGTGTTTAGTTGATTTTAAAAGTCAAGTTAGAAGGATTAACTTTTATTTGCGAACAAGTTTAGAATTAACTAAACTATGTTCTAGTGATTACAAGTTTAAACCTTCGAATAAGATAGCTTTATATGTATGAATTGAATGATGTTATGAACATCATTACTACCTCAAGTTCCTTGGATAAACCTACTGGAAATGAGAAAAATAGATCTAGCTTCAAAGGATCCTTGGATGGCTTGAAAGTTCTTGAAGCAGAATCATGACACGAAAACAATTTCAAGTAAGATTTCCACTCGAAATAAGATTGTTATAGTTATAGAAATTGAATTAAAGTTTGAATATGATTATTACCTTGTATTAGAAAGATAACCTACTGTAAGTAACAAAGGTTTCTTGATCTTGGATGATTACTTGGAATGGATTTAGAAAACTTGGAAGTAAACTTGCAATCTTGGAAGTATTCTTGATTTTATGAAACTAGAACTTTTGGAATTTATGAAGAACACTTAGAACTTGAAGATAGAACTTGAGAGAGATCAATTAGATGAATAAAATTGAAGAATGAAAGTGTTTGTAGGTGTTTTTGGTCGTTGGTGTATGGATTAGATATAAAGGATATGTAATTTTATTTTCATGTAAATAAGTCATGAATGATTACTCATATTTTTGTAATTTTATGAGATATTTCATGCTAGTTGCCACATGATGGTTCCCACATGTGTTAGGTGACTTACATGGGCTGCTAAGAGCTAATCATTGGAGTGTATATACCAATAGTACATACATCTAAAAGCTGTGTATTGTACGAGTACGAATACGGGTGCATACGAGTAGAATTGTTGATGAAACTGAACGAGGATGTAATTGTAAGCATTTTTGTTAAGTAGAAGTATTTTGATAAGTGTATTGAAGTCTTTAAAAAGTGTATGAATACATATTAAAACACTACATGTATATACATTTTAACTGAGTCGTTAAGTCATCGTTAGTCGTTACATGTAAATGTTGTTTTGAAACCTTTAGGTTAACGATCTTGTTGAATGTTGTTAACCCATTATTTATTATAACAAATGAGATGTTAAATTATTATATTATCATGATATTATGATATATAATATATCTTAGTATGATATATATACAGTTAAATGTCGTTACAACGATAATCGTTACATATATGTCTCGTTTCGAAATCATTAAGTTAGTAGTCTTATTTTTACATATGTATTTCATTGTTAATACACTTAATAATATATTTACTTATCATTTAACATAATTAACCAAGTGTATCAATATCTTAATATGATTCATATGTACCTAGTAAGACGTTGTTATAACGATAATCGTTATATATATCGTTTTCGAGTTTCTTAAATTAATAGTCTCATTTTTTATGTATATAACTCATTGTTAAAATACCTAATGAGATACATACTTATAATAAAATCATGTTAACTATACATATAACCATATATATGTCATCGTATAGTTTTTACAAGTTTTAACGTTCGTGAATCACCGGTCAACTTGGGTGGTCAATTGTCTATATGAAACCTATTTCAATTAATCAAGTCTTAACAAGTTTGATTGCTTAACATGTTGGAAACACTTAATCATGTAAATAACAATTTCATTTAATATATATATAAACATGGAAAAGTTCGGGTCACTACAGTACCTACCCGTTAAATAAATTTCGTCCCGAAATTTTAAGCAGTTGGAGGTGTTGACGTATCTTCTGGAAATAAATGTGGGTATTTCTTCTTCATCTGATCTTCACGCTCTCAGGTGAACTCGGGTCCTCTACGAGCATTCCATCGAACCTTAACAATCGGTATCTTGTTTTGTTTAAGTCTCTTAACCTCACGATCCATTATTTCGACGGGTTATTTAATGAATTGAAGTTTTTCATTGATTTGGATTTCGTCCAACGGAATAGTGAGATCTTCTTTAGCAAAACATTTCTTCAAATTTGAGACGTGAAAAGTGTTATGTACAGCCGCGAGTTGTTGAGGTAGCTCCAGTTGGTAAGCTACTGGTCCGACACGATCTATAATCTTGAATGGTCCAATGTACCTTGTATTTAGTTTCCCCTGTTTACCAAATCGAACAACGCCTTTCCAAGGTGAAACCTTAAGCATGACCATTTCTCCAAATTCAAACTCTATATCTTTTCTTTTACTGTCCGCGTAGCTCTTTTGTAGACTCTGGGCGGTTTTCAATATTTGTTGAATTTGGATGATTTTCTCGGTAGTTTCTTGTATTATCTCCGGACCCGTAATCTGTCTATCCCCTACTTCACTCCAAAAAATCGGAGACCTGCACTTTCTACCATAAAGTGCTTCAAACGGCGCCATTTCAATGCTTGAATGGTAGCTGTTGTTGTAGGAAAATTTGTAGTGACCCGAACTTTTCCATGTTTATATATATTAATTGAGATTGATATTTACATGATTAAATGTTTCCAACATATTAAGCAATCAAACTTGTTAAGACTTGATTAATTGAAATATGTTTCATATAGACAATTGACCACCCAAGTTGACCGGTGATTCACGAACGTTAAAACTTGTAAAAACTATACAATGACATATATATGGTTATATATATAGTTAACATGTTTTTATTATAAGTATGTATCTCATTAGGTATTTTAACAATGAGTTATATACATAAAAATGAGACTATTAATTTAAGAAACTCGAAAACGATATATATAACGATTATCGTTATAACAACGTCTTACTAGGTACATATGAATCATATTAAGATATTGATACACTTGGTTAATTATGTTAAATGATAAGTAAATATATTATTAAGTGTATTAACAATGAAATACATATGTAAAAATAAGAATACTAACTTAATGATTTCGAAACGAGACATATATGTAACGATTATCGTTGTAACGACATTTAACTGTATATACATCATACTAAGATATATTATATATCATAATATCATGATAATATAATAATTTAACATCTCATTTGTTATAATAAACAATGGGTTAACAACATTCAACAAGATCGTTAACCTAAAGGTTTCAAAACAACATTTACATGTAACGACTAACGATGACTTAACGACTAAGTTAAAATGTATATACATGTAGTGTTTTAATATGTATTCATACACTTTTGAAAGACTTCAAGACACTTATCAAAATACTTCTACTTAACAAAAATGCTTACAATTACATCCTCGTTCAGTTTCATCAACAATTCTACTCGTATGCACCCTTATTCGTACTCGTACAATACACAGCTTTTAGATGTATGTACTATTGGTATATACACTCCAATGATCAGCTCTTAGTAGCCCATGTGAGTCACCTAACACATGTGGGAACCATTATTTGGCAACTAGCATGAAATATCTCATAAAATTACAAAAATATGAGTAATCATTCATGACTTATTTACATGAAAACAAAATTACATATCCTTTATATCTAATCCATACACCAACGACCAAAAACACCTACAAACACTTTCATTCTTCAATTTTCTTCATCTAATTGATCTCTCTCAAGTTCTATCTTCAAATTCTAAGTGTTCTTCATATATTTTACAAGTTCTAGTTACATAAAATCAAGAATACTTTCAAGTTTGCTAGCTCACTTCCAATCTTGTAAGGTGATCATCCAACCTCAAGAAATCTTTGTTTCTTACAGTAGGTTATCATTCTAATACAAGGTAATAATCATATTCAAACTTTGGTTCAATTTCTATAAATATAACAATCTTATTTCAAGTGATGATCTTACTTGAACTTGTTTTCGTGTCATGATTCTACTTCAAGAACTTCGAGCCATCCAAGGATCCGTTGAAGCTAGATCCATTTTTCTCTTTTCCAGTAGGTTTATCCAAGGAACTTCAGGTAGTAATGATGTTCATAACATCATTCGATTCATACATATAAAGCTATCTTATTCGAAGGTTTAAACTTGTAATCACTAGAACATAGTTTAGTTAATTCTAAACTTGTTCGCAAACAAAAGTTAATCCTTCTAACTTGACTTTTAAAATCAACTAAACACATGTTCTATATCTATATTATATGCTAACTTAATGATTTAAAACCTGGAAACACGAAAAACACCGTAAAACCGGATTTACGCCGTCGTAGTAACACCGCGGGCTGTTTTGGGTTAGTTAATTAAAAACTATGATAAACTTTGATTTAAAAGTTGTTATTATGAGAAAATGATTTTTATTATGAACATGAAACTATATCCAAAAATTATGGTTAAACTCAAAGTGGAAGTATGTTTTCTAAAATGGTCATCTAGACGTCGTTATTTCGACTGAAATGACTACCTTTACAAAAACGACTTGTAACTTATTTTTCCGACTATAAACCTATACTTTTTCTGTTTAGATTCATAAAATAGAGTTCAATGTGAAACCATAGCAATTTGATTCACTCAAAACGGATTTAAAATGAAGAAGTTATGGGTAAAACAAGATTGGATAATTTTTCTCATTTTAGCTACGTGAAAATTGGTAACAAATCTATTCCAACCATAACTTAATCAACTTATATTGTATATTATGTAATCTTGAGATACCATAGACACGTATACAATGTTTCGACCTATCATGTCGACACATCTATATATATTTCGGAACAACCATAGACACTCTATATGTGAATGTTGGAGTTAGCTATACAGGGTTGAGGTTGATTCCAAAATATATATAGTTTGAGTTGTGATCAATACTGAGATACGTATACACTGGGTCGTGGATTGATTCAAGATAATATTTATCGATTTATTTCTGTACATCTAACTGTGGACAACTAGTTGTAGGTTACTAACGAGGACAGCTGACTTAATAAACTTAAAACATCAAAATATATTAAAAGTGTTGTAAATATATTTTGAACATACTTTGATATATATGTATATATTGTTATAGGTTCGTGAATCAACCAGTGGCCAAGTCTTACTTCCCGACGAAGTAAAAATCTGTGAAAGTGAGTTATAGTCCCACTTTTAAAATCTAATATTTTTGGGATGAGAATACATGCAGGTTTTATAAATGATTTACAAAATAGACACAAGTACGTGAAACTACATTCTATGGTTGAATTATCGAAATCGAATATGCCCCTTTTTATTAAGTCTGGTAATCTAAGAATTAGGGAACAGACACCCTAATTGACGCGAATCCTAAAGATAGATCTATTGGGCCTAACAAACCCCATCCAAAGTACCGGATGCTTTAGTACTTCGAAATTTATATCATATCCGAAGGGTGTCCCGGAATGATGGGGATATTCTTATATATGCATCTTGTTAATGTCGGTTACCAGGTGTTCACCATATGAATGATTTTTATCTCTATGTATGGGATGTGTATTGAAATATGAAATCTTGTGGTCTATTGTTACGATTTGATATATATAGGTTAAACCTATAACTCACCAACATTTTTGTTGACGTTTAAAGCATGTTTATTCTCAGGTGAATATTAAGAGCTTCCGCTGTTGCATACTAAAATAAGGACAAGATTTGGAGTCCATGTTTGTATGATATTGTGTAAAAACTGCATTCAAGAAACTGATTTCGATGTAACATATTTGCATTGTAAACCATTATGTAATGGTCGTGTGTAAACAGGATATTTTAGATTTTCATTATTTGATAATCTACGTAAAGCTTTTTAAACCTTTATTTATGAAATAAAGGTTATGGTTTGTTTTAAAAATGAATGCAGTCTTTGAAAAACGTCTCATATAGAGGTCAAAACCTCGCAACGAAATCAATTAATATGGAACGTTTTTAATCAATAAGAACGGGACATTTCAGTTGGTATCCGAGCGTTGGTCTTAGAGAACCAGAATTTTGCATTAGTGTGTCTTATCAAGTTTGTTAGGATGCATTAGTGAGTCTGGACTTCGACCGTGTTTACTTGAAAAATGATTGCTTAACAAATTTTGTTGGAAACTATATATTTTTAACATGTGAATATTATGTGATATATTAATCTCTTAACGCGTTTGATATTATGTGATAGATGTCTACCTCTAGAACAAGTCCCATTGACTCACCTAATAATAATGAAGAGTCAAATGTAAATTGGAATGATTCGTGGACTGATTCACAAGTTCCCGAAGAGGAACCGGAAGAAGAGTCGGAACCGGAAGAAGAGTCGGAACCGGAAGAAGAATCAGAACCGGAAGAGGAGGAACCGGATGAAGAAATAGAACCGGTGGGGGAAATAATAAAAAGGTTAAGTAAAAGAAAATCCTCAACCAACCGACCAAGGTTAATTATGGTCAATGGTGTTTCCGCCAAGGAAGCAAAATATTGGGAGGATTACCAATTCTCCGATGAATCGGATTCCGACGAGAATTCCGATGATGTTATAGAAATTACCCCAACTGAATTTAAAAAGGCAAAAGAAAATAATAAGGGAAAGGGCATAAAAATAGAGAAATCTAATTCCAACCCCGATGAACTTTATATGTATCGTCAACCCCCGAAGTCCTTAAGTTGTAACAATGACCCGGGAACCTCTAAACCACCAGGTTTTTCTAAACCAATGTGGATCACGACGGTTCGTATTAGGGGAACATCATTTATCCCTAGAAACTTGGCAAAACGAACCAAAACCGAAGAAGAAGAAACAAGCGAGTCGGAATAAGATAGTTGTATTCGTGTGGTGTAATATATGTAATATAGTGTGCTTATGCTTTATGATATATGTAAAAATTGCTTGTATTAATAAGTATTTTTTTTTATGAATCTAACTCTTGTCTATTTTACAGTATAAAAACACAAAATGGATAGACAACCCAATATTTTAAGAGACCTACCCGGAGACATGATTGATGAAATCTTGTCTAGAGTCGGTCAGAATTCTTCGGCACAACTATTTAAGGCGAGATCAGTTTGTAAGACATTCGAAGAACGTTCCAAGAATGCCTTGGTTTATAAAAGGCTTTCGTTCGGAAGATGGGGGATATCACATTGGGAAATCCATAAGTTACGATGTGTTTACTTTGACGCATATATTGCGGGGAACCCAAATGCTATTTTACGCAATGGGTTAAGAAATTATTTTGACTCAATATATCCGAATATTGGACTTCGTGATTTAGAAAAAGCGGCTAACATGCAACATAAAGAAACATGTTATGCTTACGGATTAGTAATGTTCGCTTCTCACCAAAGTGAGAACAAGAACATCGGGCTACAACTATTAAACAAAACGTTCCCACAAGTGACGGAGTCGGTAATTGGGGTAAGAAATGAGGTTTTTAGATTGTTACGGGACTGTTGGACATTACGTAACCCTCGTCCCTTTGACGACGTTACAACACGCTATCTTATCAACGGCCATAACGGTTATGTTCCACAAGACCAAGGATGGGAAGTAGTCCTAGTAAAACCAGAATGCATGACTTGTTTCTGGACGTATGAATTACGTGTCTTTATTGCCTTTTGCTGAACGACTTGTGTACTAGCTAGAATTATCTTCACAACCATCTTGTATCAAATTTATTGTGTGCTATATTTCATGCTATATGTAAAATAAGCGGTATTGTAAGTTTGTAAAATGTTGTGTAAAAGTTTGAACGCGAAATATTATTATAATCAGTTTTTCATATAGAATTGTAGTGGTTGAATTGTAGCTACTAAGTATGAACTTAACGGGTAGGTACTACCCGAATTTAAACTTATAAAACGCTAATATGAAGAAAAAGCTTTTATAAATGAGTTCATATTATGCTACGAAATACTATTAACTACTCTTAATATTCTGTATGATTAACTTGTTCCATTTAACTATTTTGAAGGAAATGGCACCGACTATTCGACACACCGTGAATATGAATGAAGAGGAATTCCGTACTTTTCTAGCTTCAAACATAGCCGCAGTACAGGCTGCGCTACATACCAACAATAACCTTGGATCTAGCAGTACAGGAAATTGTGTAGGATGCACCTACAAAGAATTCACTGCCTGCAAACCTTTGGAATTTGATGGAACCGAAGGACCGATCGGATTGAAACGGTGGACCGAGAAGGTCGAATCGGTGTTTGCCATAAGTAAGTGAACTGAAGAGGACAAAGTAAAGTACGCTACGCATACCTTCACAGGTTCTGCGTTTACATGGTGGAATACCTATCTAGAGCAAGTGGGACAAGACGATGCGTACGCACTACCGTGGTCAGCATTCAAGCACTTGATGAACGAGAAGTACCGTCCCAGAACCGAGGTCAATAAGCTCAAGACAGAACTTAGAGGGTTACGAACCCAAGAATTTGATATTACCACGTACGAAAGACGATTCACAGAATTGTGCCT
Source organism: Rutidosis leptorrhynchoides (assembly GCF_046630445.1). Lineage (NCBI taxonomy): Eukaryota > Viridiplantae > Streptophyta > Magnoliopsida > Asterales > Asteraceae > Rutidosis > Rutidosis leptorrhynchoides. Next base: position 626,170,777 of record NC_092333.1, read on the forward strand.
ATTGTGTCCGGGAGCATTCGAAGATGAGGAAGAGAAGATCGACGCGTTTGTGAAAGGATTACCGGAAAGAATCCAAGAAGATATAAGTTCACACGAGCCCGCCTCCATACAACAGGCATGTAGAATGGCTCACAAACTCGTGAACCAGATTGAAGAAAGAATTAAAGAACAGACTGCTGAAGAGGCCAATGTGAAGCAAGAAAAAAGAAAGTGGGAGGAAAACGGTGATAAGAATCACCAATACAACAACAACAGCAATTACAACAATAATCGCAACAATTATCCCAACAATCGCAACATCAATCGCAACTACAACAAACGGCCCAACAACAACAACAACAACAACAACAGCAACTACAACAATCATCCCAACAACAATAATAACCGCAACAACAACAACAACAATCAGAAGCAGCTATGCCAAAGGTGTGAAAAGAATCACTCGGGGTTCTGCACCAAATTTTGCAACAAGTGTAAAAGAAATGGTCATAGCGCGGCGAAGTGTGAGGTCTACGGACCAGGGGTTAATAGAACGAAAGGAACAAATGGTGTCGGAACGAGTAATGGCGGAGCAAGTAGTGTCGGAGCAAGTTATGCCAATGTAGTTTGTTATAAATGTGGAAAACCGGGCCACATTATTTGAAATTGCCCGAACCAGGAGAACACGAATGGACAAGGCCGTGGAAGAGTTTTCAATATTAATGCGGCAGAGGCACAGGAAGACCCAGAGCTTGTTACGGGTACGTTTCTTATTGACAATAAATCTGCTTACGTTTTATTTGATTCGGGTGCGGATAGAAGCTATATGAGTAGAGATTTTTGTGCTAAATTAAGTTGTCCATTGACGCCTTTGGATAGTAAATTTTTACTCGAATTAGCAAATGGTAAATTAATTTCAGCAGATAATATATGTCGGAATCGAGAAATTAAACTGGTTAGCGAAACATTTAAGATTGATTTGATACCAGTAGAGTTAGGGAGTTTTGATGTGATAATCGGTATGGACTGGTTGAAAGAAGTGAAAGAGGAAATCGTTTGTTACAAAAATGCAATTCGCATTATACGAGAAAAAGGAAAACCCTTAATGGTGTACGGAGAAAAGGGCAACACGAAGCTACATCTTATTAGTAATTTGAAGGCACAAAAACTAATAAGAAAAGGTTGCTATGCTGTTGTAGCACACGTCGAGAAAGTACAAACTGAAGAAAAGAGCATCAATGATGTTCCCGTCGCAAAAGAATTTCCTGATGTATTTCTGAAAGAATTACCGGGATTACCCCCACATCGATCCGTTGAATTTCAAATAGATCTTGTACCAGGAGCTGCACCAATAGCTCGTGCTCCTTACAGACTCGCACCCAGCGAGATGAAAGAACTACAAAGCCAATTACAAGAACTTTTAGAGCGTGGTTTCATTCGACCAAGCACATCACCGTGGGGAGCTCCTGTTTTGTTTGTCAAGAAGAAAGATGGTACATTCAGGTTGTGTATCGACTACCGAGAGTTGAACAAACTTACCATCAAGAACCGCTACCCACTACCGAGAATCGATGACTTATTTGATCAACTACAAGGCTCGTCTGTTTATTCAAAGATTGACTTACGTTCCGGGTATCATCAAATGCGGGTGAAAGAAGATGATATTCCAAAGACTGCTTTCAGAACACGTTACGGTCATTACGAGTTTATGGTCATGCCGTTTGGTTTAACTAATGCACCAGCTGTGTTCATGGACCTTATGAACCGAGTGTGTGGACCATACCTTGACAAGTTTGTCATTGTTTTCATTGATGACATACTTATTTACTCAAAGAATGACCAAGAACACGGTGAACATTTGAGAAAGGTTTTAGAAGTATTGAGGAAGGAAGAATTGTACGCTAAGTTTTCAAAGTGTGCATTTTGGTTGGAAGAAGTTCAATTCCTCGGTCACATAGTGAACAAAGAAGGTATTAAGGTGGATCCGGCAAAGATAGAAACTGTTGAAAAGTGGGAAACCCCGAAAACTCCGAAACACATACGCCAGTTTTTAGGACTAGCTGGTTACTACAGAAGGTTCATCCAAGACTTTTCCAGAATAGCAAAACCCTTGACTGCATTAACGCATAAAGGGAAGAAATTTGAATGGAATGATGAACAAGAGAAAGCGTTTCAGTTATTGAAGAAAAAGCTAACTACGGCACCTATATTGTCATTGCCTGAAGGGAATGATGATTTTTGTGATTTATTGTGATGCATCAAAGCAAGGTCTCGGTTGTGTATTAATGCAACGAACGAAGGTGATTGCTTATGCGTCTAGACAATTGAAGATTCACGAACAAAATTATACGACGCATGATTTGGAATTAGGCGCGGTTGTTTTTGCATTAAAGACTTGGAGGCACTACTTATATGGGGTCAAAAGTATTATATATACCGACCACAAAAGTCTTCAACACATATTTAATCAGAAACAACTGAATATGAGGCAGCGTAGGTGGATTGAATTATTGAATGATTACGACTTTGAGATTCGTTACCACCCAGGGAAGGCAAATGTGGTAGCCGATGCCTTGAGCAGGAAGGACAGAGAACCCATTCGAGTAAAATCTATGAATATAATGATTCATAATAACATTACTACTCAAATAAAGGAGGCGCAACAAGGAGTTTTAAAAGAGGGAAATTTAAAGGATGAAATACCCAAAGGATCGGAGAAGCATCTTAATATTCGGGAAGACGGAACCCGGTATAGGGCTGAAAGGATTTGGGTACCAAAATTTGGAGATATGAGAGAAATGGTACTTAGAGAAGCTCATAAAACCAGATACTCAATACATCCTGGAACGGGGAAGATGTACAAGGATCTCAAGAAACATTTTTGGTGGCCGGGTATGAAAGCCGATGTTGCTAAATACGTAGGAGAATGTTTGACGTGTTCTAAGGTCAAAGCTGAGCATCAGAAACCATCAGGTCTACTTCAACAACCCGAAATCCCGGAATGGAAATGGGAAAACATTACCATGGATTTCATCACTAAATTGCCAAGGACTGCAAGTGGTTTTGATACTATTTGGGTAATAGTTGATCGTCTCACCAAATCAGCACACTTTCTGCCAATAAGAGAAGATGACAAGATGGAGAAGTTAGCACGACTGTATTTGAAGGAAGTCGTCTCCAGACATGGAATACCAATCTCTATTATCTCTGATAGGGATGGCAGATTTATTTCAAGATTCTGGCAGACATTACAGCAAGCATTAGGAACTCGTCTAGACATGAGTACTGCCTATCATCCACAAACTGATGGGCAGAGTGAAAGGACGATACAAACGCTTGAATACATGCTACGAGCATGTGTTATTGATTTCGGAAACAGTTGGGATCGACATCTACCGTTAGCAGAATTTTCCTACAACAACAGCTACCATTCAAGCATTGAGATGGCGCCGTTTGAAGTACTTTATGGTAGAAAGTGCAGGTCTCCGATTTGTTGGAGTGAAGTGGGGGATAGACAGATTACGGGTCCGAAGATTATACAAGAAACTACCGAGAAGATCATCCAAATTCAACAACGGTTGAAAACCGCCCAAAGTCGACAAAAGAGCTACGCTGACATTAAAAGAAAAGATATAGAATTTGAAATTGGAGAGATGGTCATGCTTAAAGTTGCACCTTGGAAAGGCGTTGTTCGATTTGGTAAACGAGGGAAATTAAATCCAAGGTATATTGGACCATTCAAGATTATTGATCGTGTCGGACCAGTAGCTTACCGACTAGAGTTACCTCAACAACTCGCGGCTGTACATAACACTTTCCACGTCTCAAATTTGAAGAAATGTTTTGCTAAAGAAGATCTCACTATTCCGTTAGATGAAATCCAAATCAACGAAAAACTTCAATTCATCGAAGAACCCGTCGAAATAATGGATCGTGAGGTTAAAAGACTTAAGCAAAACAAGATACCAATTGTTAAGGTTCGATGGAATGCTCGTAGAGGACCCGAGTTCACCTGGGAGCGTGAAGATCAGATGAAGAAGAAATACCCGCATCTTTTTCCAGAAGATTCGTCAACACCTTCAACAGCTTAAAATTTCGGGACGAAATTTATTTAACGGGTAGGTACTGTAGTGACCCGAACTTTTCCATGTTTATATATATTAATTGAGATTGATATTTACATGATTAAATGTTTCCAACATGTTAAGCAATCAAACTTGATAAGACTTGATTAATTGAAATATGTTTCATATAGACAATTGACTGTGACAACCCGAAAATTTCCAACCAAATTTAAACTTTAATCTTTATATGTTTCCGACACGATAAGCAATATTTGTTAAGTTAAATTTCAAGAATTTTAAACTATGTTCATACATTCATTCAACCTCGACCAAGTTCCAACGATTCACGAACCATTAAACGAATATGATTATATATGTATATGTATATATATATATATTATAACTTGAAACGTAAACAAAATATTAGATTAAATACTTTATATGATTGTATCTGTTTCAAAATGTTTATCAATGGAATTAGAAGATAAGATCAAATGATTGAATTATCAGATATATTGAATTATGATTACAAGTCTCTGTTGAAAGGCCCACGTTGATTTGAGAAATCTTTCCATTTTAACAATATTCGGAAAATGGTAAAGTGATTTATAAATAAGAACAAATTGTCAATTATTGAGAACTAGACAAAGGATAGTGGAAGATTGAATCTCATAAAGACTCGATTGACCTATTTAGTTTCAAACGTACAAAAACGTTTTCAGTTTAAAAAGAACTTTATTATTAAAACGTATATAACTTTTATAAATATCTAGAACCACTTTTGACAACTCATTACTTAACTAGTATGATAAAGATAACGATATTTATATTTTATTTTATTAAATGATTTAAATTAATATTATATATATTTATACGCGTATTATACGTACATAGTTTTATACTTTTACTATACTTAAACTTTACCTCTACTTTATTTTTACTTTACTTTAACTTTAATAATTCACTTTAATAATTCATACTTTAATAATTCACTTTAATAATTCATACTTTAATAATTCACTTTAATAATTCAAAAATCTATTATAAATAGAATTCATTAGGTTTCATTATTTCATAGAAACTTGAAAATATTTTTCTCTAAACTCTCTCAATAGATTTACATATATATATTTACTCCGTATTATTTCAAGATATTATTAGTATACATAAAATATTACGACGGAGTGCTGTCCGAGTGATTTCGAAATTGTTTTTCGAGTAGGATAGGATTAAGGAAATTATGGGTTATAGCTATGGAGGTGATTGAGTATGGTTCATGGGTATGCTCATGAGGTCAATATAGTTTTTATCATTTCCGTTGCGTCTACGTACCTTTCCTGCAATATTGAATCTCAATATTGATACGTGAGTACTCATAATTTAACTTTTACATACTAATAGTGTATCCCTGACTAATGCTCGAGTATTTAGGATTATGCATGCTTGTACTTTTGATATTGCCCTTAGACAGGTTAGGTTGAATCTTGAATTAGTTACACTTGCGGTTGAGATAAGGTATAAGATATGCATGTCTTTGGAAAGCTAGCAAAAAATTAAGAACTTTTCCTTTAGATATCGAATGGTTTCGATGAACGGATTAGAAGTTATAATCAATTGAATTTTCGATATTTTTATTAAAAATGATTATTATTATCGTCGTTCTAGTTTTATCTTATTATTATCATTATTATTATCTTTATCAATAAAAGGGATTTATCATTAAAAATTGTTATTTTTTTTATTATTACTATCGTTATTATCGTTAAAGTTATAATTAGTATTATTATTATTATCCAATTATTATTATTATTATTATTATTAGTATTATTATTATTATTATCATTATTAATATATATATATCATTATTTAAAAATGGTTATTGTTATTGTTATTATTATTATTACTATATTATCATTAAGATAATTATTAGTATTATCGTTAATAATGTTATAGTAACTATCATTATTAATATTAGTGTAATTAAAACAAATATTTGTAACACCTAATTATTTTGATTACTATTATTATCATTATTACGAACACGATATAAAAGACGATTAAAATCTATTAAACGAAACGATTAGGAAATAATGAGTAAGAGTATCATGATGAAATTAAAATATTATAAGATATTGATTTAAATAAAATTATCGTTCTTATTATTTTTATCACTACTATTATTATTAAAAGTATCGTTAGTATCAAAACTATCATTTTAACAAAAATTATCATTTTAATAGAAATGTCATTGTTACTATAAAATATTATTATTATTATTATTTTAAATAGAATTATTATTTTAAAGATAATATTAAAAATTATCGTAAATATTAAAGTTATCATAATTAGAATTATCGTTTTATCATAATGTTATCTTAGTAATTATAAATATTGATATTTTTATAATAATAATTATTATTACAAAATAATACAACTTTTACTTACTATCATTATAGATATTATTTTATCAAATAAATATGTGATACAAACATATTTTACTACGTGTAATAACTTACTTTAATAATACCTATCATATTATCTTTATGATATTAAATGAACCTGGCTTATAAATTTTATTACTTAATATATATAAAAGTATATTTTATTATATAAATTTAATATAAAATTTTATTAATTAATAAATAAATTATATTATTTACTCTAATAAATCTTTTAAAAATATTTAAAAATATAAAACGACGATATTTAAACTATATATTAATCATGTATAGATTTTTGGAAATTATTTTGAGTCAAATTTACTTTTGTTGACTTTTGCATATTAGTCTCGAGCATTAGGATTGTGGTACACTATGACTTGACCTAATTTGTTAGACAAATATTGACCAACACATAAATATATATAATTAATTTAGGTTCGTGAATCCGAGGCCAACCTTGCACTTGTTCAATGACGTTATATGTATTTTTACTACGAAATACAGTATGGTGAGTTTCATTGCCCTTTTACTCTTTACATTTTTTTGGGACTGAGAATACATGCAAATGCTTTATTAACTGTTTTACAATATTTATATGCGTGAGTTTCATTTGCTCCCTTTTACTCTTTACGTTTTTGGGCTGAGAATACATGCAAATGCTTTATTAACTGTTTTACAATATTTATATGCGTGAGTTTCATTTGCTCCCTTTTACTCTTTACGTTTTTGGGCTGAGAATACATGCAAATGCTTTATTAACTGTTTTACAATTTTCATTACTCCCTTTTTAAATGCTTTCGCAATATATATTTTTGGGACTGAGAATACATGCGCTTTTATAAATGTTTGACAAAATAGACACAAGTAATTGAAACTACATTCTATGGTTGAATTATCGAAATCGAATATGCCCCTTTTTATTAAAGTCTGGTAATCTAAGAATTAGGGAACAGACACCCTAATTGACGCGAATCCTAAAGATAGATCTATTGGGCCTAACAAACCCCATCCAAAGTACCGGATGCTTTAGTACTTCGAAATTTATATCATGTCCGAAGGAGGATCCCGGAATGATAGGGGATATTCTTATATGTATCTAGTTAATGTCGGTTACCAGGTGTTCACCATATGAATGATTATTTTTGTCTCTATGCATGGGACGTATATTTATGAGAACTGGAAATGAAATTCTTGTGGTCTATTAAAATGATGGAAATAAATGATTATGATAAACTAATGAACTCACCAACCTTTTGGTTGACACTTTAAAGCATGTTTATTCTCAGGTGTTAAAGAAATCTTCCGCTGTGCATTTGCTCATTTTAAAGATATTACTTGGAGTCTTTCATAGCATATTTCGAAGAACGTTGCATTCGAGTCATTGAGTTCATCAAAGATTATTATTAAATTAATTTATAGTTGGATAGTGGATATTATGAAATGGTATGCATGCCTGTCAATTTTCGATGTAAAGAAAGTTTGTCTTTTAAAAACGAATGCAATGTTTGTAAAATGTATCATATAGAGGTCAAATACCTCGCAATGTAATCAACTATTGTGAATCGTTTATAATGTATATGAACGGGTCCTTTCAGTTGGTATCAGAGCGGTGGTCTTAGCGAACCAGGTCTGCATTAGTGTGTCTAACTGATAAGTCGATAGGATGCATTAGTGAGTCTGGACTTCGGCCATGTCTGCATGTCAAAAGTTTTGCTTATCATTTTGTGTCGAAAATTAACTACTTATCATCCTCAGGAAATTACCTGCTTATCATTTTTGGTCTAAGACACGTCTTGCTGCATTGATTGCATGAATAGTGTATAGACAAAAATTCATATCTTAGCATATCTGCTAAATCATATCTTATCGTATCTGTTACTTTAAACTTTGCCTGACATATCCCGCAAAGTCCTCCGTAATCTACGAAATCTTTTGATCTATATATATATATATATATATATATATATATATATATATATATATATATATATATATATATATATATATATATATATTCTATGTAATTAGAATACCATCCGTTAGCCAAAATCATTTCATATAAAAAAAAAAAAATCCTTTATCCAATCGTACGAAATGGAATTCGTCATCAGTTCAAGTCACTCAGATTCCGAAATGGAATCCCATTCAAGCTCCGAAAGCAGTGTGACCGGAATAGATCAACCAATCAGTCATCACCTATTCTGGATGAATTGGGGATGGGTTCGTAGCCTCCTCAATCATTGGAGACAAGAAGAAGGTGATCCTTTCCATCCACCACATTGCCCTCTTGACGAAGAACCTGAAGCACTTACCGGCGAACCTGTTCGAAACACCATTTTCTCGCTCATTTCCAGAGTATCTCGTCATGATTATATATTATATCAAATTTTAGATTTTATTTATCCGCTCGTCCGAACCGACAATCACCCCGGTGTAATAGAAGAAGTCAACGAGCTTCGCGCTCGGGTAGTGGCTTTGGAGAATATGGTGCAGAGATTACAAACACCAGCAGCAGCATCAGCAGCATAACTAGTACCACCATCATCAACGCCAACAGTACCATTACCACCTCCAACCACAACCGCGTCGTAAACCTCAACTTCACAATCTGTCCCACGAGCATCAACGTCATACGCACCATAGATACCAAGGAGTACCAACAACAATAACTGACGAAGTATTAATTCATAACTTCATTGGAGAAACATTCCGCGGCGATTATGTAATCTCTAAAGTCTTAGAGATTATCTAATCTAGCCCTAACCATAAATCAGTTAAGCAAACCAAAATGATAGAAGGAAGAGTAGAAACCCTGACAAAAATGGTGTGTGATTAACAAGCTAAACTTGCTTTACCAACAGCATCAACAGTACCGTCAGCGTTACCAGCATCGTCAGTACAGTCAACATCCGAATCAACAACACCGATAACATCACAAACTCCGTCAGTTCAAGAATCACTGTGGACATCATTACGAATCAATAACGTGTATATTGTATCAACGAGTTATGAAGAATTAACTCATTCCCTCTAAAGAAATTATATGTATATTATATTATATATATATATATATATATTTTTTTTGAAATAAATCTTTCCGTGCTAAGCTATTGTGTGTGAATCTTAACTACTCAGTTAATTCATATTACAAATATGCAATAATGTACGTCCTTCGGCCGCAACTTAACCAGCGTTAACTACAATCTCTGTTGCAATTCAACAAATTCCAATTCATAATAAATCAAGTATATATTTGATTTTACACTTTCATCATCGATGTACCCGAAACTTTTCAGATAACATCATTCGTACTTTGCGAAATTCACAAGAATTCCACGAACCGAACATCATACATCAACAAATAACGAAGTATTGATTCATAATTTCAATGTCATTAAAGAAATACTGCGTAAAAGTTATGTACTTTTTAAAGCCTTTAGGGATTATTCAATTCTAGTTTCAACCGTAAATCAAATGAGTTTAATTTAACATTAACTCATTAAATCTATGTTACATCTGAAGAAAATATACATATATATATTTTTATAAAGACTGTAATAAAATTCTTTTGTACAAAATATTAATTGTGAAATTTTTTTTTTAACGGGTAGGTAATACCCGAGAGATATATAAATTCACAATTAATATGTTACATTCTTCGAATCTGATTCAGCAAATCATCCATTATACTCCCTACTTTCACAACAATATACATTCTTTTATAGAAATCAAAACAACCATACTCATTCAAAATTTAATTACATATTCTGATTTTGAAATCTCAAAATTCAACTTGAGATATGACCAAAATCATCACTCTTAGATCCTTACATCTTTCACAAGCTATATTTTGACTTCAAAACTGTGTTAGAATATCAAATGTATGTTAACGATTACAATCTGTGTTCAAACCCTTCGAAAATTTCTGAAGACACTTCGAATGATGAGCAATCGAGATGATGATCCAACCACATGTTACCCACAGTTATGTACCCGAAAAACTCTTGAAACCAAAGTAAAAGTTTAAACAACGTATCCGCGTCAGATTCTTTGGCATTTATTAGCAAAAATAACTTTGCGACTCCTATTCAAAGTAGCCAGTTTTGTCACAGCTCCAGCAAGTCAACTTCGACTTTTCAGTCAGACTAACCTTATTATAACCTTGAGATATACACCATCGTTACCAGGGAACCTTTTACATTCCACCACATTATTAGTAGATGTACCAACAACTTCATTACCCTTTGACTTTAGCCTCTCCAAAAAGTCATTATAATTATTCATTGAAACCCTATCATTTACTCATTCGCATCTTGTAATGAGAATTGCCATACGAATCATTGGGAATTAGCAATCAGTATTTTGAAATCTCGCAGCATGTCTACGCCAACAGTTATATGTGTATATATAACGTCTATCTTCTGGACTTAATTTGAATGTGAAGTTTCTGAAAAACACTCCGAACTACGAATTGGTTCTCCGAAAATGGAAAAAAAAAATGCTGATGAAGCAGCAAAAACTATAAACGACTTTAAATGGTAAAAGCTGGATGATAATGATGAAGTGTACTGGCAAAGCGCAGAAAAAGAGAAGTTTTGGAACTGGAAAACGGATTGAGCAAAGTAGGAAGGAGGCTGTGGACAAATTATAAAGACTGAACCTGACTTCAAAGGATCCAAATGATTCAGTACCTACTGAAGTCATTAATGAATACCTTGCTCCTGACTCTAAACCCCTGCGGACAATATTCTTCATCATCCTCTGATATTAGAAATTCTAAAATATCATCATATCTTTCATTATAAATATCCTCCATATTTCTGAAGATATTTTCTTAATTTTTCTTATTTGAAATCATTTACCTCTTCGTGCTATCTGTATTACATCATAAAAGAAACTATTTTAGTTTCTAAATTCTGAAACATTCAAGTTTAAAATAGTAATATTTTGAAGTAGTGTTGGGAACTGAAGCATGAATTAGTATAATATAATGACACTTGATCAATGTGATTATATTACAGTAAGTCATGCTGAGTTTCTAAATGGAACGTGATGATTCACAGATCATAACATCATCATGTGCCATGTTATATGACTCTTGTATTCTATTTAACCTCTAAAATATCAAGAAAATATTTCTTGATGATTCGGCCTTTTCCAAGGTATTCTAGTAATTTGACAAGTCAAGATCGTGCCATCACAATTTCCTTCCTAGAACATTAACAATGTTCATTCCGAAATTCATATCTGTGAATTCTGGACCATTACAAGCGGTGCTTAATCGCAAGAAGAAGAAACGAAAGGACAAAACTCCGAAATAGAAATTGGGGTATAAATTGCAGCAAATAAAAGAGAGCATTAACTGTGAATGATAATGATTATAGAAGACAGAAGCAGAGACTTTGAAATATAAGGGAACATATAAAGCCCAACGACAAACCATAAATTATAAACCATATATATCGATGCATATAGCAATATAAAGACACGGGAGAACTAGAAACACTATAAACCCAAGAGTATAGTAGAAGTAAATAGATTCTTCCGGCGGTAGATGAAAAAGAAGAATGACCGATATGAAAGTTAGAAGTATATTGAGAATCAGAACTGGATGGAGCATATTGATGAATACTTTAAAATATTAGTTGAGGGGGAAAGAATAGAAGGTGATGAAACATGACTAGGAACTTAGAAATCAATAGATTTAACTCACACAATGGCGGAATAAGTGAATCAAACCCTCTAGTGAATAGGTTAAGTTTTTTTTTTTTGATTAATTTAGTCAAACCACAACTAAATCAAGTGTGATTAGATCAACACCTAGAGCTATTATTCACCACCTGGGTGATTTGGACTGAGAGAGAGAATCGGAGGAGCTCACTAGATCTGAGTGTGTGTAACAAATGAGAGGCTTAACCTAAAATGAAGAACATAAGACTTTATATACCCCTGCTGTTGACTCACCCATACGATTCATTCATCACACGTACGAGTTAGCTTCATCAGCCGTACGGGTGATCACTCACTCATGTCTTCTCATTTAGGTTGTAATTGTGACTTAGCTCAGCATCAACCGTGCGTATGAGCTTGTCAGCCATACTAGTGAGGCTTCACTCGTACGTCTGACTAAGTCTAACATAGTCAAACATCTAAATCTCGTTCCTGCAGTTCCTGTAACCACATACAAACACGGATAGGATAATAACGAGCAATCATGGTGGCCTGTAAACTGTTGTACCTGCAATGGACGTGGGTAGATGTCTAGGGACTTGCATAAAATGCATCAATAGAAGGTGTGAGTTGTAAGGAAACGAAGGAGGTGAATTTATAAGAAAATCTCCGAAAGAACAATTAAAATGGACGATCACATTTAAAGAGGATCCTAATTCCCTTGAGTACCGGAGAGTCAAATCTTATTAAGAAGATTTTCTTTAAATCCCTTAAAATCTAGGAATCAATCATATCTACGTCAAATGATAAGATGGATCTACACTTACTCATTTCACTCTTCTATGTTAGCTTCATTCGTACTCTTCATATAAATGGATTGTTTATCCAAATTATTCGCTGATGATAAAACTCTAATTTTCAGCCCGTATGCATCATGAAAACATACTTATTATCATTCACGACCTTTCCACTCAAATTTCGGGACGAAATTTCTTTAACGGGTAGGTACTGTGACAACCCGAAAATTTCCAACCAAATTTAAACTTTAATCTTTATATGTTTCCGACACGATAAGCAATATTTGTTAAGTTAAATTTCAAGAATTTTAAACTATGTTCATGCATTCATTCAACCTCGACCAAGTTCCAACGATTCACGAACCATTAAACGAATATGATTATATATGTATATGTATATATATATTATAACTTGAAACGTAAACAAAATATTAGATTAAATACTTTATATGATTGTATCTGTTTCAAAATGTTTATCAATGGAATTAGAAGATAAGATCAAATGATTGAATTATCAGATATATTGAATTATGATTACAAGTCTCTGTTGAAAGGCCCACGTTGATTTGAGAAATCTTTCCATTTTAACAATATTCGGAAAATGGTAAAGTGATTTATAAATAAGAACAAATTGTCAATTATTGAGAACTAGACAAAGGATAGTGGAAGATTGAATCTCATAAAGACTCGATTGACCTATTTAGTTTCAAACGTACAAAAACGTTTTCAGTTTAAAAAGAACTTTATTATTAAAACGTATATAACTTTTATAAATATCTAGAACCACTTTTGACAACTCATTACTTAACTAGTATGATAAAGATAACGATATTTATATTTTATTTTATTAAATGATTTAAATTAATATTATATATATTTATACGCGTATTATACGTACATAGTTTTATACTTTTACTATACTTAAACTTTACCTCTACTTTATTTTTACTTTACTTTAACTTTAATAATTCACTTTAATAATTCATACTTTAATAATTCACTTTAATAATTCATACTTTAATAATTCACTTTAATAATTCAAAAATCTATTATAAATAGAATTCATTAGGTTTCATTATTTCATAGAAACTTGAAAATATTTTTCTCTAAACTCTCTCAATAGATTTACATATATATATTTACTCCGTATTATTTCAAGATATTATTAGTATACATAAAATATTACGACGGAGTGCTGTCCGAGTGATTTCGAAATTGTTTTTCGAGTAGGATAGGATTAAGGAAATTATGGGTTATAGCTATGGAGGTGATTGAGTATGGTTCATGGGTATGCTCATGAGGTCAATATAGTTTTTATCATTTCCGTTGCGTCTACGTACCTTTCCTGCAATATTGAATCTCAATATTGATACGTGAGTACTCATAATTTAACTTTTACATACTAATAGTGTATCCCTGACTAATGCTCGAGTATTTAGGATTATGCATGCTTGTACTTTTGATATTGCCCTTAGACAGGTTAGGTTGAATCTTGAATTAGTTACACTTGCGGTTGAGATAAGGTATAAGATATGCATGTCCTTGGAAAGCTAGCGAAAAATTAAGAACTTTTCCTTTAGATATCGAATGGTTTCGATGAACGGATTAGAAGTTATAATCAATTGAATTTTCGATATTTTTATTAAAAATGATTATTATTATCGTTGTTCTAGTTTTATCTTATTATTATCATTATTATTATCTTTATCAATAAAAGGGATTTATCATTAAAAATTGTTATTTTTTTTATTATTACTATCGTTATTATCGTTAAAGTTATAATTAGTATTATTATTATTATCCAATTATTATTATTATTATTATTATTATTATTATTAGTATTATTATTATTATTATCATTATTAATATATATATATATCATTATTTAAAAATGGTTATTGTTATTGTTATTATTATTATTACTATATTATCATTAAGATAATTATTAGTATTATCGTTAATAATGTTATAGTAACTATCATTATTAATATTAGTGTAATTAAAACAAATATTTGTAACACCTAATTATTTTGATTACTATTATTATCATTATTACGAACACGATATAAAAGACGATTAAAATCTATTAAACGAAACGATTAGGAAATAATGAGTAAGAGTATCATGATGAAATTAAAATATTATAAGATATTGATTTAAATAAAATTATCGTTCTTATTATTTTTATCACTACTATTATTATTAAAAGTATCGTTAGTATCAAAACTATCATTTTAACAAAAATTATCATTTTAATAGAAATGTCATTGTTACTATAAAATATTATTATTATTATTATTTTAAATAGAATTATTATTTTAAAGATAATATTAAAAATTAGCGTAAATATTAAAGTTATCATAATTAGAATTATCGTTTTATCATAATGTTATCTTAGTAATTATAAATATTGATATTTTTATAATAATAATTATTATTACAAAATAATACAACTTTTACTTACTATCATTATAGATATTATTTTATCAAATAAATATGTGATACAAACATATTTTACTACGTGTAATAACTTACTTTAATAATACCTATCATATTATCTTTATGATATTAAATGAACCTGGCTTATAAATTTTATTACTTAATATATATAAAAGTATATTTTATTATATAAATTTAATATAAAATTTTATTAATTAATAAATAAATTATATTATTTACTCTAATAAATCTTTTAAAAATATTTAAAAATATAAAACGACGATATTTAAACTATATATTAATCATGTATAGATTTTTGGAAATTATTTTGAGTCAAATTTACTTTTGTTGACTTTTGCATATTAGTCTCGAGCATTAGGATTGTGGTACACTATGACTTGACCTAATTTGTTTGACAAATATTGACCAACACATAAATATATATAATTAATTTAGGTTCGTGAATCCGAGGCCAACCTTGCACTTGTTCAATGACGTTATATGTATTTTTACTACGAAATACAGTATGGTGAGTTTCATTGCCCTTTTACTCTTTACATTTTTTTGGGACTGAGAATACATGCAAATGCTTTATTAACTGTTTTACAATATTTATATGCGTGAGTTTCATTTGCTCCCTTTTACTCTTTACGTTTTTGGGCTGAGAATACATGCAAATGCTTTATTAACTGTTTTACAATATTTATATGCGTGAGTTTCATTTGCTCCCTTTTACTCTTTACGTTTTTGGGCTGAGAATACATGCAAATGCTTTATTAACTGTTTTACAATTTTCATTACTCCCTTTTTAAATGCTTTCGCAATATATATTTTTGGGACTGAGAATACATGCGCTTTTATAAATGTTTGACAAAATAGACACAAGTAATTGAAACTACATTCTATGGTTGAATTATCGAAATCGAATATGCCCCTTTTTATTAAAGTCTGGTAATCTAAGAATTAGGGAACAGACACCCTAATTGACGCGAATCCTAAAGATAGATCTATTGGGCCTAACAAACCCCATCCAAAGTACCGGATGCTTTAGTACTTCGAAATTTATATCATGTCCGAAGGAGGATCCCGGAATGATAGGGGATATTCTTATATGTATCTAGTTAATGTCGGTTACCAGGTGTTCACCATATGAATGATTATTTTTGTCTCTATGCATGGGACGTATATTTATGAGAACTGGAAATGAAATTCTTGTGGTCTATTAAAATGATGGAAATAAATGATTATGATAAACTAATGAACTCACCAACCTTTTGGTTGACACTTTAAAGCATGTTTATTCTCAGGTGTTAAAGAAATCTTCCGCTGTGCATTTGCTCATTTTAAAGATATTACTTGGAGTCTTTCATAGCATATTTTGAAGAACGTTGCATTCGAGTCATTGAGTTCATCAAAGATTATTATTAAATTAATTTATAGTTGGATAGTGGATATTATGAAATGGTATGCATGCCTGTCAATTTTCGATGTAAAGAAAGTTTGTCTTTTAAAAACGAATGCAATGTTTGTAAAATGTATCATATAGAGGTCAAATACCTCGCAATGTAATCAACTATTGTGAATCGTTTATAATGTATATGAACGGGTCCTTTCAGTGACCACCCAAGTTGACCGGTGATTCACGAACGTTAAAACTTGTAAAAACTATACAATGACATATATATGGTTATATATATAGTTAACATGTTTTTATTATAAGTATGTATCTCATTAGGTATTTTAACAATGAGTTATATACATAAAAATGAGACTATTAATTTAAGAAACTCGAAAACGATATATATAACGATTATCGTTATAACAACGTCTTACTAGGTACATATGAATCATATTAAGATATTGATACACTTGATTAATTATGTTAAATGATAAGTAAATATATTATTAAGTGTATTAACAATGAAATACATATGTAAAAATAAGACTACTAACTTAATGATTTCGAAACGAGACATATATGTAACGATTATCGTTGTAACGACATTTAACTGTATATACATCATACTAAGATATATTATATATCATAATATCATGATAATATAATAATTTAACATCTTATTTGTTATAATAAACAATGGGTTAACAACATTCAACAAGATCGTTAACCTAAAGGTTTCAAAACAACATTTACATGTAACGACTAACGATGACTTAACGACTCAGTTAAAATGTATATACATGCAGTGTTTTAATATGTATTCATACACTTTTGAAAGACTTCAAGACACTTATCAAAATACTTCTACTTAACAAAAATGCTTACAATTACATCCTCGTTCAGTTTCATCAACAATTCTACTCGTATGCACCCGTATTCGTACTCGTACAATACACAGCTTTTAGATGTATGTACTATTGGTATATACACTCCAATTATCAGCTCTTAGCAGCCCATGTGAGTCACCTAACACATGTGGGAACCATTATTTGGCAACTAGCATGAAATATCTCATAAAATTACAAAAATATGAGTAATCATTCATGACTTATTTACATGAAAACAAAATTACATATCCTTTATATCTAATCCATACACCAACGACCAAAAACACCTACAAACACTTTCATTCTTCAATTTTCTTCATCTAATTGATCTCTCTCAAGTTCTATCTTCAAATTCTAAGTGTTCTTCATATATTTTACAAGTTCTAGTTACATAAAATCAAGAATACTTTCAAGTTTGCTAGCTCACTTCCAATCTTGTAAGGTGATCATCCAACCTCAAGAAATCTTTGTTTCTTACAGTAGGTTATCATTCTAATACAAGGTAATAATCATATTCAAACTTTGGTTCAATTTCTATAACTATAACAATCTTATTTCAAGTGATGATCTTACTTGAACTTGTTTTCGTGTCATGATTCTGCTTCAAGAACTTCGAGCCATCCAAGGATCCGTTGAAGCTAGATCCATTTTTCTCTTTTCCAGTAGGTTTATCCAAGGAACTTAAGGTAGTAATGATGTTCATAACATCATTCGATTCATACATATAAAGCTATCTTATTCGAAGGTTTAAACTTGTAATCACTAGAACATAGTTTAGTTAATTCTAAACTTGTTCGCAAACAAAAGTTAATCCTTCTAACTTGACTTTTAAAATCAACTAAACACATGTTCTATATCTATATTATATGCTAACTTAATGATTTAAAACCTGGAAACACGAAAAACACCGTAAAACCGGAGTTACGCCGTCGTAGTAACACCGCGGGCTGTTTTGGGTTAGTTAATTAAAAACTATGATAAACTTTGATTTAAAAGTTGTTATTCTGAGAAAATGATTTTTATTATGAACATGAAACTATATCCAAAAATTATGGTTAAACTCAAAGTGGAAGTATGTTTTCTAAAATGGTCATCTAGACGTCGTTATTTCGACTGAAATGACTACCTTTACAAAAACGACTTGTAACTTATTTTTCCGACTATAAACCTATACTTTTTCTGTTTAGATTCATAAAATAGAGTTCAATATGAAACCATAGCAATTTGATTCACTCAAAACGGATTTAAAATGAAGAAGTTATGGGTAAAACAAGATTGGATAATTTTTCTCATTTTAGCTACGTGAAAATTGGTAACAAATCTATTCCAACCATAACTTAATCAACTTGTATTGTATATTATGTAATCTTGAGATACCATAGACACGTATACAATGTTTCGACCTATCATGTCGACACATCTATATATATTTCGGAACAACCATAGACACTCTATATGTGAATGTTGGAGTTAGCTATACAGGGTTGAGGTTGATTCCAAAATATATATAGTTTGAGTTGTGATCAATACTGAGATACGTATACACTGGGTCGTGGATTGATTCAAGATAATATTTATCGATTTATTTCTGTACATCTAACTGTGGACAACTAGTTGTAGGTTACTAACGAGGACAGCTGACTTAATAAACTTAAAACATCAAAATATATTAAAAGTGTTGTAAATATATTTTGAACATACTTTGATATATATGTATATATTGTTATAGGTTCGTGAATCAACCAGTGGCCAAGTCTTACTTCCCGACGAAGTAAAAATCTGTGAAAGTGAGTTATAGTCCCACTTTTAAAATCTAATATTTTTGGGATGAGGATACATGCAGGTTTTATAAATGATTTACAAAATAGACACAAGTACGTGAAACTACATTCTATGGTTGAATTATCGAAATCGAATATGCCCCTTTTTATTAAGTCTGGTAATCTAAGAATTAGGGAACAGACACCCTAATTGACGCGAATCCTAAAGATAGATCTATTGGGCCTAACAAACCCCATCCAAAGTACCGGATGCTTTAGTACTTCGAAATTTATATCATATCCGAAGGGTGTCCCGGAATGATGGGGATATTCTTATATATGCATCTTGTTAATGTCGGTTACCAGGTGTTCACCATATGAATGATTTTTATCTCTATGTATGGGATGTGTATTGAAATATGAAATCTTGTGGTCTATTGTTACGATTTGATATATATAGGTTAAACCTATAACTCACCAACATTTTTGTTGACGTTTAAAGCATGTTTATTCTCAGGTGAATATTAAGAGCTTCCGCTGTTGCATACTAAAATAAGGACAAGATTTGGAGTCCATGTTTGTATGATATTGTGTAAAAACTGCATTCAAGAAACTGATTTCGATGTAACATATTTGCATTGTAAACCATTATGTAATGGTCGTGTGTAAACAGGATATTTTAGATTTTCATTATTTGATAATCTACGTAAAGCTTTTTAAACCTTTATTTATGAAATAAAGGTTATGGTTTGTTTTAAAAATGAATGCAGTCTTTGAAAAACGTCTCATATAGAGGTCAAAACCTCGCAACGAAATCAATTAATATGGAACGTTTTTAATCAATAAGAACGGGACATTTCAAAATTCTGCTAACGGTAGATGTCGATCCCAACTGTTTCCGAAATCAATAACACAAGCTCGTAGCATGTCTTCAAACGTTTGTATCGTCCTTTCGCTCTGCCCATCAGTTTGTGGATGATAGGCAGTACTCATGTCTAGACGAGTTCCCAATGCTTGCTGTAATGTCTGCCAGAATCTTGAAATAAATCTGCCATCCCTATCAGAGATAATAGAGATTGGTATTCCATGTCTGGAGACGACTTCCTTCAAATACAGTCGTGCTAACTTCTCCATCTTGTCATCTTCTCTTATTGGCAGGAAGTGTGCTGACTTGGTGAGACGATCAACTATTACACAAATAGTATCATAACCACTTGCAGTCCTTGGCAATTTAGTAATGAAATCCATGGTAATGTTTTCCCATTTTCATTCCGGGATTTCAGGTTGTTGTAGTAGACCTGATGGTTTTTGATGTTCAGCTTTAACCTTAGAACACGTCAAACATTCTCCTACATATTTAGCAATATCGGCTTTCATACCTGGCCACCAAAAATGTTTCTTAAGATCCTTGTACATCTTCCCCGTTCCAGGATGTATTGAGTATCTGGTTTTGTGAGCTTCTCTAAGTACCATTTCTCTCATATCTCCAAATTTTGGTACCCAAATTCTTTCAGCCCTATACCGGGTTCCATCTTCCCGAATATTAAGATGCTTCTCCGATCCTTTGAGTATTTCATCCTTTAAATTTCCCTCTTTTAAAACTCCTTGTTGTGCCTCCTTTATTTGAGTAGTAAGGTTAGTGTGAATCATTATATTCATAGATTTTACTCGAATGGGTTCTCTGTCCTTTCTGCTCAAGGCGTTGGCTACCACATTTGCCTTCCCCGGGTGGTAACGAATCTGAAAGTCGTAATCATTCAACAATTCAATCCACCTACGCTGCCTCATATTCAGTTGTTTCTGATTAAATATGTGTTGAAGACTTTTGTGGTCGGTATATATAATACTTTTGACCCCATATAAGTAGTGCCTCCAAGTCTTTAATGCAAAAACAACCTCGCCTAATTCTAAATCATGCATCGTATAATTTTGCTCGTGAATCTTCAATTGTCTAGACGCATAAGCAATCACCTTCGTCCGTTGCATTAATACACAACCGAGACCTTTTTTTGATGCGTCACAATAAATCACAAAATCATCATTCCCTTCAGGCAATGACAATATAGGTGCCGTTGTTAGCTTTTTCTTCATTAATTGAAACGCCTTCTCTTATTCATCCTTCCATTTAAATTTCTTCCCTTTATGCGTTAATGCAGTCAAGGGTTTTGCTATTTTGGAGAAATCTTGGATGAATCTTCTGTAGTAACCAGCCAATCCTAAAAATTGACGTATATGCTTCGGAGTTTTTGGGGTTTCCCACTTTTCAACGGTTTCGATCTTTGCCGGGTCCACCTGGATACCTTCTTTGTTCACTATGTGACCGAGGAATTGAACTTCTTCCAACCAAAATGCACACTTTGATAACTTAGCGTACAGTTTTTCTTTCCTCAATACTTCTAGCACTTTTCTCAAATGTTCTTCGTGCTCTTGATCATTCTTTGAGTAAATAAGTATGTCATCGATGAAAACAATGACAAACTTGTCAATATATGGCCCACACACTCGGTTCATAAGGTCCATGAACACAGCTGGTGCGTTAGTCAATCCAAACGGCATAACCATAAACTCGTAATGACCATAACGCGTCCTAAAAGCAGTTTTTGGAATATCATCCTCCTTTACTCGCATTTGATGATATCCAGAACGTAAATTGATCTTCGAATAAACCGACGAGCCTTGTAGTTGATCAAATAAGTCGTCAATTCTCGGCAGTGGATAACGGTTTTTGATGGTAAGTTTGTTCAACTCTCTGTAGTCAATACACAACCTAAATGTACCATCCTTCTTCTTGACAAACAAAACAGGAGCTCCCCATGGTGATGTGCTTGGTCGAATGAAATCACGTTCTAATAGTTCTTGCAGTTGGCTTTGCAGTTCTTTCATCTCGCTGGGTGCGAGTCTATAAGGAGCTCGAGCTATTGGTGCAGCTCCTGGTATAAGATCTATTTGAAATTCAACAGATCGATGTGGAGGTAGTCCCGATAATTCTTTCGAAAATACATCGGGAAATTCTTTTGCGACGGGAACATCATTGATGCTCTTTTCTTCAGTTTGTACTTTCTCGACGTGTGCTAGAACAGCATAGCAACCTTTTCTTATTAGTTTTTGTGCCTTCAAATTACTAATAAGATGTAGCTTCATGTTGCCCTTTTCTCCGTACACCATTAAGGGTTCTCCTTCTTCTCGTACAATGCGAATTGCATTTTTATAACATACGATCTCTGCTTTCACCTTCTTCAGCCAGTCCATGCCAACTATTACATCAAAACTCCCTAACTCTACTGGTATCAAATCAATCTTAAATATTTCGCTACCCAGTTTAATTTCTCGATTCCGGTATATATTATCTGCTGAAATTAATTTACCGTTTGCTAATTCGAGTAAAAATTTACTATCCAACGGCGTCAATGGACAACTTAATTTAGCACAAAAATCTATACTCATATAGCTTCTATCCGCACCCGAATCAAATAAAACGTAAGCAGATTTATTGTCAATAAGAAACGTACCCGTAACAAGCTCTGGGTCTTCCTGTGCCTCTGCCGCATTAATATTGAAAACTCTTCCGCGGCCTTGTCCATTCATGTTCTCCTGGTTCGGGCAATTTCTAATAATGTGGCCCGGTTTTCCACATTTATAACAAACTACATTGGCATAACTTGCTCCGACACTACTTGCTCCGCCATTACTCGTTTCGACACCATTTGTTCCTTTCGTTCTGTTAACCCCTGGTCTGTAGACCTCACACTTCGCCGCGCTATGACCATTTCTTTTACACTTGTTGCAAAATTTGGTGCAGAACCCCGAGTGATACTTTTCACACCTTTGGCATAGCTGCTTCTGATTGTTGTTGTTGTTGTTGTTGCGGTTGTTATTGTTGTTGGGATGATTGTTGTAGTTGCTGTTGTTGTTGTTGTTGCTGTTGTTGTTGGGCCGTTTGTTGTAGTTGCGATTGATGTTGCGATTGTTGGGATAATTGTTGCGATTATTATTGTAATTGCCGTTGTTGTTGTTTTGGTGATTCTTATCACCGTTTTCCTCCCACTTTCTTTTGACTTGCTTCACATTGGCCTCTTCAGCCGTCTGTTCTTTAATTCTTTCCTCAATCTGGTTCACTAGTTTGTGAGCCATTCTACATGCCTGTTGTATGGAGGCGGGCTCGTGTGAACTTATATCTTCTTGGATTCTTTCCGGTAATCCTTTCACAAACGCGTCGATCTTCTCTTCCTCATCTTCGAACGCTCCCGAACACAATAGGCACAATTCTATGAATCGTCTTTCGTACGTGGTAATATCAAATCCTTGGGTTCGTAACCCTCTAAGTTCTGTCTTGAGCTTATTGACCTCGGTTCTGGGACGGTACTTCTCGTTCATCAAGTGCTTGAATGCTGACCACGGTAGTGCGTACGCATCATCTTGTCCCACTTGCTCTAGATAAGTATTCCACCATGTTAACGCAGAACCTGTGAAGGTATACGTAGCGTACTTCACTTTGTCCTCTTCAGTACACTTACTTATGGCAAACACCGATTCGACCTTCTCGATCCACCGTTTCAATCCGATCGGTCCTTCGGTTCCATCAAATTCCAAAGGTTTGCAGGCAGTGAATTCTTTGTAGGTGCATCCTACACGATTTCCTGTACTGCTAGATCCAAGGTTATTGTTGGTATGTAGCGCAGCCTGTACTGCGGCTATGTTTGAAGCTAGAAAAGTACGGAATTCCTCTTCATTCATATTCACGGTGTGTCGAGTAGTCGGTGCCATTTCCTTCAAAATAGTCAAATGGAACAAGTAAATCATACAGAATATTAAGAGTAGTTAATAGTATTTCGTAGCATAATATGAACTCATTTATAAAAGCTTTTTATTCATATTAGCGTTTTATAAGTTTAAATTCGGGTAGTACCTACCCGTTAAGTTCATACTTAGTAGCTAATATACAATTCAACTACTACAATTCTATATGAAAAACTGATTATAATAATATTTCACGTTCAAACTTTTATACAATATTTTACAAACTTACAATACCGCTTATTTTACATAAAGCATGAAATATAGCACACAATAACTTTGATACAAGATAGTTGTGAAGATAATTCTAGCTAGTACACAAGTCGTTCAACAAAGGCAATAAAGACACTTAATTCATACGTCCAGAAACAAGTCATGCATTCTGGTTTTACTAGGACTACTTCCCATCCTTGGTCTTGTGGAACATAACCGTTATGGCCGTTGATAAGACAGCGTGTTGTAACGTTGTCAAAGGGACGAGGGTTACTTAATGACCAACAGTCTCGTAATAACCTAAAAACCTCATTTCTTACCCCAATTACCGACTCCGTCACTTGTGGGAACGTTTTGTTTAATAGTTGTAGCCCGATGTTCTTTTTCTCACTTTGGTGAGAAGCGATTATTACTAACCCGTAAGCATAGCATGCTTCTTTATGTTGCATGTTAGCCGCTTTTTCTAAATCATGAAGTCCTATATTCGGATACATTGAGTCAAAATAATTTCTTAACCCGTTGCGTAAAATAGCATTTGGGTTCCCCGCAATATATGCGTCAAAGTAAACACATCGTAACTTATGGGTTTCCCAATGTGATATCCCCCATCTTTCAAACAAAAGTCTCTTATAAACCAAGACATTCTTGGAACGTTCTTTGAATGTCTTACAAACTGATTTCGCTGTAAATAGTTGTGCCGAAGAATTCTGACCGACTCTAGACAAGATTTCATCAATCATGTCTCCGGGTAGGTCTCTTAAAATATTGGGTTGTCTATCCATTTTGTGTTTTTATACTGTAAAATAGACAAGAGTTAGATTCATAAAAAAAATACATATTAATACAAGCAATTTTTACATATATCATAAAGCATAAGCACACTATATTACATATATTACACCACACGAATACAACTATCTTATTCCGACTCGCTCGTTTCTTTTTCTTCGGTTTTGGTTCGTTTTGCCAAGTTTATAGGGATATATGATGTTCCTCTAATACGAGCTATCGTTTTCCACAACGGTTTAGAAAAACCTGGTGGCTTAGAGGTTCCCGGGTCATTGTTACAACGTAAGGGCTTCGGGGGTTGACGATACATATAAAGTTCATCGGGGTTGGAATTAGATTTCTCTATTTTTATGCCCTTTCTCTTATTATTTTCTTTTGCTTTTTTAAATTCAGTTGGGGTAATTTCTATAACATCATCGGAATTCTCGTCGGAATCCGATTCATCAGAGAATTGGTAATCCTCCCAATATTTTGCTTCCTTGGCGGAAACACCATTGACCATAATTAACCTTGGTCGGTTGGTTGAGGATTTTCTTTTACTTAAACGTTTTATTATTTCCCCCACCGGTTCTATTTCCTCCTCCGGTTCCTCCTCTTCCGGTTCTGATTCTTCTTCCGGTTCTGCTTCTTCTTCCGGTTCTTCTTCGGGAACTTGTGAATCAGTCCAATATATATTCGACTCTTTGTTATTATTAGGTGAGTCAATAGGATTTGTGCTAGAGGTAGACATCTATCACACAATATCAAACATGTTAAGAGATTAATATATCACATAATATATACATGTTAATAATATATAGTTTCCAACAAAAATGTTAAGCAATCATTTTTAAAGAAAACACGGTCGAAGTCCAGACTCACTAATGCATCCTAACAAACTCGATAAGACACACTAATGCAAATTTTGTGGTTCTCTAAGACCAACACTCTGATACCAACTGAAATGTCCCGTTCTTATTGATTAAAAACGTTCCATATTAATTGATTTCGTTGCGAGGTTTTGACCTCTATATGAGACGTTTTTCAAAGACTGCATTCATTTTTAAAACAAACCATAACCTTTATTTCATAAATAAAGGTTTAAAAAGCTTTACGTAGATTATCAAATAATGATAATCTAAAATATCCTGTTTACACACGACCATTACATAATGGTTTACAATACAAATATGTTACATCGAAATCAGTTTCTTGAATGCAGTTTTTACACAATATCATACAAACATGGACTCCAAATCTTGTCCTTATTTTAGTATGCAATAGCGGAAGCTCTTAGTATTCACCTGAGAATAAACATGCTTTAAACGTCAACAAAAATGTTGGTGAGTTATAGGTTTAACCTATATATATCAAATCGTAACAATAGACCACAAGATTTCATATTTCAATACACATCCCATACATAGAGATAAAAATCATTCATATGGTGAACACCTGGTAACCGACATTAACAAGATACATATATAAGAATATCCCCATCATTTCGGGACACCCTTCGGATATGATATAAATTTCGAAGTACTAAAGCATCCGGAACTTTGGATGGGGTTTGTTAGGCCCAATAGATCTATCTTTAGGATTCGCGTCAATTAGGGTGTCTGTTCCCTAATTCTTAGATTACCAGACTTAATAAAAAAGGGCATATTCGATTTCGATAATTCTACCATAGAATGTAGTTTCACGTACTTGTGTCTATTTTGTAAATCATTTATAAAACCTTCATGTATTCTCATCCCAAAAATATTAGATTTTAAAAGTGGGACTATAACTCACTTTCATAGATTTTTACTTCTTCGGGAAGTAAGACTTGGCCACTGGTTGATTCACGAACCTATAACAATATATACATATATATCAAAGTATGTTCAAAATATATTTACAACACTTTTAATATATTTTGATGTTTTAAGTTTATTAAGTCAGCTGTCCTCGTTAGTAACCTACAACTAGTTGTCCACAGTTAGATGTACAGAAATAAATCGATAAATATTATCCTAAATCAATCCACGACCCAGTGTATATGTATCTCAGTATTGATCACAACTCAAACTATATATATTTTGGAATCAACCTCAACCCAGTATAGCTAACTCCAACATTCACATATAGAGTGTCTATGGTTGTTCCGAAATATATATAGATGTGTCGACATGATAGGTCGAAACATTGTATACGTGTCTATGGTATCTCAAGATTATACAATACAAGTTGATTAAGTTATGGTTGGAATAGATTTGTTACCAATTTTCACGTAGCTAAAATGAGAAAAACTATCCAATCTTGTTTTACCCATAACTTCTTCATTTTAAATCCGTTTTGAGTGAATAAAATTGCTATGGTTTCATATTGAACTTTATTTTATGAATATAAACAGAAAAATTATAGGTTTATAGTCTAAAAAATAAGTTACGAGTCGTTTTTGTAAAGGTATTCATTTCAGTCGAAAGAACGACGTCTAGATGACCATTTTAGAAAACATACTTCCACTTTGAGTTTAACCATAATTTTTGGATATAGTTTCATGTTCATAATAAAAATCATTTTCCTAGAATAACAACTTTTAAATCAAAGTTTATCATAGTTTTTAATTAACTAACCCAAAACAGCCCGCGGTGTTACTACGACGGCGTAAATCCGATTTTACGGTGTTTTTCGTGTTTCCAGGTTTTAAATCATTAAGTTAGAATATCATATAGATATAGAACATGTGTTTAGTTGATTTTAAAAGTCAAGTTAGAAGGATTAACTTTTATTTGCGAACAAGTTTAGAATTAACTAAACTATGTTCTAGTGATTACAAGTTTAAACCTTCGAATAAGATAGCTTTATATGTATGAATTGAATGATGTTATGAACATCATTACTACCTCAAGTTCCTTGGATAAACCTACTGGAAATGAGAAAAATAGATCTAGCTTCAAAGGATCCTTGGATGGCTTGAAAGTTCTTGAAGCAGAATCATGACACGAAAACAATTTCAAGTAAGATTTCCACTCGAAATAAGATTGTTATAGTTATAGAAATTGAATTAAAGTTTAAATATGATTATTACCTTGTATTAGAAAGATAACTTACTGTAAGTAACAAAGGTTTCTTGATCTTATATGATTACTTGGAATGGATTCAAAAAACTTGGAAGTAAACTTGCAATCTTGGAAGTATTCTTGATTTTATGAAACTAGAACTTTTGAATCCTCGTTCCGTTTTCACAAGATTTCTATACGTATATTTAGAGTATATGTACTCGTATCATACCTAGCTTCTATACGTATTTACTATTAGTATATACACATCAAATCACCACCAACCAGCCCTTGTTCATGCCTTATGTATAAGGTAATTAGAAATTGGATGCTAGCATTGAAAGTCATACAAAATAATAAAAGGAAAACTTGTCTTTGTCTCCCCCCATTCACGTTTTTTTAAAGGGCAAGGAGTACTCCATTTTGATTCATTTTCACTTCCATTTTCTAGCTAAACACACACACTTTCATGAGCCTTAAACCCCTTAACCATCTCAGCTCACAACCATGAAGATCTAGTTCCAAAAACATCACTTAATCATCATAAGAAAACCCTTACAAAAACATTTCAAGAATCCTTCCAAGAACACAAGCTTACTTCCAATCTTTCATCCAACTCCACCACTCTTTTGGTTCTAGGTTTTTACTCCTCTTTTACAGCAATCTTGTCCAAGTAACTTGAGGTAGTAACTTTGTTCATAACCTTATTCGATTCATATATATATAGCTATCTTATTATATGGTATAAAATTTTAACAACAAGAACATAGTTTGAATGATTTCAAACTTGTTTGCAAACTAAATAGATCCTTCTAACTTAACTTTTAAAATACTTCAAGACCTGTAATATATCATAAATATATGCTAACTTAACAAGGTAAAACTTGGTTTTTCAAAGAACACCTTAAAAACTGAATTTACGACGTCGGAGTGCAACCGGGGGCTGTTTTGGGTTGGATAATTAAAAACTATCTTGAACTTTGAATTGGAGGCTTATTTTCTGGAAAATTGATATTTACTATGAATATGATAACACATAAAAATTTCATGATTTAACTCAAAGTATAAGTATTTTTAGAAAAATAATCATTTAAGGTTGTTTATATGATGGAAAATGATTAACTTCATAAGTTTCACCAAAGTTTGACCTATGACCTGTGATTTCGAATACAAACTAAGGTATTTACAGTTCATATTCTTAAAGAGGGACTCGATCCAAGGAAGTGGCAAGTTGAATCAACGAAAACGGAGTTGTAACGAAGAAACTATGACCAAAACAAAATCGGATATCCAAAACTAGTTTAGCCACGAAAATAATTGGAGAAAAATTAAATAAATCACATCTTTCTAAAATAACATGATATTTTATATATATGTACTCATAATTTAATTTTATATATTTCAGGACCACCTGTAAACAATACGAGAAGATTAATCATAAGATCCCATGATTGTACGCAACACGTCATTTGACAACACCGGTACTTTATGTACGCAACACGTCATTTGACAACACCGGTACCGTGGGTCAAGATTAATCCCGACCAATACAAATACGATGGGGTTTTATTTATTTCGATGGGGGTTTTATTTATTAAACACCTAAATATGAACCATTAAAATTGAATTACTAACATCGGACTGCTAACTACGGACTAAGAAATTATTAAAACTATTAAAAGTATAATAAGTATATATATGTGACGATTGTTTAAAATGGAAATATATTGATAAACTATATATGGATAGGTTCGTGATATCAACCGGAGACCAAGTCAAAATATATATATCTTCAAGGCAAAAGTGAGTATATAGTCCCACTTTTAAACTCTAAATATTTCGGGATGAGAATACATGTATTTTATGTTTTACGTTATGGACACAAGTAACTGAAAAATATATTCTACGTTGAGTTGTACCACTGGCATACTTCCCTGTAGCTTGGTAACTACTATTTACAGCGGTATTGTAAACGCGAATCCTGTTGATAGATCTATC
Organism: Rutidosis leptorrhynchoides; assembly: GCF_046630445.1. Taxonomy (NCBI): domain Eukaryota; kingdom Viridiplantae; phylum Streptophyta; class Magnoliopsida; order Asterales; family Asteraceae; genus Rutidosis; species Rutidosis leptorrhynchoides. Next base: position 626,201,030 of record NC_092333.1, read on the forward strand.
GGGCCTGACAACCCCAACCGGACTGGACGACCAGTATTCAACGGTTGCACAGTACTTCGTTTCGTGACTACACTTGGTACGGTGTAGTAAGATTTCATAATAAAGGGAATATGCGACGTGATTAAATGTTAAGTATGGTTATCAAGTGCTCAACCACTTAGAATATTTTTATTAAAATGTTTATATATGAAATCTTGTGGTCTATATATTTATATCGCTGCCGGCATTAAACCTATATCTCACCAACTTTATGTTGACGTTTTAAACATGTCTATTCTCAGGTGATAACTAAAAGCTTCCGCTGCAACATGTTGAATTTAAGCAAGATCTTGAGTATGCATATTTGTGTCAAAAATAAAACTGCATATCGGAGGATTTGTAATGTAAAATATGTTGGAAATCGTATTGTTATCATCACATGTAAAGTTTGTAAGTCTAAGATTATCGCTAAACGATAATCATCTTTATATTGTCTAAAACTTGTATTAAAATAAGAGTTATGGTTTGTAATGTAAAATAAATGCAGTTGTTCTTTTAAAAATGTCGCATATAGAGGTCAATACCTCGCAATGAAATCATACGTTATCTAACTCGTTCTTATGGTTAAGGACGGGTTATGACATGTGGTATCAGAGCGGTGGTCTTAGCGAACCAGGTTTGCATTAGTGTGTCTAACTGATAAGTCGTTAGGATACATTAGTAAGTCTGGACTTTGACCGGGTTTGATTTAAAAACCATTGCTTATCATTGTTGGTTAAAATTTATATGTAAATATTATGTAGTACTAATGGGTTAGTTGTTGTGTGATAGATGTCGGTCTCAAAACTTGTTATCACATTCAGCGACTCCGAATCAGAATCTTCAGATGGTGTTCCAGTCATTAACCTATCCGATGACGAAAATGATATCTTTGGGGAAGACTCACAAATTCCGGATGAACCAACTATAGAGAAACCGGAAAGTGAACCCGAGGAAGAAAGTGAACCCGAGGAGGAAAGTGAACCCGAGGAAGAAATACAGGAAATTACGAAAGACAAGTTCGAACTAGGAAAGAAACGAAAAGCTAATGAATTAGAAAATTCAAATCCCGAGTTTAGTGAGGATGATGTGGCACCAACTCCGCTAGACACTACCACCCCTATTCCCGCTATTCCTATTCGTTCTATCCCGGCATCCAGTTCTTCAGCCCCACAGCCAAAATATAGGCAGACAGCTAGGATAAGCGTTAAGCGATTCCTTGAACCTAAACGTCCTAGAAAATAGACCAAACGATGCGCTGCCATATTAAACCATGGGATCATATAATGTTTTGTATAATATTATTAGTGTGGTTTGCTTAATGTTCGATGTAAGATAAGCATATGTAAAATAGTGAAGTATGAAATGCAATAATTTTCCATGGTTAAGTATTATTTAGATTGTAGTAATTGGTTCTGTACTAAGCTATTAAGTATGGACATTAACGGGTAGGTACTACCCTAGATATAATTATAAAACGCTAATAAGAAGAAAAGGCTTTTATAATAATACCTGGTTCATATTATTAATAAGCTATAATGTACTGTAAATATACACTACATCTATAATATTCCATGTGAATAATTATTTTCTTTTCATTCTTATAGAAGAATATTGCGCGATTGAATCGAATGACGGAACAAGAAGTCGAGGAATTCATCAACCAGCGAGTGAACGACAGAATGTTATGGGTCGAGGCTGCAAGAGCTGCTGCAGTTAACCCAAATCCTCGTGTAGGATGCACCTACAAAACTTTTCAAGCTTGCAAGCCCTCATCATTCAGTGGAACGGAAGGACCGATCGGTTTAACCCGGTGGATAGAAAAGATGGAGACTGTGTTTAAAATCAGTGGTTGTGTTGAAAAGGACATGACCAAGTATGCATCGTGCACTTTACAAGATAGTGCACTCACATGGTGGAAAAATTTTGTGAAGGCTGTAGGAGGAGATGTAGCTTATGATACTCCATGGGAAGAATTCAAAACAATGTTAATCAACGAATATTGTCCAAGGAACGAGGTTAGGAAGTTGGAAGATGAATTACGAAGTCTGAAGGTTATTGGTACTGAAATCACCAACTACAATCAGCGATTCATGGAATTAGTTTTGCTATGTCCTGAATTGGTTCCAACCGAAGAACGAAAGATTGAAATGTACAAAGATGGTTTGCCCAAAAAGGTCAAGGCAAATGTTACAGCATCGAAACCTAAGACAATTCATGAAGCTATAACCATGGCAAACGAGCTAATGGATCAGGTCATCTTGGATAAGAAAGCATCCAATACTGATGTGAAGGTATCAGGTAACAAAAGAAAGTGGAATGGAAATTATGATTGAGGTAATCAACAACAATCCATTAAGAAACAAGAAACCACGCAAGGTGCAGGTAGTGGTTCAAGCTTTGGTTACAAAGGACAAAATCCTTTATGCAACCGATGCCACAAACATCACTTTAGTTACTGTAATGTGGTATGCAACAAATGTAATCGAAAGGGTCATGTTGCTGAAGATTGTAGGGCTCTCGTTACAAATACAAATGGTACCAAGACTCCTGCCACCAATGCAAATAGAACTGCTTTGGCTACCGTTACTTGTTTTGGGTGTGGAAAACAAGGTCACTGTTGTTAACTTAACAAGTTCCATTATACTTAAAACCATTTAAGAATCAATTAAAAGCGGAAGCATGTAATTACCATTTTAGAACATGTTAATCTTTAACCAATTAAAGTTAAATCCCAATTAGGATCAAGTTGTGAAATAAGCTTACAAACTACAAGCAAGAATAAGATGTTATACCTATTCCAAGCTAGTTGAAAGTGGTGAAGATGATGATGTTGAATGGAGCTTCAAATGGATGAAACCTCAAGAGATTATACCCCAAACTTGACACCAACACCTTGTACTTTGGTTAGGGTTTGATAACACTTGAATATGGCTTGCAAAAAAAAAAATAAATGAACCCCTTTGTGACAAGAAAAGGCCACGGCCAGCAGCTCAAGGGGAGAGGGAATTGCAGAATTTTTTTTGCTAGTTTGATGTGTTTTGAATGCAAGTGTCAAAGAGTCAAGACTTGCATGTATATGGAATGGGAATTTTTATTTGACCAAGATGGAATCTCTAGCATGCTTACATCCAATTCCAAGGCCACTTCCCTTTCATATTATAAAATAAGTTTTATGAAAGTATTAGATTTTATAAAACTCTTTATAATACTTCCATATATATATATATATATATATATATATATATATATATATATATATATATATATATATATATATATATATATATATATATATATATATACATTTTATATAAAACCAATTTATAATAAAATGTAATATAACATTATTAATTATTTACCTATAAATAATTAAATCCATATTATATAAATTATTCCATAATTTATATAAATACACATCAAGTATTATTTAAGAAAACCATTTTTCTTAAAGTTCAAGTGTCATGTATTTGATCAACGAACCAATCGTTAAAATCAAATACGAATAAGGTGTCGGTAAGTTTGTTATTGGGTATGACCCGACTTGGATCATAACATATTAGCCACATTAATTGAATATGTCTCTCGGGCATACGAAAAACCTTCAATCTCCCACTTGCACGAGAAACATAAGAAATTAATGCAAGTGACGGATACAGCCTAACACACCGTCCATCACCCCTAATATGTTATGACTTTGTGCCATTCAATAACATCATCCCTTTCGAGCTCCCTACTCGAACTGATATATGTAGGTGAATCTTTCATTATTTCCTTTCATCCTAGATGTCATGTCAAATCCAAGAGATATAGAGTGACCACTCTCTTATAGACTTAACTTTATCAGGCCTTAGACATCTGACTCTCAACGAATAAGAGGGACAAATTCCATCTTGACTACATACGTCCTAGATACACACTTTGTATCATACCTGAGCTCTTCCTTGTGTACTACCATGTTTCAGAATAGCGAAGGAAAGAATCAAGGCACAGTACTTGGTGAATATCCGAACCCAATATGTATCTCAGGTCAGAGGATACAATGATATTCGCCTTTACTCAAGATTACATGTGATCAACCACGAAGGCTCTATACAGTAATTCTTGAGAGCGGGTCTTCCAATATTTGTGTCCCACAAATATCTATGAACCTTGGTCGCAACCTTGCCCCACATTCACCATTTGAATGCTAACCAATCCAAGTTCATAATAGTCTAGACCTCACACTTGTTCCCACAAATGTGATCAACTACGGAATTCAGAATAATAGTTTATTCTTGGATAAAATATGCAAAATTGGAACATGACTCATAAATAAATTAATACCATAATTATATTAATGAGTTTGAACTAATTCGTTCCAATACAATACATAAAATAGATGAATTCCAATCACTAGAATACCGAAGCCCTAATGCACAAACATGTCCCTCATGCTTTGGCCCATGTAAAAGCTTCGTGAGTGGATCCGCAACATTTTGATCTGTGTGAACTTTGTGAATACATATCTTTCCCTTTTCAACCTCATCCCTGATGTAGTTGAATCTCCGCTCAATGTGACGAGTCTTTTGATGAGCACGAGGTTCCTTGATTTGAGCAATCGCACCCTCGTTGTCACAAAAGATCTCAAGAGGGTCCTGAATGGAAGGGACCACTCCTAAGTCGTCGATGAATTTCCTCATCCATGCAGCTTCCTGAGCTGCCAGTGAGGCGGCAATGTACTCTGACTCTGTAGTGGATAACGCAACAACCTCCTGTTTCAAACTCTTCCAAGAGACCGCACCACCATTTAACATGAAGACATAACCGGATTGTGATCGAGAGTCATCTCGATCAGTTTGGAAACTCGCATCCACGTAACCTTTTACAGCGAGTTCCTCCTCACCAGACCCATATATTAGAAACATATCCTTAGTCCTCCTAAGGTATTTCAATATGCTTTTAACAGCAATCCAATGACTATTTCCTGGGTTATTCTGGTATCTACTTGTCAAGCTTAGAGCGCATGACACATCCGGTCTAGTACATATCATTGCATACATGATAGACCCAATAGCAGATGCGTATGGGACTTTCTTCATTCTCTCTTGTTCATCTTTCGTGGTAGGACACTGAGATGAACTGAGAACGGTTCCTTTTTGAATAGGTACCAAACCTCTCTTAGAGTTTTCCATCTTGAACCTTTTCAAGATTTTATCAATGTATGTACTTTGACTTAAACCTATCAATCTCTTGGATCTATTCCTATAGATCCCTATCCCCAATATGTATTGTGCATCTCCAAGATCCTTAATGGAGAAGCAACTCTTCAGCCAAATTTTGACTCCTTGCATTGTGGTAATATCATTCCCAAATAATAATATATCATCCACATATAGTACAAGGAACATGATAGTGCTCCCACTAGCTTTCTTATATACACAAGCTTCATCACCATTTTTAATGAAGCCAAATTTCTCGGCTTCCTCATTAAAACGATGATTCCACATTCTAGATGCTTGTTTCAATCCGTAGATTGACTTCTTTAACTTGCATACACTTTTAGGATATTTTGGATCAACAAAACCTTCAGGCTGGACCATATAGACATCTTCCATAAGATATCCATTTAGGAAAGCGGTTTTGACATCCATTTGCCATATTTCATAGTCGTAGTGAGCAGCAATGGCAAATAATATCCTAATAGACTTTAGCATTGCCACAGGCGAGAAAGTTTCATCATAATCAACCCCTTGAGTTTGAGTGAAACCTTTTGCTACAAGTCTAGCTTTATATGTATCCAAGTTTCCATGTATGTCGGTTTTCTTCTTGAAAAGCCATTTGCAATCAACTAGCTTAGAGCTAGGAGGTTGCTCAACAAGTTCCCACACTTGGTTTTCATACATGGATTGCATCTCGGCGTTCATGGCATCCTGCCATTTATCTTTATCAATCCTTGATAAAGCATCTTCGTAGTTTGTCGGTTCATCCAAATCAACCGTATAGCAACCATCCACGAGAAACCCATATCTCTCGGGAGGATTACTAATCCTACTAGATCTTCGAACGTCTTGTGTACCCTGATCATCCACTTGATCATTTTCAACATCCTCATGTTGAGTACTAGTGCCAACCAATTGTGTATCATCGGCTTGATCTTGTACCTCTACAAGATCTATCTTCCTTTCACCATCACCTTCCATAAGGAACTTGGTTTCTAGGAATTCCGCTTTCCGAGCAACAAATACGGTTTGCTCGGATGGATCATAGAAGTAATATCCCATGTCATCTTTGGGATATCCTATGAAGATACACTTTGTGGATCGAGCATGTAGCTTATTAGCTACATAACGCTTAGGATAAGCTTCACATCCCCATACTTTTAAGTATGATAGAGAAGGAGGTTTTCCAAACCACATCTCGTGAGGAGTTCGTTCCACTTTCTTGGTTGGGGCCATATTTAAAATACGAGCCGCGGAGCTTAGACAATAACCCCAAAATGATAGAGGCAATGAGCTTCTTGCCATCATAGATCGAACCATATCCATTAGGGTTCGGTTCCTCCTTTCGGAAACTCCATTAAGTTGGGGTGTTCTGGGTGGAGTAAGTTGTGAGATAATCCCACAACTCCTAAGATGATCTTGGAAGGCATCGCTTAGGTATTCACCTCCTCTATCGGTACGAAGTACCTTAATTGTCCTATTGAGTTGATTTTGTACTTCGTTTTGATATTCTTTGAATGCTTCAAACGTTTCGTCCTTATGTCTTAATAAGTAGACATATCCGAAACGACTAAAGTCATCAATGAAAGTAACAAAGTATCTTTCACCATTCCTAGTCATGGGTTTAAAGGGTCCACATACATCCGAATGTATTAATCCCAATAAATCTTTAGCCCTTTCATAGGTCCCTTTGAAAGGTGCTTTAGTCATCTTGCCTTGTAAACAAGATTCACATACTTCAAACGAATCCATTTCATTTGATTTCAAAAGTCCATTCTTTTGAAGTGTATGTATTCGGTTCTTGTTTATGTGACCAAGGCGACAATGCCATAAGTAGGAATCACTCAAATCCCTTTTGAGTTTCTTGGTGCTTGTATGGTACATTGAGCTACTAGATGATGTGTCATCATGAACCAATTCATAAATTCCATTTGAAGGTGAAGCCTTGAAATAGAATACATTATCTAAATAAATATGGATATCGTCATTAACAAAATTAAGATTAAAACCACATTGTTTCAAACGGGAAATGGAAATAATGTTTCGACATAAATCGGGTGCATACAAAACATCTTTCAAAATAAGTTCTAAACCACTTGGAACCTTTAACACAAAGTCTCCTTGAGCCTTCACTTGCACTTTGGCTCCATTACCCATGTAGAGACTTGATGTTCCCGTTTGCTTGCTACTTCTTTTGAACCCCTGCAATGAATTGCAAATGTGAGTTCCACATCCCGTGTCTAATACCCATGTATTAGAAGAAGTAATACTAAGCTCTATATATACCATATATATATATTACCTGAGGTTTGCCCTGCATCCCTCTTGTCCTTCAACTCCTTAAGATATACCGGACAGTTTCGTTTCCAATGACCCATCTCACCGCAACCGAAACATGGGTCTTCCTTGGGGTTTGCCTTCTCGGCTACCTTTTGCTTCTTAGCCTTGTTGATGGTTGGGGTAACCATCTTCCCTTTCCCTTTGCCTTGATGGGCGGGTCCTTTTCTCTTAGCCACCTTTGGCTTAGAGGTCTTACTTTTGGACCCACCTTGATCGATTGCTAACACGGGTAAAGCCCTTTTACCCATGCTAGTTTCCGCCGTTCTAAGCATACCGTGAAGCTCACCTATGCTCTTATCCATCCCATTCATATTGTAATTAATTACAAATTGATCAAACCTTTTTGATAGGGAGTTAAGGATAAGATCGGTGGCTAACTCATTTGATATGTTTAGGTTAAGTCGGTTAGCACGATCGATAAGGCTTTTCATCTTGAGTACATAAGATGAAACCGATTGGGTATCGTCCATACGACAAGCATGTAGCGCCCGAACCGTTTCGAAGCGCTCGACACGCGCTTGTTGTAGGAACATCTCCTTCAATTGCGTTATCATGTCGTATGCACTATGGTGCTCGAAATCCTTTTGGAGTTCGGGTATCATAGTCCCAAGCATTAAGCATGAGACTTGAAGGGAGTCGTGGCAATACTTATCGTAAGAGGCCATTGCCTCCACATCATTCTCATCCGGTTGATCGGGAATGGGGTCCTCAAGCACATACATTTTATCCTCTTGTTTGAGGACAATCCGAAGATTGCGGAACCAATCCATAAAGTTGGTATGGTTGAGTTTGTCTTTCTCTAAGAGAGACCTTAATGATAGGTGGTTTAGGTTAAGTGGTGCGTTTGGAATGTTGTTGTTGTTATTGGCGGCCATCTACAAAATTAACAAAGTTCGTTTAAGTATCGATTTTAATTTAACATTCAATACCCTTTTAAATTTTAATTGACTTATTAAATATTAGAATCCAACGGTAAATCAAATTTCGGTTAGGTGACCTTTATCCCGTTATTTGATTTAGCTAGGTAGTCATTATATGACAATTGCAATCCTTTTGCAACTTCTAAGTTATGGGATCATGCAATCCTTTTGCATGGCATATTTATCCCATCAACGCCTATTTGTTCATCATGCTTCGGTGACCCTAAGTTCATGATTCCCAAATCAAGTCGTCCTACTTGTGTAAACATGTAGACTTAACATACAAGTGGTTAGGTGACCTTTATCCCACATGTATGCGAAGTGTACCTTATTCATATTAGTTCGCTCATGACGGTTAGGTGACCTTTATCCCATCAAGAGTTTCCTAATACGTCTAAGTGTTTCCACAAAAGGATGGCGTTTAACTTGTTTGCCTTGTTAATAAGGGATTTTAAGTTTTCATTAATTCTAGTTTGAGAAAACTTTTGCACCATACACCAACATGCATTTAGTGTATGGTTTATTTGAAAATCCATTTTCATGTTATGTAATAAAGCCAATTTTATTACTTTGATATAAACCATTTTATATGTATGATCCTTATCATGTTCTTAATAACCGATTATTAATGTCCTTTTAGCCGTTTTTAATTTAACCATTTAAATTGACGTTTTGCATGTCGTTAATAATGTCAATTTTAACCGATTTAAATTGCCATATTAGTTTGTTGTTAACTTGTGTGATTAACTTGTAGCATACAAACATACAATCCACATAATCATACAAAGCAACCACGCATGCAAAATCATATGTTCACAATCAAGCCATTTTTGGTAGACATTTGTTTAGCCGAAAACAAATGCCACCGGTTAAGGGTAATAACACAAAGTAGGAGATTTTAAAATCTCCCACTTAATCTTGCATCCAAATGCTTCTTCTTGTGTTCTTCAAGTCTTCATCATCTTCATCATTTTACAAAATATATCCTAATACATTTTGTCTAGAAAATGAAATACAACCTAATCTATTTTACATGCCAAATATAAAATAAATTACATAACCAAAATAATATTATTACAAACCAATTGAATAAATATTATTACAAACCAAATGAATGAATAATAAATCAACCAAACAAACATTCATTCAAACACAAGGTCTTGGCTATGATTGTGAACAACAACATACAACTAAATATGAAAAAATGGAAGCACCCAAAACCCATTTTGGGTCTCCAAATTTTCGGCCTAACCATAAACCCACCCAAAATTTATAATTTTTGCATTTTACTTTCATACATGTACATAAAATGCAAAATATATAGTGAGTTTAATAACCATCTCGAAGCATATTTCAACAACTTCGGCTCTAGATACCATTGTTGTTAACTTAACAAGTTCCATTATACTTAAAACCATTTAAGAATCAATTAAAAGCGGAAGCATGTAATTACCATTTTAGAACATGTTAATCTTTAACCAATTAAAGTTAAATCCCAATTAGGATCAAGTTGTGAAATAAGCTTACAAACTACAAGCAAGAATAAGATGTTATACCTATTCCAAGCTAGTTGAAAGTGGTGAAGATGATGATGTTGAATGGAGCTTCAAATGGATGAAACCTCAAGAGATTATACCCCAAACTTGACACCAACACCTTGTACTTTGGTTAGGGTTTGATAACACTTGAATATGGCTTGCAAAAAAAAAAATAAATGAACCCCTTTGTGACAAGAAAAGGCCACGGCCAGCAGCTCAAGGGGAGAGGGAATTGCAGAATTTTTTTTGCTAGTTTGATGTGTTTTGAATGCAAGTGTCAAAGAGTCAAGACTTGCATGTATATGGAATGGGAATTTTTATTTGACCAAGATGGAATCTCTAGCATGCTTACATCCAATTCCAAGGCCACTTCCCTTTCATATTATAAAATAAGTTTTATGAAAGTATTAGATTTTATAAAACTCTTTATAATACTTCCATATATATATATATATATATATATATATATATATATATATATATATATATATATATATATATATACATTTTATATAAAACCAATTTATAATAAAATGTAATATAACATTATTAATTATTTACCTATAAATAATTAAATCCATATTATATAAATTATTCCATAATTTATATAAATACACATCAAGTATTATTTAAGAAAACCATTTTTCTTAAAGTTCAAGTGTCATGTATTTGATCAACGAACCAATCGTTAAAATCAAATACGAATAAGGTGTCGGTAAGTTTGTTATTGGGTATGACCCGACTTGGATCATAACATATTAGCCACATTAATTGAATATGTCTCTCGGGCATACGAAAAACCTTCAGTCACTATAAGAGCCAGTGCCCGAATCTAGAGAAGAATATCGGATCTGCACGTGGGAGAGCATTTGTTATTAATGCTAGAGAGGCATGTGAAGACCCGGAGCTTGTTACGGGTACGTTTACCATTAATAACTTATCAGCATCTATTATATTTGATACTGGTGCCGATAGAAGTTACGTGTGTAGAAATTTTTACACTAAATTGAATTGTTCATCATTACCTCTAGATGCTAAGTACATGATTGAGTTAGCTAATGGTAAACTAATTAAAGCCGATAAAATTTGTCGTGATTGTGAAATAAAGTTAGCCGGAGAAACGTTTAAAATTGACTTGATACCCGTAGAATTAGGAAGTTTTGATGTAATAATCGGCATGGATTGGATGTCCAAAGTAGGAGCTGAAGTTGTGTGTGCCAAGAAGGCAATTCGCATTCCTGGTAAGGATAAAATGCCGGTGATGATTTATGGAGAGAAGGGTAATTCAAAGCTAAAACTCATTAGCTGTTTGAAAGCCAAGAAGTGTTTAGAAAAGGGATGTTATGCTATTCTAGCACATGTTAATAAAGTCGAAAAGAAAGAAAAAGAGAAGTGCATCAACGACGTGCCTGTGGCAAGAGATTTTCCTGAAGTTTTTCCGGAAGAGTTGCCGGGATTACCTCCATTTAGATCTGTAGAATTTCAAATAGATTTAGTACCAGGAGCTGCACCAGTTGCCCGTGCTCCATATAGACTTGCACCGTCCGAGTTAAAAGAACTTCAGAGTCAGTTAAAAGAATTACTGGATCGTGGATTCATACGGCCAAGTACTTCACCGTGGGGAGCTCCGATTCTATTTGTTAAAAAGAAAGATGGATCTTTTAGGATGTGTATAGATTATCGTGAATTAAATAAGTTAACTATCAAGAATCGGTATCCATTACCGAGAATTGACGACTTATTTGATCAACTCCAAGGATCATGTGTGTACTCGAAAATTGACCTAAGATCGGGCTATCATCAATTACGCGTCAAAGAAGAAGATATACCGAAAACTGCTTTTCGGACACGTTATGGTCATTACGAATTTTTGGTCATGCCGTTTGGGTTGACAAATGCGCCAGCTGTATTCATGGACCTCATGAATCGAGTTTGTAGTCCGTATTTAGATAAGTTTGTTATCGTTTTCATTGATGATATTCTTATCTATTCCAAGAGTGAGCAAGAGCATGAGCAGCATTTAAGGTTGATATTAGAGTTGTTGAGAAAAGAACAGCTATATGCTAAATTTTCTAAATGTGCTTTCTGGTTGAAAGAAGTGCAATTTCTTGGCCACGTTGTTAGTAACAAAGGAATTCAGGTTGATCCAGCAAAAATTGAAGCCATCGAAAAATGGGAGACTCCTAAGACACCAACGCAGATACGCCAATTTTTGGGTTTAGCCGGTTATTATAGAAGGTTTATTCAAGATTTTTCCCGAATAGCTAAGCCGTTGACAGCGTTAACGCAAAAAGGGAAGAAATATGAATGGACCTCTGAGCAGGAGAGTGCATTTCAATTACTGAAAAAGAAGTTGACTACGGCGCCTATTTTATCGTTACCAGAAGGGAACGATGATTTTGAAATATATTGTGACGCTTCGCGACAAGGTTTTGGTTGCGTTCTTATGCAACGGCAGAAAGTTATTGCATACGCATCCCGACAATTGAAGATTCACGAGCGGAATTATACGACGCATGATCTAGAACTGGGAGCAGTCGTGTTTGCATTGAAGATATGGAGACACTACTTGTATGGGGTTAAATGCACTGTGTTTACTGATCATAAAAGCCTTCAACATATTTTTGATCAGAAACAGCTGAACATGAGGCAACGTAGGTGGGTCGAGTTAATAAATGACTATGATTGTGAAATTCATTATCATCCCGGGAAAGCGAATGTGGTGGCTGACGCACTAAGCAGAAAGGAACGAGAACCAATTCGAGTATGAGCGATGAACATAAAAATTCGCATGAATCTCAACTCACAAATCAAAGAAGTTCAACGAGAAGCACTTACTAAAGAAAATATAGGAAATGAAATAATGAAGAAGTATGAGAAGCAACTCGTTATATGGGAAGATGGAATTCGATATTTTGCAAACCGTATTTGGGTACCAAAGTTGGGTGGATTAAGAAAGTTAATATTGAATGAGGCACATAAGACAAGATACTCGATACATCCTGGAGTGGGAAAGATGTACCAAGATCTTAAGACACATTATTGGTGGCCTAATTTAAAGACAGACGTTGCAACATATGTTGGGGAGTGTTTAACTTGTTCCAAAGTCAAAGCAGAACACCAGAAGCCGTCAGGGTTACTTCAATAACCAGAAATCCCAGAATGGAAATGGGATGGTATTACCATGGATTTCATCACGAAGTTACCAAAGACTGCCTGGGGATACGACACCATTTGGGTAATTGTTGATCGTCTTACCAAATCTGCACATTTCTTGCCTATAAAGGAAACGGATAGAATGGAGAAATTATTACGATTATATATAAAGGAAATAGTTTCAAGGCATGGAATACCTATTTCCATTATATCTGATCGTGATAGTAGATTTACCTCAAAGTTCTGGCAATCACTACAGGAGGCACTAGGAACTCGTTTGGATATGAGTACCGCATATCATCCGCAAACCGACGGGCAGAGTGAAAGAACAATTCAGACTCTTGAAGACATGCTCAGGGCATGTGTGATCGATTTTGGAAACGGATGGGATAAATATCTACCATTAGCAGAATTCTCGTATAATAATAGTTATCATGCGAGAATTAAAGCTGCACCATTCGAAGCACTGTATGGAAGGAAGTGTAGATCTCCTATCTGTTGGAATGAAGTAGGAGATCGACAATTAACTGGTCCCGAGATCATACACGAAACGACTGAGAAGATAGTACAAATTAAGGAGAGATTGAAAACAGCCCGTAGTCGCCAAAAGAGCTACGCCGATGTCCGAAGGAAACCATTAGAGTTTCAGATCGGTGACATGGTTATGCTAAAGGTGTCACCTTGGAAAGGTGTAATACGTTTCGGTAAAAGAGGTAAACTGAACCCAAGATATGTAGGCCCGTTCAAGATCATCGAACGCATTGGACCGGTAGCTTATCGACTCGAGTTACCGCAACAACTCGCCGGAGTACATAATACATTTCACGTCTCGAACCTTAAAAAGTGTCTTGCAAAGGAAGACCTCACCATTCCTCTTGAAGAAATTCAAGTTGACGAGAAACTACAATTCATAGAAGAACCAATCGAGATCATGGACCGTGAAGTTAAACGGCTCAAGCAGAGCAACATACCGATCGTTAAAGTTCGTTGGAATGCACGAAGAGGTCCCGAGTTTACTTGGGAGCGAGAGGATCAAATGAAACAAAAATACCCGCATTTGTTTCCCGATGACGCAAAATAGGTACGATTTTAAAATTTCGGGACGAAATTTATTTAACGGGTAGGTACTGTAATGACCCGGACTTTTTCGATCGACCTATACTTATAAGATTAATATTTACATAAATTAAACCTTACCAACATGATAAGCAATCCAAATTGTTGAGATTTACGTTTTTGAAATGAGTTTTACACAACGTTTGACCGTCTAGTTTGACCGATGATATCACGAACTATATAACATATGATAATTATACGTTTGTGTATATATATGTATATATACATATTTAACATGATCTAAGGATGTTTTAATACCTCATTTTGTATTAATAACAATAAGTTATAAGTATATTTTGAAACTACTAACTTAAGTTTTCAAAACGATAACCATACGTAACGTTATTTGACATAAATACTTATGACCTATAATGTTTATACATATATCGTATATGTAATGTATTTAATCACTTTTAAGGACTTAAATACATAAAACAATATAAGTATATTCACAAAATATAACTATATTTGAATCCTCGTTCCGTTTTTACAAGATTTCTATACGTATATTTAGAGTATATGTACTCGTATCATACCTAGCTTCTATACGTATTTACTATTAGTATATACACATCAAATCACCACCAACCAGCCCTTGTTCATGCCTTATGTATAAGGTAATTAGAAATTGGATGCTAGCATTGAAAGTCATACAAAATAATAAAAGGAAAACTTGTCTTTGTCTCCCCCCATTCACGTTTTTTTAAAGGGCAAGGAGTACTCCATTTTGATTCATTTTCACTTCCATTTTCTAGCTAAACACACACACTTTCATGAGCCTTAAACCCCTTAACCATCTCAGCTCACAACCATGAAGATCTAGTTCCAAAAACATCACTTAATCATCATAAGAAAACCCTTACAAAAACATTTCAAGAATCCTTCCAAGAACACAAGCTTACTTCCAATCTTTCATCCAACTCCACCACTCTTTTGGTTCTAGGTTTTTACTCCTCTTTTACAGCAATCTTGTCCAAGTAACTTGAGGTAGTAACTTTGTTCATAACCTTATTCGATTCATATATATATAGCTATCTTATTATATGGTATAAAATTTTAACAACAAGAACATAGTTTGAATGATTTCAAACTTGTTTGCAAACTAAATAGATCCTTCTAACTTAACTTTTAAAATACTTCAAGACCTGTAATATATCATAAATATATGCTAACTTAACAAGGTAAAACTTGGTTTTTCAAAGAACACCTTAAAAACTGAATTTACGACGTCGGAGTGCAACCGGGGGCTGTTTTGGGTTGGATAATTAAAAACTATCTTGAACTTTGAATTGGAGGCTTATTTTCTGGAAAATTGATATTTACTATGAATATGATAACACATAAAAATTTCATGATTTAACTCAAAGTATAAGTATTTTTAGAAAAATAATCATTTAAGGTTGTTTATATGATGGAAAATGATTAACTTCATAAGTTTCACCAAAGTTTGACCTATGACCTGTGATTTCGAATACAAACTAAGGTATTTACAGTTCATATTCTTAAAGAGGGACTCGATCCAAGGAAGTGGCAAGTTGAATCAACGAAAACGGAGTTGTAACGAAGAAACTATGACCAAAACAAAATCGGATATCCAAAACTAGTTTAGCCACGAAAATAATTGGAGAAAAATTAAATAAATCACATCTTTCTAAAATAACATGATATTTTATATATATGTACTCATAATTTAATTTTATATATTTCAGGACCACCTGCAAACAATACGAGAAGATTAATCATAAGATCCCATGATTGTACGCAACACGTCATTTGACAACACCGGTACTTTATGTACGCAACACGTCATTTGACAACACCGGTACCGTGGGTCAAGATTAATCCCGACCAATACAAATACGATGGGGTTTTATTTATTTCGATGGGGGTTTTATTTATTAAACACCTAAATATGAACCATTAAAATTGAATTACTAACATCGGACTGCTAACTACGGACTAAGAAATTATTAAAACTATTAAAAGTATAATAAGTATATATATGTGACGATTGTTTAAAATGGAAATATATTGATAAACTATATATGGATAGGTTCGTGATATCAACCGGAGACCAAGTCAAAATATATATATCTTCAAGGCAAAAGTGAGTATATAGTCCCACTTTTAAACTCTAAATATTTCGGGATGAGAATACATGTATTTTATGTTTTACGTTATGGACACAAGTAACTGAAAAATATATTCTACGTTGAGTTGTACCACTGGCATACTTCCCTGTAGCTTGGTAACTACTATTTACAGCGGTATTGTAAACGCGAATCCTGTTGATAGATCTATCGGGCCTGACAACCCCAACCGGACTGGACGACCAGTATTCAACGGTTGCACAGTACTTCGTTTCGTGACTACACTTGGTACGGTGTAGTAAGATTTCATAATAAAGGGAATATGCGACGTGATTAAATGTTAAGTATGGTTATCAAGTGCTCAACCACTTAGAATATTTTTATTAAAATGTTTATATATGAAATCTTGTGGTCTATATATTTATATCGCTGCCGGCATTAAACCTATATCTCACCAACTTTATGTTGACGTTTTAAACATGTCTATTCTCAGGTGATAACTAAAAGCTTCCGCTGCAACATGTTGAATTTAAGCAAGATCTTGAGTATGCATATTTGTGTCAAAAATAAAACTGCATATCGGAGGATTTGTAATGTAAAATATGTTGAAAATCGTATTGTTATCATCACATGTAAAGTTTGTAAGTCTAAGATTATCGCTAAACGATAATCATCTTTATATTGTCTAAAACTTGTATTAAAATAAGAGTTATGGTTTGTAATGTAAAATAAATGCAGTTGTTCTTTTAAAAATGTCGCATATAGATGTCAATACCTCGCAATGAAATCATACATTATCTAACTCGTTCTTATGGTTAAGGACGGGTTATGACATGGTTATGGGGATGCCTTAGGTCAGAAGATCACTTGCATACTCGACCATTCAAAGGGTCGACTTCCAAAAACATACACTATAGTCGACCCCATTTTGGGTCGCCTATAGTTGAATAAAACTTTAGTCAACCAAAAAGAAGGTCGACTATAGTGTATTTGCTTTTCAATTGTATGTACCTGTATGTATGTGTATGTATATTAACATTTATGTATAATGACATTATCATTGTCTGATTACAGGTTTGGTTCGAGGCCAAGGTCACCATTCGAAGCAAGATGTCTCTTATAAGGGAGATTAAGAACAAACTCACTCCGGCTCAGACAAAGATTTTCAGAGAGACGTGTTTCGGTCATTGGTTAGATATAAAGTGTGATGACAATGATCCGGGATACATACATTGCTTATTAATGAATCAGACTGACCGTCCAAAAAAGTTTGTAATCAACGGACGCGAAATATGTGAGGAGCCAGAAGAGCTATGGTTTCGACTTACCCGAGACCATGTCATTAGGTGTGGTAGACGTGAGTTTTGCTTGGTTACCGGGATGCGGTTTGGTCCAGTTACATCTTTTATAGATTGGATAGGTTAAGAGAGGTCGGATTTTGACCACTCGGTTTCATCTCGTGTTTTTATTAAACGACATAGTGGTCAACGTCATCTTTCGAAGTTTCACGACGCCTTTTTTAAAGATGAGCTGAAAGGAACTGACAAGGATAAGGTCATAGTCGCCATTGCGTTGATAATTAACTTATGCTTCCTTGGGAAGCAGTTGCAGGATAGCGTAAACGATGACATGCTTCTTTTATTAGAGGACTTTGAGTTGATGAACAAGTATCCGTGGGGTTCTTTCTTATGGACCAAACTTTACAATAGTTTGCATCACGTGTTAGTACCTTATAAAGAGAGGGTAGCAGATAAAACCCGGAAGGGGGTAATGACATACCATTTGAGCGGCTTCACTTGGGCGTTTAACGTAGTAATCCGTACTTATGAATTTTAAGCAATTAACATGTTTCATATTTAACCAAATTTGGTTTTTGTTTGTAGATGTGGATATGGGAGGCATACAAACACCGAATAGAAGCATATGCTTTCAAGCCAGAAAGTGAAGGCATACCTCGTGGAATCCACTGGAAACGGAAGAAGAAAGTCATGGGCTGGAATGAGTACGTTGAGTTGATGCAACTCCCGGTGAGTATAATTATACCAAAATATGGGCCAAAATATTTATGTATGTGTTATGTTTATATGTATGTGTATATCTATATGTATATGTAACTGTATATGTATGTGTATATGTAACTATATATGTATATGTATATGTATCTGTATTTGTATATGTAACTGTATATGTATCTGTATATGTATATGTAACTGTAACTGTATATGTATATGTACATGTATATTTACATGTATATGTATATGTGTATGACAGGATGATATCCCGGACGAAGAACGACCTCTCAATCGTTTGAGGCCCACTAAGACAGAGGTTAAGTGTGAGTGGTGGGTTGCTAGTGCAAACTATTTCAAGAACCCCGATGCTAAAGTACCGGTGAAGAAAGTTGATGATTCGAAGAAATTTGATGATGAGACGAAGAAGGAGTTGACGGATATGATTAAGAATTTGACAAAGAGATTAGATGACCAGGAAAACAAACATGCCAAGGAGATTAAGGAGATGAGTGATCGGGTTGAGGCTGGCATCCGTGTTACACGTGAGACACTAAAGATAGTGCAGAGTTTATATGTTTCTAGAGGCTACCACAAGACAATGATTTTAAAACTCCATTCTATGATACAAAACCTACAACAGCATATCCGTCAACAAGAGCAGGTAATTTCTTATTATATAATTCATTTAAGCAAGTTGGTAAGTTATATAAACTGTCTAGTGTGCAGATTTGTAGTCGACCCTTCATTGGATCGACTATCACCACGTTTACATTGTAGTCGACCATTATCTAGGTCGACTATAATACATTTATACTATAGTCGACCCATGTCAAGGTCGACTATTTGGATGACTTTCTGATGACTTACTGCTGTGTGTTTCTGTGACAGGATGATGGTGGTTTCATTGGTGGATATGTGTCAGATGTTGAAGTTCAGACAACCAAGAAAGATATGTATGATAATGTGAAGGTTGCTTCACCGGTTTATGTGAGGAGAAGTAAAAGGGACCGTCGGGTTGCACGGGCAAGGATGTCTCCCTTCGTTACACCGTCACAAATGATCAAAAAGGGTGCTAAAAGAAAGCCTGACATGCCAGAGAAAGAAATCCCGATAAAACAACAGAAGACGGGGAGACTGAGTGCCCCGGTAGTGCCTGATAATGTTATTCTAGAAATCATTGACGATTTGATTCATAAGTCTGGAATTATCTATCCCGGCCCGTCCACATTATATCATGATGAAAGGAATCTGGACGGCCCTAAGACACCGGAAGAGATAATGACTCCACATTACGAGTGCTTATCGGTATTTGTTCGGGGCCTATCCGACGGATTTATATTCATCACTGATGAGTTTTGGGAGCGGATCTACAACAAATTTGAAGGCGGTTACTTAGATAACTTTGTAAGTGTTTTATAAACTTATTATTAAAGTGGTCGACATTTAACTCCGCTAACTTGAGATTGACTAAGTGATTGTTAATTTCAGAATATTAATGGTTGGGGATCTATGTTGTTGTGGTGGAGCTACCGTTTAGATCAAATGGATTTTCAGCCACTAAAGGACCGCCAAAGCTGTACGATCATGTCGGTCGACATGATTAACTGGATGAGGATTTTTAAAACGGGTGTAACACTTGACCCGAATTACACCAATCCCAATATTACTTGCTATGCAGACGGATCGAGACTCCCTTTTCCACATTGGTCGAAGTGTCAGAAGGTTAAAATATCAAATACATATACATATACAGTTTAAATATACATTGACATATACATTCAGATTAGAGTTATCTGTATAACTTTATAACGTTAATTGTAGGTCCTATTCCCAACATGTTTGGAAGATGCGGATCACTGGGTGCTTATTGTGCTTGATCTTAAGGACTTCACCGTCGTCATTTACGATAGTTTTGTCAAGCACAAGTCAATTGACCACCGCACTTATTATGTTTCCGAGTTGGGTAAGTGTCTGCCAGAGTTTTTGAGGGCAATTAACTACACTCCTCCACCACACGTCTCGATGCCATCTAAATTTACGTATATCGACTCACCTCAGCAGTCAGGATATTACGGTGACTGTGGTGTATGGGTTTGCATAAACATGGAGCGTGTGTTTTGCCAGCTAACCTACCCATTTGATAAAGATACTGCGAAGGTTGCATTAGAATACAGACATAGGATGGGGAATACATTCTTTAGATCTCGAATCGAAGTACGTAAAAGGTAGATCTAATGTTTGTGTTGGTATTGTATTTTGAACAGGCTCCACTGTAAAAGGTAGCTCTAATGTTTGTGTTGGCATATTAGGTCAGCAGGTTGAACATGCTCCACTGTAATCTTTTGACAGTCACCAAATGACTGGTCGACCACTGGTGTTAAATGTGGTCGACCACTGCTTAAATACACTGTGGTCGACCCTGATGTTGGTCGACCACTTAATAAAAATGACATAGTCGACCACCGTATATGAAGTAGTCGACCACCATGGAAAATGTGGTCGACCCCTGCTTAAATACACTGTGGTCGACCCTGATGTGGGTCGACCACTTAATAAAAATGACATAGTCGACCACCATATATGAAGTAGTCGACCACAGTGGACTTTCATGATTAAAAAGGCAACCTAGGTCCCACATTTAGATAACATTTCTTATACTTATTAGCTACGGATAGGAAATCCACCTTTCATGAATTTAATTGGATAACGTAGATCCTTTTATTCCTGTTATCCATTTGTACTCTATAAGTAATGGGATCCCATAAGTAATTCCCATATTTAATAAACACCATACTTGATCGATATTCAAACACACCAGATTCATATTCACAATAACTTAGTAGTTGAAGTTAACTCTTTGCGCAGTTTGAGGTCATCACTTATTGGTGAGTAATCCCTACTTTTATATGTCTTTACATTTATAGTGATGAGTAAGTTAAAGATATATATTTGTTCGGGAGGTTATTTTGAACATGTCAATAATCATATAGTTTATATGCCACTTAATTGTCCCAGAGTACCTTTGAAACTTACAATCGCGCCAAACAAACCCTTAAATCGTACGCTTTTGTTAAAATATGTGTTAAAAAAAATCGATGTTTCACAAGATTTAGTTATATCTATGAAATACGTTATCGATAACTGTGTCTTGGATATCACTGATGATGAAGATGATTTTAATGATTTTATGAATTTCGCCATCTCAAATCAACCCGTTCACATATATCTAGAAGATATTACGAATTCAATGCATGTTTTAGGTCGAAACCTTACTAATCCTAATGATCAGTTCAACCTACAACAACAATACAATAATCGGTTAAACCTACAACATCCGACCAATTATCAGTTCAACCTACAAAATCCTTACAATAATCAGTACAACCTTAATCATCCATCCAATAATCAGTTCAACCTACCTCAGCAATCCAATCAACAGTTCAACCTACATCATCCATACAATAATCAGTTCAACCGACAACAGTCATCGAGCAATCAGTTTAATCTACAACAGCAACCATCAATCAGTACGACCTAGAACACCAAAGTAACAATCAGTTCAACCTACACCACCCATACACTGATCAGTACAACCAACCACATCCATACACAAATAATTCGAACCTACAAAATCAATCTGTAAATCAGATCAACTTACAAACTCAAACCACGGATGAAATCAACCAACAAATACAATACACCAATTTGTTGAATGATAAACAACCACCGTTTGAAGGTAACGAAGATCATTACATGGTTGACCTACCTACATCTGATCAAAGCGGATCTGAGCATGATGATATGGAAAATGTGAATCCAATCAAACCAACAAAACACCCTTTTTCTAACTACATAGTTGATGAGGATGATGTTCCTGATAGTGATGATGAATATGAAGATGAATACGTCGACTAAACACAAACTTATGACCAGCCAATTAAGTATAATCCCCAACCAGATGATATATTTTGGAACATGCCACCGTTACTGTCGAACACCCAACCCAAAATGAAACCTAGATCAATGACAATATATGAAACCTCAGATCTAGTTAAATTGAATCAGACTTTTTAAAACAAGGAAGATTTTCTTATGCAATTACGTACAAAGTGTGTTACTGAAGGGTTCCATATAAAACCAAAGTACTCAGACAAGTCAAGGTATACAGCTACATGCATATCACCAAATTGTTCATGGCAAATTACTGCTAGGTGTATACAAGATAGCAACAACTTTCAAGTACGGAAGTTGAATGATCTACACACGTGCTCAAATACCCAAATTCTTCCGAACAATAAGCATGCCACCAAGAAGGTCCTAGGTAATATACTGAAAGAGGTGATGAAACAAGAAGGTCATGTCTATCGACCGAATGATATAAGGACTGATATGTCGGCGCGATTTAAAATAAGTCTATCATACCACCAAGCATGGAAAGCCAAATGTTACGCAATTGAGATGTTGAGGAGTAGTCTTGAAGATTCCTATCAAATACTACCTAATTATCTATATAATCTTAGATTGTCTAACCCAGGTAGTGTAACCAACATTCGAACGGACAACAAAGGCAGATTTGTTATGAGTTACATGTCCATTGGTGCAGCGGTATGTTTAATGCTTTCTTTATTTACTTATTAATTTAACTCGTATTTAAAAATAATGTTTCAATACTTTAATATGCAGACACATTCGTTTGTTAACTATGCATGACCAGTAATCATAGTCGATGGGGCTCATTTAAAAAGTCGTTACTTGGGGACTAACTTGATTGCTGTCACTATGGATGCTAATAATGGAATCCTTCCATTAGCCTACGGTATTGGAGCAGGAGAGACCACCGATCATTGGACATAGTTTTTTGGTTATCTAAGAGACTCTCTACAGTCTTCGGGGTGTTGTATTGTTAATCTTACCATTATATCTGACAGGGCACCTGCAATAGCTGCTGGCATATCAAACGTATTTCCAGAAGTATTTCATGCACTATGTGCTAGACATTTGTTGGGAAACCTCAAAAGTGTGTCTAAAAGGGTTAAAAGTTATGAGTGGCACTACTGGAAAATGTGCAAAGCGTATAGAAAATCTAATTTTGATCACCGCTATGGTATACTAGCACGACGTATCCCAGACAGTGCACGTACACTCACTACTGTTGGGTTCAACAGATGGTTTAGACATCATGCAGATCATGTTCGGTATGCTTACCTAACTTCTAATAGTGCAGAGTCAATGAACGCACTGTCAGTTCATGTGAGGAAACTCCCGATTACAATGCTTCTTGAATTCTTTAGAGCTTCAGTTCAACAATGGTTTTGGGAACACCGAAACACTGCCGATGGTTTAATAACCCCTGTCACACCATATGCAGAGCGTATGCTTGGTAAAATAAATCGTAAGTCTATTAGTTGGACTGTCAAACCGATATCACAAGTTAAGTTTGAGGTATTGGATTTGAAAAAAGGCGGTAAAGTCAATCTACAAGATAAAACTTGCACATGTAAACAATGGCAGTTTTCCGGTATACCCTGTGGACATGTAATGGCAGTAGCAAGATATTTTGTCCTACGTAACGTTACTATACACGTTCAGAAGTATTTCCACACTGAAATGTACAAGTCGACATACATGGAAGATATTAACCCGCTAGATCATATTTCTAAATGGATAGATCCAGGACACCTACAAACCGTCCTACCGCCATTGGTTACAAAGCGACAATCGGGTAGACCAAAGAGTACTGCTCGTATACCGTCCCAAGGAGAGGACAAAGACAATTTCAAATCTAAAAGAAAATGCAGTCGTTGCTTGGAATATGGACATACTAGATCAACTTGCACCGCACATTATGATCTTTCTGAAGGTAAACAAAAGTCCAAGTGTAACTCAAAAACAAAGGCAAAGCCGAAGGGGTTGGTAAAGGGCAAGGGTAAAGGAAAACGTGAAGACTCATGCTCAACACAATTTGGCTCCACTTATAATTTGAGTGATGATTAGCTTCTTCTTTATGATTTAAATGTGTTTAACTGCCATGGATGATAGGTATGTGTGTTCGTATGTTTTCTAGCCGTTTAACTGTCGTGTATGTGTTGTGTCTGTAACTTGTGTTATTTGTTGTGTAATCAATAAATGTAGTATGAGATAATATATAATATTTGTTGTTCAAATTAAAGTTTATTTCACTAAATTGGATGGTAGACTACATTGGAACTCATGAAAAATCTTATCTGATATATCTTATCCAATAGTAGTATGAGTTATGCTTAGTCGACCCAATAATCGGTCACCTACAACGCAAGGATGGTCGACTAGGGTTAGTCGACCCACTTATGGCTAACAAGTCGGTCGACCTTGAAGTCGACCACATCATTGAAGTAGTCGACCAACATCAATGAAGAATGTTGGTCGACTACCTTGAAAACTAATGTGGTCGACCGGGTAAAGGGGTAGTCGACCCAAATTGTGGTCGACCTAATGTTGTAAATAGACAATTTTTTTCCCGAAAGTGTATTTTGGAAGAAAAGTTTTTAAAAAGTGTATTTGGGTGAATTTCCCATCTTATCCAATAGTAGTATGAGTTATGCTTAGTCGACCCACTAATCGGTCGCCTACAACGCAAGGATGGTCGACTAGGGTTAGTCGACCCACTTATAGCTAACAAGTCGGTTGACCTTGAAGTCGACCACCTCATTGAAGTAGTCGACCAACATCAATGAAGAATGTTGGTCGACTACCTTGAAAACTAATGTGGTCGACCGGGTAAAGGGGTAGTCGACCAAAATTGTGGTAGACCTAATGGTGTAAATAGACAATTTTTTTTTCCCGAAAATGTATTTTGGAAGAAAAGTTTTAAAAAAGTGTATTTGGGCGAATTTCCCGGATAAGATATATCAGATAAGATTTTTCATGAGTTCCAATGTAGTCTGCCATCCAATTTAGTGAAATAAACTTTAATTTGAACAACAAATATTATATATTATCTCATATTACATTTATTGATTACACAACAAATAACACAAGTTACAGACACAACACATACACGACAGTTAAACCGCTAGAAAACATACGAACACACATACCTATCATCCATGGCAGTTAAACACATTTAAAACACAAAGAAGAAGCTAATCATCACTCAAATTGAAAGTGGAACCAAATTGTGTTGAGCATGATGTAGTGACCCGTCCTAATCCATCCGGATGAAGTCCATATCGATTACAAACGATTCACAACAGGTGATTACATCGCGAGGTAATTGACCTCCATATGATAAATTTTACAAACATTGCATTCGTTTTTAAAAGACAAACTTTCGTTACATCGACAGTTGACAGGCATGTAAAGCATTTCATAATATATCCAAATATAATTGACTTAATAATAATCTTGATGAACTCAACGACTCGAATGCAACATCTTTTGAAATATGTCATGAATGACTCCAAGTAATATCTCTAATATGAGCAAATGCACAGTGGAAGATTTTTTTCGTACCTGAGAATAAACATGCTTTAAAGTGTCAACCAAAAGGTTGGTGAGTTCATTAGTTTATCATAAAGAATCATTTCATAATTTTAATAGACCACAAGATTTCATACTTCCATTTCTCATAATCATACGTCCCATGCATAGAGACAAAAATATCATTCATATGGATTGAACACCTGGTAACCGACATTCACAATATGCATATAAGAATATCCCCATCATTCCGGGATCCTCCTTCGGACATGATATAAATTTCGAAGTACTAAAGCATCCGGTACTTTGGATGGGGCTTGTTGGGCCCAATAGATCTATCTTTAGGATTCGCGTCAATTAGGGTGTCTGTTCCCTAATTCTTAGATTACCAGACTTAATAAAAAGGGGCATATTCGATTTCGATAATTCAACCATAGAATGTAGTTTCACTTACTTGTGTCTATTTTGTAAATCATTTATAAAACCTGCATGTATTCTCATCCCAAAAATAGTAGATTTTAAAAGTGGGACTATAACTCACGCATATAAATATTGTAAAATAGTTAATAAAGCATTTGCATGTATTCTCAGCCCAAAAATGTAAAGAGTAAAAGGGATTCAAATGAACTCACCTAATGTATTTTTGTAGTAAAAATACATATGATTATATTGAACATTTGAACAACGCAGGGTTGGCCTCGGATTCACGAACCTATATCAAGTATATATATTAAAACATATAACCGTAATTGAACAAGTTTATATATTGTTATTAGTGATATAAATAATATTATATTTGTTAATATATTAAAAATCTTATTATTAGTATACTTATGATATACGTAATAGATATATATCTTTATATAATTAACTTTTGTTTGTAAAAATAGTAATTATAATAAAAATAATATAATGATAATAATAATGTTTAGATTTAAAATTAATAATAATAATAATACTAACAATATTAATAATAATAATAATAATAATAATAATAATAATAATAATAATAATAATAATAATAATAATAATAATAATAATAATAATAAGAATAATAATAATAATAATAAGAATAATAATAATAATAGTATTATTAAAAATGATAAACTTAATAATAATAATAATGATAATATAAAAAAAATGATACCTTTAATGATAATTCTAATCATAATGATAATTTAAAAAAAAATGATTCTTATAATATTAATGATAATTTTAATAATGATGATAATTTTAAATGATAATTTTTACTCATTTTAATAAAAATACTTTTAACAATAATGAAAATAATAATACCAACAATAATAATAATACTAATAATAATTATTATTATAATAATGATAATACTTATATAAATGATAATAATGTAAATTATATTAATGATAATAATAAAAATCTTGATATCAATAATAATAATCCACATAGTAATAATAACAATAAATAATAATAATAATAATAATAATAATAATAATAATAATAATAATAATAATAATAATAATAATAATAATAATAATAATAATAATAATAATAATAATAATTATACGGAGTACCAAATAAATAAATAAATCTCACGGTTGTTTCTCTCCCCAAAACAGATCGAAACAGCAAAATACGCAGGGAAGAAAACCCGATTCAGAGGATCTTCGATTCATCATAGATCAATACATCAATCAACCATCATCGAAATACAGTAGATCATTGATTCATCATCATCTTCGTCCAATCATCATCATCAGTCCTGATAGCAAAGGTTTGTGATGGTGGTGTTTCGTAGTGATAGGTGCAATCAGACAGAGTGGTAGCAGCGATGATAACAGCAACAATTTAATTATCATTATTCGTTGTTGTAATAAGAAAACAGAAGGGAATGCAGGAAGGGGGCAGTAGCATCACGATGATGTAAGTTTATTTGGTTTTCGTTTGTAGCTTGGCAAAAAAAAAATAGAAAAGTCAGTGGATTCTATGGTACTTAATTGATGATCGAATAATGTCAATAAAAGTGGTGGGTTTTTATTTAAATCTTGTGTATATATATACAAGAGATATGTGTTGTCAATATTTGGTACAGATAGAAGGCAGATGATGGTTATAGAGTGGCGGTTGTTTGATGAAACACAACGGTTGAAGGTGGTTGTTTGGATGACGATTGAAACTGAAACAGGAAGAACAAGCAGTGGCTAAAGGGTTGTTTGGGTTGGTGTTCGAAGTGACAATGGTAATAAAAGGTTTGTTGTTAGTAACTTGAATTCTTTTGTACTGAATACTATTGGGAGTATAACAATATTTGAATTTGTGGTTTGATTTTTGATTGATAATTGTTTTGAACTGATTCTTGTTTACATGTTTGTTACCAGGTTGTAGGTAGGATGTTTGTTGCTAGGTTTGAACTAAAACAGAAGTACAGATGTAGCAGCAGAAATTTTGAGATGGTGGTGTTTATAGGGTGACTCAAATAGCTCAAAAGAAGAAAAAAATGGTGAGGTGAATGGTTGATGACAAGGAAAATAATGAATCAAGCAAGTACAGGAGGTGATGGATGATGGTGTATTGTGATGGTGGTCTTCGATGGCTGGGCAAGAGAGAAAAGGTGGTTTAGAGTGATTGGCTGTTGTTCACGATGGTGTTGAGGTTGTGCTTCACGAAGAAGAAGTAGTAATAGGAATAAGTTAGTGTGTGTGTGTGTGTGTGTTTATTCCTCTGTAATTGTATATGTATATAATTAGATAAAGTAGTGGAGTTGGTATCTTTAAAGTGATTGTAACATATAACAGAATGAAGAAAAAAAATAGCATATAAGTTTGTTTGTGTATGTATGTTGTGATCGATCAATAATATAAAGGAGGAACAATATTAGTGGGTGGGGTACTAGGGGTGTCAATCATCAAGGGAAATAAGTATATGTATATATCTATAAGATATATGGATAAATATAGATATATATTGATAATGTTAGATAGAGGTAGATAGTAGAGTTAAATATTTACCAAGTGGTGGTGTTGTGTGTAAGATCACAAAGAAAGTGGTAGCCAGGAACTCAAAAGATGATAAAAAAAAAAAATATGATTGTGATAAGTTGTAGTTATATGGATATAGTGTTTATTTGATTTATGTGATTAATGATAAAGGAATTCAATTAGAACACAGTGCGTGTGGGATATCAATTGTTAAAAACAAGTGAAAAGTGAGATGTTAATTGATTTGGACAAGAACAAATTAGAACTCAAATGGGTGTAGATGGTGGGATGGAATATGATGCATCTATGAGTATATATAAAATATTAATACTAAGATAAGAATCAAATATCCTATAAGAATTTAACTAACTCTACACATCACTGATTAGTTTTTTTAAAATCATATATATTTGTATTTAACTTGCTTAATATTAAACGAAAACATCAAACGAGTGTTTCAATCATTTAATAATTCTTTTTAATATATTTTATTTATATATAATTATGTTTTAAATAATAATTATTATATTTTCCTATTTTTATTTTATTTTATTTTTAATAACAACAACATATAATACTTCGAATTATTATTTATATATACATACACACATATCTATTTACAATTTATTTGTTCATGAATCGTTGGGCATAGTCTGAGGTTAAATGAATCAATGTAAATAGTTTCAAAAATCTTAAGACTCAACATTACAAACTTTGCTTATCGTATCGGAAACATATAATGATTTAAGTTTAAATTTAGTCGAAAATTTCCGGGTCGTCACAGTACCTACCCGTTAAAGAAATTTCGTCCCGAAATTTGAGTGAGGTGGTCATGGCTAACAATAAAAATGTTTTCATGACTCATAAAAGCTGATAAATAGAGTTTTATTACCAGTGAGTAATATAGATAGGATATTTCGATTACTCGAAGAGTACGAGTGAAGCTATCACGAAAGAGTGAAATGAGAAAGACAAATTTCAATCATAACTTTTGACTAGTCACGGTTGATTTTAGAAAATAAGGTGCGTCTTAACCTTTGACGTTGTCTTGGTTGAATTCCGGAATTCAAGGAATGTAAAGAAAATCTTCGAAATTTAAAAGATTTGATTCTTTGGCGAATTAAGATCTCTATAATTAAATACGGTGATCTGTCTCGATTACTCTGTCTGGTATTTCCACTATAAATTCTACCTTTTCCATTCCATTAGTTTTCACCATTCCTATACTTTCTTTCTTAGTTCTTACTTCTAAAAGATTTTGAAATTGCTTCATCCAGTTCTAATCATTGATATTTTCTTAATTATCCTTTCTGTCATCCTTTTTTTTTTTTAATCTTCCACCAGCAGAATCTGTTTACTTCTACTATTACCTTGGGCTGATACTATTATTAATTCTACCGTGTCTTTATATTGCTATTCATATTAATATCTACGGTTTGTAACCTCCGTGTGGTTATTAAGCTTTATATTTTCTCTTATATTTTGGAGCTCCTGCTTCCGTCTTCTATAATCATTGTCATTCACAGTTAATGCTCTCTCTTATTTGCTGCGATTTATACCCCCTTTCTATTTCGAAGCTTCATGCTTTTGTTTTCTTTTCGCAAGTAATGGTCCAGAGTTCGTAGGTATGGAGTTTCGAATTATCATAATATACAAGGTAGAAAGGAAAGGTGGTAGCACGATTTGATTTGTCAAATTACCTGAATTCAAGAGAAAAGATAGAATTATCAAGAAAATATGTTCTTGATTTGTTTATAAATTAGATAGAATGTAAGAGTCATGTAACATGGCACATGATGATGTTATGATCTGTGAATCATCACGTCCCATTAAAACTCAGCATGACTTAATATAATATAATCACGTTGATCAAGTGTCATTATATTATACTAACTCATGCATCAGTTCCCAACATTACTTCAATAACATTCATATTTTAAGCTTGAAAGTTTACAGAATATAGAAACTAACAGTTTCTATATGATGTAACACTGATAGCACTAAGAGATTAATGATTTCAGATAAAAATAGTTATGAAAATATCTTCAGAAATATGGAGGATATTTATAATGAAAGATACGATGATATCTTGGAATTTCTAATATTGAATGATGGTGAAGAAAATTTGTCCACAAGAGTTTGGAGTCAGAAGCAAGGTATTCGCTAAAGATTTCATCAGAAACAGAATCATCAGAATTCTTAATGTACAAGTTTAGTCCTTGTGATTTGTTCAGAGACTCCTTCGTAGTTAGCTCAATCCGTTTTCCAGTTCCAACATTTCCGAGCTTGCCAACATACTATTCTTTATCGTCAAACTTTTGACTGTTAAGGTCGTTTACGCTTTTGTTGTTTCATTCAACTTTTTTAGCATTTCGAGTATTGATTCGTAGACTGGGTGCTTTTCAGAATTTCAGAATGGAAGATCATAGTTCTAAGAGATAAATGTTATATGGATACATATAACTGTTGTTGTGGAAACGTTGCGAGACTCGCAATACAGATTTGTTGATTTCCGGTAATTGGTATGGCAATTCTTGTTACAAGATGCGGATGAGTATATGATGAGACTTTAATAGATAAATATATGAATTTGTCGAAGAGATTTAAACCAAGGAGTGACGAGGTTGCTGGTACATCTGCTGATAATATGGTGGAATATAAAAGGTTCCCTGGTAACAATAAAAGAGCACGCATATATATCAAGCTTATAGTAAGGTTAGTCCGACTGAAAAGTCGAAGTTGACTTGCTGGAGCTGTGACAAATTTGGCTAATTTGAAAAGGAATTGCAAAGTTATTTTCGGTAATAACAATGCCAAAGGAGTTAGTGCAGATAAGTGTTAGACGTTTACTCAGGTTCCGAGTATTTTCAGGTGCATCATTATATGCATAAATCTTTCCTTCCGTAGATGAAGTGCGGTTGATTCATCCTATCGATTGAGGTGTTTTCAAGAATCATGAAAGGTTTGAACGCAGATTGTAATCGTCAAGATACAGATGAGGTTTAAGATGAGATCAAGTGGCAAACTTGAAGATATGTTTAGTTTCATATGTTATAATCAATATTTTAATTCATTTTAATTATCCAATGTCGACAGTCCATATTTGATAGTCCACAATTAACAGTCCGATAATACATATATAGCTTAATATATAATATCCGAATTAATTAATACGTTTCGGGACCCGTATACATGTCTCAGACTCGATCACAACTCAAAGTATATATATTATTATAGAATCAACCTCAACCCTGTATAGAGAACTCGATCATTACTGCATATAGAGTGTCTATGGTGATTCCAAATAATATATATAGATGCATCGATATGATATGTCAAAACCTTGTATACGTGTCCCGATATTTAAAGTGCGTAAAATAAATAACAGGAATTAAATAACTATAACTAAAGTGCGTAAAGTAAATAACAGAAATTAGATGACAATAAATAAAATTGCGGGAATGTAAATTGCGATAATTAAATTGCAATAAATAAAATGCGATAAATAGAATGTAATCAGTTAGCTAGGAACAGTTAGCTGGAACAGTTAGCATGGTTTCTTAACAAAATTCCATATTGTTAATTAGTCTGTTTCTAATCAATTTTTATTGTGTCCATTATTTCTTCATTATGCCACTTATTGGATTCTGGTAAGTAAAAATCCAAATATGAAATTGAATTTGAATGAAAATGGTTATTCTGTGGTGAACGGATTTGTATATCGATAGATGTAGGTAGGATGGTAATCGACAGTTGAATCAGATTCAAAGACTGTACAATGTAACTTATTAATGTGAAATCTTAAATATTTCTCGGGTATTACCTACCCGTTAAAATATTTTTACCATTAAAAGTTTGTACGAAAGAATTTTTAATCACAATCTTTATGAAAATATATTTACATATATATTTTCTTCAGATGTAATTATGGATTTAATGAGTCAATGTGATATTAAACTCATCAGATTTACGATTAGAACTACGATACATAATCTCTAAAACATTAGAGTTTACATAATCGTCATGTCGAATGAAGATAAATGATGTAGAATGATTTGTGGAACGATAATTATACTCGAGGTACAGAATGAGATGTTGAGGCATGGATTGTTGAAACTTGGGTTGTTGGTGGTACTGGTGCCATTGGTGCTAAGGCTGGTGATGTTACTGGTGTTGGTGATACTGTTGATGATTGCAAATTGTATACCGTGCTCTCTAAAGTTAATACTCGAGCTCGGAGTTCTCTAACTTCTTCTACTAACCCGAGTTGTTTATCAATGTGAGGTAGAGGTCGATATCTTCTCTAGTTCCATTAATGGTAGTTTCAAGACGAAAAATTCTTGCAAATAAGGTATAAACGGTATTGTGAACGGGTTCGCCGGTGAGCGGGTCAAGTACTCCAAGGTTAGGTGGTAGATTTGATTCATGATATGGAGTACCTTCTTCCTTTCTCCATAGGGTGAGTATGTCGCGAACCCATCCCCATTTTCTCCAGTAATAACGGTAGTTGATTGGTTGGTGTGCTCCTGTCACGCTGTCTTCGGAGTCAGAGGAACTTGGTCAATTCGTAGAGGCCATCTTAAACGATCACAGGAAAGATTTTTGGTATGAAGAGTTTAGTGGCATCAATTGATAGTTAGATGGTATTCTCAATGCATAATTTGCATAGATATATATAGTACCAGGATCTCTTAAATTAAGGAGAAATTTACGAGAGATATCAGGCAAGGTCTACAGTAACAGATACACTAAGATATGAATTGTCAGATATGCTAAGATATGAATTTTGTCTATACACTATTCATGCAGTCAATGCAGTAAAATGTGTCTAGACTAAGAATAATGAGTAGGTAATTTCCTAAGGATGATAAGCAGATGTTTTTTGATAAAAATGATAAGCAAAACTTTTGACATGCAGACACGGTCGAAGTCCAGACTCACTAATGCATCCTAACGACTATCAGTTAGGCACGCTAATGCAAGACCTAGTTCGCTAAGACCACCGCTCTGATACCAACTGTAGTGACCCATCCTAATCCATCCGGACGAAGTCCATATCGATTACAAATGATTCACAACAGTTGATTACATCGCGAGGTAATTGACCTCCATATGATAAATTTTACAAACATTGCATTCGTTTTTAAAAGACAAACTTTCATTACATCGACAGTTGACAGGCATGTAAAGCATTTCATAATATATCCAAATATAATTGACTTAATAATAATCTTGATGAACTCAACGACTCGAATGCAACATCTTTTGAAATATGTCATGAATGACTCCAAATAATATCTCTAATATGAGCAAATGCACAGCGTTAGATTTCTTTCGTACCTGAGAATAAACATGCTTTAAAGTGTCAACCAAAAGGTTGGTGAGTTCATTAGTTTATCATAAAGAATCATTTCATAATTTTAATAGACCACAAGATTTCATACTTCCATTTCTCATAATCATACATCCCATGCATAGAGACAAAAATATCATTCATATGGATTGAACACCTAGTAACCGACATTCACAATATGCATATACGAATATCCCCATCATTCCGGGATCCTCCTTCGGACATGATATAAATTTCGAAGTACTAAAGCATCCGGTACTTTGGATGGGGCTTGTTGGGCCCAATAGATCTATCTTTAGGATTCGCGTCAATTAGGGTGTCTGTTCCCAAATTCTTAGATTACCAGACTTAATAAAAAGGGGCATATTCGATTTTGATAATTCAACCATAGAATGTAGTTTCACGTACTTGTGTCTATTTTGTAAATCATTTATAAAACCTGCATGTATTCTCATCCCAAAAATATTAGATTTTAAAAGTGGGACTATAACTCACGCATATAAATATTGTAAAATAGTTAATAAAGCATTTGCATGTATTCTCAGCCCAAAAATGTAAAGAGTAAAAGGGATTCAAATGAACTCACCTAATGTATTTTTGTAGTAAAAATACATATGATTATATTGAACATTTGAACAACGCAGGGTTGGCCTCGGATTCACGAACCTATATCAAGTATATATATTAAAACATATAACCGTAATTGAACAAGTTTATATATTGTTATTAGTGATATAAATAATATTATATTTGTTAATATATTAAAAATCTTATTATTAGTATACTTATGATATACGTAATAGATATATATCTTTATATAATTAACTTTTGTTTGTAAAAATAGTAATTATAATAAAAATAATATAATGATAATAATAATGTTTAGATTTAAAAATAATAATAATAATAATACTAACAATATTAATAATAATAATAATAATAATAATAATAATAATAATAATAATAATAATAATAATAATAATAATAATAATAATAATAATAGTATTATTAAAAATGATAAACTTAATAATAATAATAATGATAATATAAAAAAAATGATACCTTTAATGATAATTCTAATCATAATGATAATTTAAAAAAAAAATGATTCTTATAATATTAATGATAATTTTAATAATGATGATAATTTTAAATGATAATTTTTACTCATTTTAATAAAAATACTTTTAACAATAATGAAAATAATAATATCAACAATAATAATAATACTAATAATTATTATTATTATAATAATGATAATACTTATATAAATGATAATAATGTAAATTATATTAATGATAATAATAAAAATCTTGATATCAATAATAATAATCCACATAGTAATAATAACAATAAATAATAATAATAATAATAATAATAATAATAATAATAATAATAATAATAATAATAATAATAATAATAATAATAATAATAATAATAATAATAATAATAATAATAATAATAATAATAATAATAATAATACGGAGTACCTAATAAATAAATAAATCTCACGGTTGTTTCTCTCCCCAAAACAGATCAAAACAGCAAAATACGCAGGGAAGAAAACCCGATTCAGAGGATCTTCAATTCATCATAGATCAATACATCAATCAACCATCATCGAAATACAGTAGATCATTGATTCATCATCATCTTCGTCCAATCATCATCATCAGTCCTGATAGCAAAGGTTTGTGATGGTGGTGTTTCGTAGTGATAGGTGCAATCAGACAGAGTGGTAGCAGCGATGATAACAGCAACAATTTAATTATCATTATTCGGTGTTGTAATAGGAAAACAGAAGGGAATGCAGGAAGGGGGCAGTAGCATCACGATGATGTAAGTTTATTTGGTTTTCGTTTGTAGCTTGGCAAAAAAAAATAGAAAAGTCAGTGGATTCTATGGTACTTAATTGATGATCGAATAATGTCAATAAAAGTGGTGGGTTTTTATTTAAATCTTGTGTATATATATACAAGAGATATGTGTTGTCAATATTTGGTACAGATAGAAGGCAGATGATGGTTATAGAGTGGCAGTTGTTTGATGAAACACAACGGTTGAAGGTGGTTGTTTGGATGACGATTGAAACTGAAACAGGAAGAACAAGCAGTGGCTAAAGGGCTGTTTGGGTTGGTGTTCGAAGTGACAATGGTAATAAAAGGTTTGTTATTAGTAACTTGAATTCTTTTGTACTGAATACTATTGGGAGTATAACAATATTTGAATTTGTGGTTTGATTTTTGATTGATAATTGTTTTGAACTGATTCTTGTTTACATGTTTGTTACCAGGTTGCAGGTAGGATGTTGGTTGCTAGGTTTGAACTAAAACAGAAGTACAGATGTAGCAGCAGAAATTTTGAGATGGTGGTGTTTATAGGGTGACTCAAATAGCTCAAAAGAAGAAGAAAAATGGTGAGGTGAATGGTTGATGACAAGGAAAAATAATGAATCAAGCAAGTACAGGAGGTGATGGATGATGGTTTATTGTGATGGTGGTCTTCGATGGCTGGGCAAGAGAGAAAAGGTGGTTTAGAGTAACTGGCGGTTGTTCACGATGGTGTTGAGGTTGTACTTCACGAAGAAGAAGTAGTAATAGGAATAGGTTTGTGTGTGTGTGTGTGTGTGTTTATTCCTCTGCAATTGAATATGTATATAATTAGATAAAGTAGTGGAGTTGGTATCTTTAAAGTGATTGTAACATATAACAGAATGAAGAAAAAAAATAGCATATAAGTTTGTTTGTGTATGTATGTTGTGATCGATCAATAATATAAAGGAGGAACAATATTAGTGGGTGGGGTACTAGGGGTGTCAATCATCAAGGGAAATAAGTATATGTATATATCTATAAGATATATGGATAAATATAGATATATATTGATAACGTTAGATAGAGGTAGATAGTAGAGTTAAATATTTACCAAGTGGTGGTGTTGTGTGTAAGATCACAAAGAAAGTGGTAGCCAGGAACTCAAAAGATGATAAAAAAAAATATGATTGTGATAAGTTGTAGTTATATGGATATAGTGTTTATTTGATTTATGTGATTAATGATAAAGGAATTCAATTAGAACACAGTGCGTGTGGGATATCAATTGTTAAAAACAAGTGAAAAGTGAGGTGTTAATTGATTTGGACAAGAACAAATTGGAACTCAAATGGGTGTAGATGGTGGGATGGAATATGATGCATCTATGAGTATATATAAAATATTAATACTAAGATAAGAATCAAATATCCTATAAGAATTTAACTAACTCTACACATCACTGATTAGTTTTTTTAAAATCATATATATTTGTATTTAACTTGCTTAATATTAAACGAAAACATCAAACGAGTGTTTCAATCATTTAATAATTCTTTTTAATATATTTTATTTATATATAATTATGTTTTAAATAATAATTATTATATTTTCCTATTTTTATTTTATTTTATTTTTAATAACAACAACATATAATACTTCGAATTATTATTTATATATACATACACACATATCTATTTACAATTTATTTGTTCGTGAATCGTTGGGCATAGTCTGAGGTTAAATGAATCAATGTAAATAGTTTCAAAAATCTTAAGACTCAACATTACAAACTTTGCTTATCGTATCGGAAACATATAATGATTTAAGTTTAAATTTAGTCGAAAATTTCCGGGTCGTCACACATGAGTCTTCACGTTTTCCTTTACCCTTGCCTTTTACCAACCCCTTCGGCTTTGCCTTTGTTTTTGAGTTACACTTAGACTTTTGTTTACCTTCAGAAAGATCATAATGCGCGGTGCAAGTTGATCTAGTATGTCCATATTCCAAGCAACGACTGCATTTTCTTTTAGATTTGAAATTGTCTTTGTCCTCTCCTTAGGACGGTATACGAGCAGTACTCTTTGGTCTACCCGATTGTCGCTTTGTAACCAATGGCGGTAGGACGGTTTGTAGGTGTCCTGGATCTATCCATTCAAAAATATGATCTAGCGGGTTAATATCTTCCATGTATGCCGACTTGTATGTTTCAGTGTGGAAATACTTCTGAACGTGTGTAGTAACGTTACGTAGGACAAAATACCTTGCTACTGCCATTACATGTCCACAGGGTATACCAGAAAACTGCCATTGTTTATGAAATGTCCCGTTCTTATTGATTAAAAACGTTCCATATTAATTGATTTCGTTGCGAGGTTTTGACCTCTATATGAGACGTTTTTCAAAGACTGCATTCATTTTTAAAACAAACCATAACCTTTATTTCATAAATAAAGGTTTAAAAAGCTTTACGTAGATTATCAAATAATGATAATCTAAAATATCCTGTTTACACACGACCATTACATAATGGTTTACAATACAAATATGTTACATCGAAATCAGTTTCTTGAATGCAGTTTTTACACAATATCATACAAACATGGACTCCAAATCTTGTCCTTATTTTAGTATGCAACAGCGGAAGCTCTTAGTATTCACCTGAGAATAAACATGCTTTAAACGTCAACAAAAATGTTGGTGAGTTATAGGTTTAACCTATATATATCAAATCGTAACAATAGACCACAAGATTTCATATTTCAATACACATCCCATACATAGAGATAAAAATCATTCATATGGTGAACACCTGGTAACCGACATTAACAAGATGCATATATAAGAATATCCCCATCATTCCGGGACACCCTTCGGATATGATATAAATTTCGAAGTACTAAAGCATCCGGTACTTTGGATGGGGTTTGTTAAGCCCAATAGATCTATCTTTAGGATTCGCGTCAATTAGGGTGTCTGTTCCCTAATTCTTAGATTACCAGACTTAATAAAAAGGGGCATATTCGATTTCGATAATTCAACCATAGAATGTAGTTTCACGTACTTGTGTCTATTTTGTAAATCATTTATAAAACCTGCATGTATTCTCATCCCAAAAATATTAGATTTTAAAAGTGGGACTATAACTCACTTTCACAGATTTTTACTTCGTCGGGAAGTAAGACTTGGCCACTGGTTGATTCACGAACCTATAACAATATATACATATATATCAAAGTATGTTCAAAATATATTTACAACACTTTTAATATATTTTGATGTTTTAAGTTTATTAAGTCAGCTGTCCTCGTTAGTAACCTACAACTAGTTGTCCACAGTTAGATGTACAGAAATAAATCGATAAATATTATCTTGAATCAATCCACGACCCAGTGTATACGTATCTCAGTATTGATCACAACTCAAACTATATATATTTTGGAATCAACCTCAACCCTGTATAGCTAACTCCAACATTCACATATAGAGTGTCTATGGTTGTTCCGAAATATATATAGATGTGTCGACATGATAGGTCGAAACATTGTATACGTGTCTATGGTATCTCAAGATTACATAATATACAATACAAGTTGATTAAGTTATGGTTGGAATAGATTTGTTACCAATTTTCACGTAGCTAAAATGAGAAAAATTATCCAATCTTGTTTTACCCATAACTTCTTCATTTTAAATCCGTTTTGAGTGAATCAAATTGCTATGGTTTCATATTGAACTCTATTTTATGAATCTAAATAGAAAAAGTATAGGTTTATAGTCGTAAAAATAAGTTACAAGTCGTTTTTGTAAAGGTAGTCATTTCAGTCGAAAGAACGACGTCTAGATGACCATTTTAGAAAACATACTTCCACTTTGAGTTTAACCATAATTTTTGGATATAGTTTCATGTTCATAATAAAAATCATTTTCTCAGAATAACAACTTTTAAATCAAAGTTTATCATAGTTTTTAATTAACTAACCCAAAACAGCCCGCGGTGTTACTACGACGGCGTAAATCCGGTTTTACGGTGTTTTTCGTGTTTCCAGGTTTTAAATCATTAAGTTAGCATATCATACAGATATAGAACATGTGTTTAGTTGATTTTAAAAGTCAAGTTAGAAGGATTAACTTTTGTTTGCGAACAAGTTTAGAATTAACTAAACTATGTTCTTGTGATTACAAGTTTAAACCTTCGAATAAGATAGCTTTATATGTATGAATTGAATGATGTTATGAACATCATTACTACCTTAAGTTCTTTGGATAAACCTACTGGAAAAGAGAAAAATGGATCTAGCTTCAATGGATCCTTGGATGGCTCGAAGTTCTTGAAGCAGAATCATGACACGAAAACAAGTTCAAGTAAGATCATCACTTGAAATAAGATTGTTATAGTTATAGAAATTGAACCAAAGTTTGAATATGATTATTACCTTGTATTAGAATGATAACCTACTGTAAGAAACAAAGATTTCTTGAGGTTGGATGATCACCTTACAAGATTGGAAGTGAGCTAGCAAACTTGAAAGTATTCTTGATTTTATGAAACTAGAACTTTTGGAATTTATGAAGAACACTTAGAACTTGAAGATAGAACTTGAGAGAGATCAATTAGATGAAGAAAATTGAAGAATGAAAGTGTTTGTAGGTGTTTTTGGTCGTTGGTGTATGGATTAGATATAAAGGATATGTAATTTTGTTTTCATGTAAATAAGTCATGAATGATTACTCATATTTTTGTAATTTTATGAGATATTTCATGCTAGTTGCCAAATGATGGTTCCCACATGTGTTAGGTGACTCACATGGGCTGCTAAGAGCTGATCATTGGAGTGTATATACCAATAGTACATACATCTAAAAGCTGTGTATTGTACGAGTACGAATACGGGTGCATACGAGTAGAATTGTTGATGAAACTGAACGAGGATGTAATTGTAAGCATTTTTGTTAAGTAGAAGTATTTTGATAAGTGTATTGAAGTCTTTAAAAAGTGTATAAATACATATTAAAACACTACATGTATATACATTTTAACTGAGTCGTTAAGTCATCGTTAGTCGTTACATGTAAGTGTTGTTTTGAAACCTTTAGGTTAACGATCTTGTTAATTGTTGTTAACCCAATGTTTATAATATCAAATGATATTTTAAATTATTATATTATCATGATCTTATCATGTATGAATATCTCTTAATATGATATATATACATTAAATGTCTTTACAACGATAATCGTTACATATATGTCTCGTTTAAAAATCATTAAGTTAGTAGTCTTGTTTTTACATATGTAGTTCATTGTTAATATACTTAATGATATGTTTACTTATCATAGTATCATGTTAACTATATATATATCCATATATATGTCATCATATAGTTTTTACAAGTTTTAACGTTCGTGAATCACCGGTCAACTTGGGTGGTCAATTGTCTATATGAAACATATTTCAATTAATCAAGTCTTAACAAGTTTGATTGCTTAAAATGTTGGAAACATTTAATCATGTAAATATCAATCTCAATTAATATATATAAACATGGAAAAGTTCGGGTCACTACAGTACCTACCGGTTAAATAAATTTCGTCCCGAAATTTTAAACTGTTGAAGGTGTTGACGAATCTTCTGGAAATAGATGCGGGTATTTCTTCTTCATCTGATCTTCACGCTCCCAGGTGAACTCGGGTCCTCTACGAGCATTCCATCGAACCTTAACAATTGGTATCTTGTTTTGCTTAAGTCTTTTAACCTCACGATCCATTATTTCGACGGGTTCTTCGATGAATTGAAGTTTTTCGTTGATTTGGATTTCATCTAATGGAATAGTGAGATCTTCTTTAGCAAAACATTTCTTCAAATTCGAGACGTGGAAAGTGTTATGTACAGCCGCGAGTTGTTGAGGTAACTCAAGTCGGTAAGCTACTGGTCCGACACGATCAATAATCTTGAATGGTCCAATATACCTTGGATTTAATTTCCCTCGTTTACCAAATCGAACAACGCCTTTCCAAGGTGAAACTTTAAGCATGACCATCTCTCCAATTTCAAATTCTATATCTTTTTTTTAATATCAGCGTAGCTCTTTTGTCGACTTTGGGCGGTTTTCAACCGTTGTTGAATTTGGATGATCTTCTCGGTAGTTTCTTGTATAATCTCCGGACCCGTAATCTGTCTATCCCCCACTTCACTCCAACAAATCGGAGACCTGCACTTTCTACCATAAAGTGCTTCAAACGGCGCCATCTCAATGCTTGAATGGTAGCTGTTGTTGTAGGAAAATTCTGCTAACGGTAGATGTCGATCCCAACTGTTTCCGAAATCAATAACACATGCTCGTAGCATGTCTTCAAGCGTTTGTATCGTCCTTTAGCTCTGCCCATCAGTTTGTGGATGATAGGCAGTACTCATGTCTAGACGAGTTCCTAATGCTTGCTGTAATGTCTGCCAGAATCTTGAAATAAATCTGCCATCCCTATCAGAGATAATAGAGATTGGTATTCCATGTCTGGAGATGACTTCCTTCAAATACAGTCGTGCTAACTTCTCCATCTTGTCATCTTCTCTTATTGGCAGGAAGTGTGCTGATTTGGTGAGACGATCAACTATTATCCAAATAGTATCAAAACCACTTGCAGTCCTTGGCAATTTAGTGATGAAATCCATGGTAATGTTTTCCCATTTCCATTCCGGGATTTCGGGTTGTTGAAGTAGACCTGATGGTTTCTGATGCTCAGCTTTGACCTTAGAACACGTCAAACATTCTCCTACGTATTTAGCAACATCGGCTTTCATACCCGACCACCAAAAATGTTTCTTGAGATCCTTGTACATCTTCCCCGTTCCAGGATGTATTGAGTATCTGGTTTTATGAGCTTCTCTAAGTACCATTTCTCTCATATCTCCAAATTTTGGTACCCAAATCCTTTCAGCCCTATACCGGGTTCCGTCTTCCCGAATATTAAGATGCTTCTCCGATCCTTTGGGTATTTCATCCTTTAAATTTCCCTCTTTTAAAACTCCTTGTTGCGCCTCCTTTATTTGAGTAGTAAGGTTATTATGAATCATTATATTCATAGAATTTACTCGAATGGGTTCTCTGTCCTTCCTGCTCAAGGCATCAGCTACCACATTTGCCTTCCCCGGGTGGTAACGAATCTCAAAGTCGTAATCATTCAATAATTCAATCCACCTACGCTGCCTCATATTCAGTTGTTTCTGATTAAATATGAGTTGAAGACTTTTGTGGTCAGTATATATAATACTTTTGACCCCATATAAGTAGTGCCTCCAAGTCTTTAATGCAAAAACAACCGCGCCTAATTCCAAATCATGCGTCTTATAATTTTGTTCGTGAATCTTCAATTGTCTAGACGCATAAGCAATCACCTTCGTTCGTTGCATTAATACACAACCGAGACCTTGCTTTGATGCGTCACAATAAATCACAAAATCATCATTCCCTTAAGGCAATGACAATATAGGTGCCGTAGTTAGCTTTTTCTTCAATAACTGAAACGCTTTCTCTTGTTCATCATTCCATTCAAATTTCTTCCCTTTATGCGTTAATGCAGTCAAGGGTTTTGCTATTCTGGAAAAGTCTTGGATGAACCTTCTGTAGTAACCAGCTAGTCCTAAAAACTGGCGTATGTGTTTCGGAGTTTTCGGGGTTTCCCACTTTTCAACAGTTTCTATCTTTGCCGGATCCACCTT
Source organism: Rutidosis leptorrhynchoides (assembly GCF_046630445.1). Classification (NCBI taxonomy): domain Eukaryota; kingdom Viridiplantae; phylum Streptophyta; class Magnoliopsida; order Asterales; family Asteraceae; genus Rutidosis; species Rutidosis leptorrhynchoides. Next base: position 626,244,714 of record NC_092333.1, read on the forward strand.
AATACCTTCTTTGTTCACTATGTGACCGAGGAATTGAACTTCTTCCAACCAAAATGCACACTTTGAAAACTTAGCGTACAATTCTTCCTTCCTCAATACTTCTAACACCTTTCTCAAATGTTCACCGTGTTCTTGGTCATTCTTTGAGTAAATAAGAATGTCATCAATGAAAACAATGACAAACTTGTCAAGGTATGGTCCACACACTCGGTTCATAAGGTCCATGAACATAGCTGGTGCATTAGTTAAACCAAACGGCATGACCATAAACTCGTAATGACCGTAACGTGTTCTGAAAGCAGTCTTTGGAATATCATCTTCTTTCACCCGCATTTGATGATACCCGGAACGTAAGTCAATCTTTGAATAAACAGACGAGCCTTGTAGTTGATCAAATAAGTCGTCGATTCTCGGTAGTGGGTAACGGTTCTTGATGGTAAGTTTGTTCAACTCTCGGTAGTCGATACACAACCTGAATGTACCATCTTTCTTCTTGACAAACAAAACAGGAGCTCCCCACGGTGATGTGCTTGGTCGAATGAAACCACGCTCTAAAAGTTCTTGTAATTGGATTTGCAGTTCTTTCATCTCGCTGGGTGCGAGTCTGTAAGGAGCACGAGCTATTGGTGCAGCTCCTGGTACAAGATCTATTTGAAATTCAACGGATCGATGTGGGGGTAATCCCGGTAATTCTTTCGGAAATACATTGGGAAATTCTTTTGCAATGGGAACATCATTGATGCTCTTTTCTTCAGTTTGTACTTTCTCGACATGTGCTAGAATAGCATAGCAACCTTTTCTTATTAGTTTTTGTGCCTTCAAATTACTAATAAGATGTAGCTTCGTGTTGCCCTTTTCTCCGTACACCATTAAGGGTTTTCCTTTTTCTCGTATAATGCGAATTGCATTTTTGTAACAAACGATCTCTGCTTTCACTTCTTTCAACCAGTCCATACCGATTATCACATCAAAACTCCCTAACTCTACTGGTATCAAATCAATCTTAAATGTTTCGCTAACCAGCTTAATTTCTCGATTCCGACATATATTATCTGCTGAAATTAATTTACCATTTGCTAATTCGAGTAAAAATTTACTATCCAAAGGCGTCAATGGACAACTTAATTTAGCACAAAAATCTCTACTCATATAGCTTCTATCCGCACCCGAATCAAATAAAACGTAAGCAGATTTATTGTCAATAAGAAACGTACCCGTAACAAGATCCGGGTCTTCCTGTGCCTCTGCCGCATTAATATTGAAAACTCTTCTGCGGCCTTGTCCATTCGTGTTCTCCTGGTTCGGGCAATTTCTAATAATGTGACCCGGTTTTCCACATTTATAACAAACTACATTGGCATAACTTGCTCCGACACTACTTGCTCCACCATTACTCGTTCCGACACCATTTGTTCCTTTCATTCTATTAACCCCTGGTCCGTAGACCTCACACTTCACCGCGCTATGACCATTTCTTTTACACTTGATGCAAAATTTGGTGCAGAACCCCGAGTGATACTTTTCACACCTTTGGCATAGCTGCTTCTAATTGTTGTTGTTGTTGCGGTTATTATTGTTGTTGGGATAATTGTTGTAGTTGTTGTTGTTGTTGTTGTTGTTGTTGGTCCGTTTGTTGTAGTTGCGATTGATGTTGCGATTGTTGGGATAATTGTTGCGATTATTGTTGTAATTGCTGTTGTTGTTGTATTGGTGATTCTTATCACCGTTTTCCTCCCACTTTCTTTTGACTTGCTTCACATTGGCCTCTTCAGCAGTCTGTTCTTTAATTCTTTCTTCAATCTGGTTCACTAGTTTGTGAGCCATTCTACATGCCTGTTGTATGGAGGCGGGCTCGTGTGAACTTATATCTTCTTGGATTCTTTCCGGTAATCCTTTCACAAACGCGTCGATCTTCTCTTCCTCATCTTCGAATGCTCCCGGACACAATAGGCACAATTCTATTAATCGTCTTTCATACGTGGTAATATCAAATCCTTGGGTTCGTAACCCTCTAAGTTCTGTCTTGAGCTTATTGACCTCGGTTCTGGGACGGTACTTCTCGTTCATCAAGTGCTTGAATGATGACCACGGTAGTGCGTACGCATCGTCTTGTCCCACTTGCTCTAGATAGGTATTCCACCATGTTAACGCAGAACCTGTGAAGGTATGCGTAGCGTACTTCACTTTGTCCTCTTCAGTACACTTACTTATGGCAAACACCGATTCGACCTTCTCGGTCCACCATTTCAATCCGATCGGTCCTTCGGTTCCATCAAATTCCAAAGGTTTGCAGGCAGTAAATTCTTTGTAGGTGCATCCTACACGATTTCCTGTACTGCTAGATCCAAGTTTATTGTTGGTATGTAGCGCAGCCTGTACTGCGGCTATGTTTGAAGCTAGAAAAGTACGGAATTCCTCTTCATTCATATTCACGGTGTGTCGAGTAGTCGGTGCCATTTCCTTCAAAATAGTCAAATGGAACAAGTTAATCATACAGAATATTAAGAGTAGTTAATAGTATTTCGTAGCATAATATGAACTCATTTATAAAAGCTTTTTCTTCATATTAGCGTTTTATAAGTTTAAATTCGGGTAGTACCTACCCGTTAAGTTCATACTTAGTAGCTAATATACAATTCAACTACTACAATTCTATATGAAAAACTGATTATAATAATATTTCGCGTTCAAACTTTTACACTATATTTTACAAACTTACAATACCGCTTATTTTAGATATAGCATGAAATATAGTACACAATAAATTTGATACAAGATGGTTGTGAAGATAATTCTAGCTAGTATACAAGTTGTTCAGCAAAGGCAATAAAGACACGTAATTCATACGTCCAGAAACAAGTCATGCATTTTGGTTTTACTAGGACTACTTCCCATCCTTGGTCTTGTGGAACATAACCGTTATGGCCGTTGATAAAACAGCGTGTTGTAACGTCGTCAAAGGGACGAGGGTTACGTAATGTCCAACAGTCCCGTAACAATCTAAAAACCTCATTTCTTACCCCAATTACTGACTCCGTCACTTGTGGGAACGTTTTGTTTAATAGTTGTAGGCCGATGTTCTTGTTCTCACTTTGGTGAGAAGCGAACATTACTAATCCGTAAGCATAACATGCTTCTTTATGTTGCATGTTAGCCGCTTTTTCTAAATCACGAAGTCCAATATTCGGATATATTGAGTCAAAATAATTTCTTAACCCATTGCGTAAAATAGCATTTGGGTTCCCCGCAATATATGCGTCAAAGTAAACACATCGTAACTTATGGATTTCCCAATGTGATATCCCCCATCTTTCAAACGAAAGCCTTTTATAAACCAAGGCATTCTTGGAACGTTCTTCGAATGTCTTACAAACTGATCTCGCCTTAAATAGTTGTGCCGAAGAATTCTGACCGACTCTAGACAAGATTTCATCAATCATGTCTCCGGGTAGGTCTCTTAAAATATTAGGTTGTCTATCCATTTTGTGTTTTTATACTGTAAAATAGACAAGAGTTAGATTCATAAAAAAAAATACTTATTAATACAAGCAATTTTTACATATATCATAAAGCATAAGCACACTATATTACATATATTACACCACACGAATACAACTATCTTATTCCGACTCGCTTGTTTTTTATTCTTCGGTTTTGGTTCGTTTTGCCAAGTTTCAAGGGATATATGATGTTCCCCTAATACGAGCCGTCGTTTTCCACATTGGTTTAGAAAAACCTGGTGGTTTAGAGGTTCCCGGGTCATTGTTACAACTTAAGGACTTCGGAGGTTGACGATACATATAAAGTTCATCGGGGTTGGAATTAGATTTCTCTATTTTTATGCCCTTTCCCTTATTATTTTCTTTTGCCTTTTTAAATTCAGTTGGGGTAATTTCTATAACATCATCGGAATTCTCGTCGGAATCCAATTCATCGGAGAATTGGTAATCCTTCCAATATTTTGCTTCCTTGGCAGAAACACCATTGACCATAATTAACCTTGGTCGGTTGGTTGAGGATTTTCTTTTACTTAACCGTTTTATTATTTCCCCCACCGGTTCTATTTCTTCATCCGGTTCCGATTCTTCTTCCAGTTTAGATTCTTCTTCCGGTTCCGACTCTTCTTCCGGTTCCTCTTCGGGAACTTGTGAATCAGTCCACGAATCATTCCAATTTACATTTGACTCTTCATTATTATTAGGTGAGTCAATGGGACTTGTTCTAGATGTAGACATCTATCATATAATATCAAACGCGTTAAGAGATTAATATATCACATAATATTCACATGTTAAAAATATATAGTTTCCAACAAAATTTGTTAAGCAATCATTTTTCAAGTAAACACGGTCGAAGTCCAGACTCACTAATGCATCCTAACAAACTCGATAAGACACACTAATGCAAAATTCTGGTTCTCTAAGACCAACGCTCTGATACCAACTGAAATGTCCCGTTGTTATTTATTAAAAACGTTCCATATTAATTGATTTCGTTGCGAGGTTTTGACCTCTATATGAGACGTTTTTCAAAGACTGCATTCATTTTTAAAACAAACCATAACCTTTATTTCATAAATAAAGGTTTAAAAAGCTTTACGTAGATTATCAAATAATGATAATCTAAAATATCCTGTTTACACACGACCATTACATAATGGTTTACAATACAAATATGTTACATCGAAATCAGTTTCTTGAATGCAGTTTTTACACAATATCATACAAACATGGACTCCAAATCTTGTCCTTATTTTAGTATGCAACAGCGGAAGCTCTTAGTATTCACCTGAGAATAAACATGCTTTAAACGTCAACAAAAATGTTGGTGAGTTATAGGTTTAACCTATATATATCAAATCGTAACAATAGACCACAAGATTTCATATTTCAATACACATCCCATACATAGAGATAAAAATCATTCATATGGTGAACACCTGGTAACCGACATTAACAAGATGCATATATAAGAATATCCCCATCATTCCGGGACACCCTTCGGATATGATATAAATTTCGAAGTACTAAAGCATCCGGTACTTTGGATGGGGTTTGTTAAGCCCAATAGATCTATCTTTAGGATTCGCGTCAATTAGGGTGTCTGTTCCCTAATTCTTAGATTACCAGACTTAATAAAAAGGGGCATATTCGATTTCGATAATTCAACCATAGAATGTAGTTTCACGTACTTGTGTCTATTTTGTAAATCATTTATAAAACCTGCATGTATTCTCATCCCAAAAATATTAGATTTTAAAAGTGGGACTATAACTCACTTTCACAGATTTTTACTTCGTCGGGAAGTAAGACTTGGCCACTGGTTGATTCACGAACCTATAAAAATATATACATATATATCAAAGTATGTTCAAAATATATTTACAACACTTTTAATATATTTTGATGTTTTAAGTTTATTAAGTCAGCTGTCCTCGTTAGTAACCTACAACTAGTTGTCCACAGTTAGATGTACAGAAATAAATCGATAAATATTATCTTGAATCAATCCACGACCCAGTGTATACGTATCTCAGTATTGATCACAACTCAAACTATATATATTTTGGAATCAACCTCAATCCTGTATAGCTAACTCCAACATTCACATATAGAGTGTCTATGGTTGTTCCGAAATATATATAGATGTGTCGACATGATAGGTCGAAACATTGTATACGTGTCTATGGTATCTCAAGATTACATAATATACAATACAAGTTGATTAAGTTATGGTTGGAATAGATTTGTTACCAATTTTCACGTAGCTAAAATGAGAAAAATTATCCAATCTTGTTTTACCCATAACTTCTTCATTTTAAATCCGTTTTGAGTGAATCAAATTGCTATGGTTTCATATTGAACTCTATTTTATGAATCTAAACAGAAAAAGTATAGGTTTATAGTCGTAAAAATAAGTTACAAGTCGTTTTTGTAAAGGTAGTCATTTCAGTCGAAAGAACGACGTCTAGATGACCATTTTAGAAAACATACTTCCACTTTGAGTTTAACCATAATTTTTGGATATAGTTTCATGTTCATAATAAAAATCATTTTCTCAGAATAACAACTTTTAAATCAAAGTTTATCATAGTTTTTAATTAACTAACCCAAAACAGCCCGCGGTGTTACTACGACGGCGTAAATCCGGTTTTACGGTGTTTTTCGTGTTTCCAGGTTTTAAATCATTAAGTTAGCATATCATACAGATATAGAACATGTGTTTAGTTGATTTTAAAAGTCAAGTTAGAAGGATTAACTTTTGTTTGCGAACAAGTTTAGAATTAACTAAACTATGTTCTTGTGATTACAAGTTTAAACCTTCGAATAAGATAGCTTTATATGTATGAATCGAATGATGTTATGAACATCATTACTACCTTAAGTTCCTTGGATAAACCTACTGTAAAATAGAAAAATGGATCTAGCTTCAATGGATCCTTGGATGGCTCGAAGTTCTTGAAGCAGAATCATGACACGAAAACAAGTTCAAGTAAGATCATCACTTGAAATAAGATTGTTATAGTTATAGAAATTGAACCAAAGTTTGAATATGATTATTACCTTGTATTAGAATGATAACCTACTGTAAGAAACAAAGATTTCTTGAGGTTGGATGATCACCTTACAAGATTGGAAGTGAGCTAGCAAACTTGAAAGTATTCTTGATTTTATGAAACTAGAACTTTTGGAATTTATGAAGAACACTTAGAACTTGAAGATAGAACTTGAGAGAGATCAATTAGATGAAGAAAATTGAAGAATAAAAGTGTTTGTAGGTGTTTTTGGTCGTTGGTGTATGGATTAGATATAAAGGATATGTAATTTTGTTTTCATGTAAATAAGTCATGAATGATTACTCATATTTTTGTAATTTTATGAGATATTTCATGCTAGTTGCCAAATGATGGTTCCCACATGTGTTAGGTGACTCACATGGGCTGCTAAGAGCTGATCATTGGAGTGTATATACCAATAGTACATACATCTAAAAGCTGTGTATTGTACGAGTACGAATACGGGTGCATACGAGTAGAATTGTTGATGAAACTGAACGAGGATGTAATTGTAAGCATTTTTGTTAAGTAGAAGTATTTTGATAAGTGTATTGAAGTCTTTAAAAAGTGTATAAATACATATTAAAACACTACATGTATATACATTTTAACTGAGTCGTTAAGTCATCGTTAGTCGTTACATGTAAGTGTTGTTTTGAAACCTTTAGGTTAACGATCTTGTTAATTGTTGTTAACCCAATGTTTATAATATCAAATGAGATTTTAAATTATTATATTATCATGATCTTATCATGTATGAATATCTCTTAATATGATATATATACATTAAATGTCTTTACAACGATAATCGTTACATATATGTCTCGTTTAAAAATCATTAAGTTAGTAGTCTTGTTTTTACATATGTAGTTCATTGTTAATATACTTAATGATATGTTTACTTATCATAGTATCATGTTAACTATATATATATCCATATATATGTCATCATATAGTTTTTACAAGTTTTAACGTTCGTGAATCACCGGTCAACTTGGGTGGTCAATTGTCTATATGAAACATATTTCAATTAATCAAGTCTTAACAAGTTTGATTGCTTAACATGTTGGAAACATTTAATCATGTAAATATCAATCTCAATTAATATATATAAACATGGAAAAGTTCGGGTCACTACAGTTTACATGTGCAAGTTTTATCTTGTAGATTGACTTTACCACTTTTTTTCATATCCAATACCTCAAACTTAACTTGTGATATCGGTTTGACAGTCCAACTAATAGACTTACGATTTCTTTTACCAAGCTTACGCTCTGTATATGGTGTGACAGGGGTTGTTAAACCATCGGCAGTGTTTCGGTGTTCCCAAAACCATTGTTGAACTGAAGCTCTAAAGAATTCAAGAAGCATTGTAATCGGGAGTTTCCTCGCATGAACTGACAGTGCGTTCATTGACTCTGCACTATTAGAAGTTAGGTAAGCATACCGAACACGATCTGCATGATGTCTAGACCATCTGTTGAACCCAACAGTAGTGAGTGTGCGTGCACTGTCTGGGATACGTCGTGCTAGTATACCATAGTGGTGATCAAAATTAGATTTTCTATACGCTTTGCACATTTTCCAGTAGTGCCACTCGTAACTTTTAACCCTTTTAGACACACTTTTGAGGTTTCCCAACAAATGTCTAGCACATAGTGCATGAAATACTTCTGGAAATACGTTTGATATGCCAGCAGCTATTGCAGGTGCCCTATCAGATATAATGGTAAGATTAACAATACAACACCCCGAAGACTGTAGAGAGTCTCTTAGATTACCAAAAAACCATGTCCAATGATCGGTGGTCTCTCCTGCTCCAATACCGTAGGCTAATGGAAGGATTCCATTGTTAGCATCCATAGCGACAGCAATCAAGTTAGTCCCCAAGTAACGACTTTTTAAATGAGCCCCATCGACTATGATTACTGGTCGTGCATAGTTAACAAACGAACGTGTCTGCATATTAAAGTATTGAAACATTATTTTTAAATACGAGTTAAATTAATAAGTAAATAAAGAAAGCATTAAACATACCGCTGCACCAATGGACATGTAACTCATAACAAATCTGCCTTTGTTCTCCATTCAAATGTTGGTTACACTACCTGGGTTAGAAAATCTAAGATTATATAGATAATTAGGTAGTATTTGAAAGGAATCTTCAAGACTACCCCTCAACATCTCAATTGCGTAACATTTGGCTTTCCATGCTTGGTGGTATGATAGACTTATTTTAAATCGCGTCGACATATCAGTCCTTATATCATTCGGTCGATAGACACGACCTTCTTGTTTCATCACCTCTTTCAGTATATTACCTAGGACCTTCTTGGTGGCATGCTTATTGTTTTGAAGAATTTGGGTATTTGAGCACGTGTGTAGATCATTCAACTTCCGTACTTGAAAGTTGTTGCTATCTTGTATACACCTAGCAGTAATTTGCCATGAACAATTTGGTGATATGCATGTAGCTGTATACCTTGACTTGTCTGAGTACTTTGGTTTTATCTGGAACCCTTCAGTAACACACTTTGTACGTAATTGCATAAGAAAATCTTCCTTGTTTTTGAAAGTCTGATTCAATTTAACTAGATCTGAGGTTTCATATATTGTCATTGATCTAGGTTTCATTTCGGGTTGGGTGTTCGACAGTAACGGTGGCATGTTCCAAAATATATCATCTGGTTGGGGATTATACTTAATTGGCTGGTCATAAGTTTGTGTTTGGTCGACGTATTCATCTTCGTATTCATCATCACTATCAGGAACATCATCCTCATCAACTACGTAGTTAGAAAAAGGGTGTTTTGTTGGTTTGATTGGATTCACATTTTCCATATCATCATGCTCAGATCCGCTTTGATCAGATGTAGGTAGGTCAACCATGTAATGATCTTCGTTACCTTCAAACGGTGGTTGTTTATCATTCAACAAATTGGTGTATTGTATTTGTTGGTTGATTTCATCCGTGGTTTGAGTTTGTAAGTTGATCTGATTTACAGATTGATTTTGTAGGTTCGAATTATTTGTGTATGGATGTGGTTGGTTGTACTGATCAGTGTATGGGTGGTGTAGGTTGAACTGATTGTTACTTTGGTGTTCTAGGTCGTACTGATTGATGGTTGACTGTTATAGGTTGAACTGATTGCTGGATGACTGTTGTCGGTTGAACTGATTATTGTATGGATGATGTAGGTTGAACTATTGATTGGATTGCTGAGGTAGGTTGAACTGATTATTGGATGGATGATTAAGGTTGTACTGATTATTGTAAGGATTTTGTAGGTTGAACTGATAATTGGTCGGATGTTGTAGGTTTAACCGATTATTGTATTGTTGTTGTAGGTTGAACTGATCATTAGGATTAGTAAGGTTTCGACCTAAAACATGCATTGAATTCGTAATATCTTCTAGATATATGAGAACGGGTTGATTTGAGATGGCGAAATTCATAAAATCATTAAAATCATCTTCATCATCAGTGATATCCAAGACACAGTTATCGACAACGTATTTCATAGATATAACTAAATCTTGTGAAACATCAATTTTTTTAACACATATTTTAACAAAAGCGTACGATTTAAGGGTTTGTTTGGCGCGATTGTAAGTTTCAAAGGTACTCTGGGACAATTAAGTGGCATATAAACTATATGATTATTGACATGTTCAAAATAACCTCCTGAACAAATATATATCTTTAACTTACTCATCACTATAAATGTAAAGACATATAAAAGTAGGGATTACTCACCAATAAGTGATGACCTCAAACTGCGCAAAGAGTTAACTTCAACTACTAAGTTGTTGTGAATATGAATCTGGTGTGTTTGAATATCGATCAAGTATGGTGTTTATTAAATATGGGAATTACTTATGGGATCCCATTACTTATAGAGTACAAATGGATAACAGGAATAAAAGGATCTACGTTATCCAATTAAATTCATGAAAGGTGGATTTCCTATCCGTACCTAATAAGTATAAGAAATGTTATCTAAATGTGGGACCTAGGTTGCCTTTTTAATCATGAAAGTCCACTGTGGTCGACTACTTCATATATGGTGGTCGACTATGTCATTTTTATTAAGTGGTCGACCCACATCAGGGTCGACCACAGTGTATTTAAGCAGGGGTCGACCACATTTTCCACGGTGGTCGACTACTTCATATACGGTGGTCGACTATGTCATTTTTATTAAGTGGTCGACCAACATCAGGGTCGACCACAGTGTATTTAAGCAGTGGTCGACCACATTTAACACCAGTGGTCGACCAGTCATTTGGTGACTGTCAAAAGATTACAGTGGAGCATGTTCAACCTGCTGACCTAATATGCCAACACAAACATTAGAGCTACCTTTTACAGTGGAACCTGTTCAAAATACAATACCAACACAAACATTAGATCTACCTTTTACGTACTTCGATTCGAGATCTAAAGAATGTCTTCCCCATCCTATGTCTGTATTCTAATGCAACCTTCGCAGTATCTTTCTCGAATGGGTAAGTTAGCTGGCAAAACACACGCTCCATGTTTATGCAAACCCATACACCATAGTCACCGTAATATCCTGACTGCTGAGGTGAGTCGATATACGTAAATGTAGATGGCATCGAGACGTGTGGTGGAGGAGTGTAGTTAATTGCCCTCAAAAACTCTGGCAGACACTTACCCAACTCGGAAACATAATAAGCGCGGTGGTTAATTGACTTGTGCTTGACAAAACTATCGTAAATGACGACGATGAAGTCCTTAAGATCAAGCACAATAAGCACCCAGTGATCCGCATCTTCCAAACATGTTGGGAATAGGACCTACAATTAACGTTAGAAAGTTATACAGATAACTCTAATCTGAATGTATATGTCAATGTATATTTAAACTGTATATGTATATGTATTTGATATTGTAACCTTCTGACACTTCGACCAATGTGGAAAAGGGAGTCTCGATCCGTCTGCATAGCAAGTAATATTGGGATTGGTGTAATTCGGGTCAAGTGTTACACCCGTTTTAAAAATCCCCATCCAGTTAATCATGTCGACTGGCATGATCGTACATCTTTGGCGGTCCTTTAGTGGCTGAAAATCCATTTGATCTAAACGGTAGCTCCACCACAACAACATAGATCCCCAACCATTAATATTCTGAAATTAACAATCACTTAGTCAATCTCAAGTTAGCGGAGTTAAATGTCGACCACTTTAATAATAAGTTTATAAAACACTTATAAAGTTATCTAAGTAACCGCCTTCAAATTTGTTGTAGATCCGCTCCCAAAACTCATCAGTGATGAATATAAATCCGTCGGATAGGCCCTGAACAAATACCGATAAGCACTCGTAATGCGGAGTCATCATCTCTTCCGGTGTCTTAGGGCCGTCCAGATTCCTTTCATCATGATATAATGTGGACGGGCCGGGATAGATAAGTCCAGACTTATGAATCAAATCGTTAATGATTTCTAGAATAACATTATCAGGCACTACTGGGGCACTCAGCCTCCCCGTCTTCTGTTGTTTTATCGGGATTTCTTTCTCTGGCATGTCAGGCTTTCTTTTAGCACCCTTTTTGATCATTTGTGACGGTGTAACGAAGGGAGACATCCTTACCCGTGCAACCCGACAGTCCCTTTTGCTTCTCCTCACATAAACCGGTGAAGCAACCTTCACATTATCATACATATTATTCTTGGTTGTCTGAACTTCAACATCTGACACATATCCACCAATGAAACCACCATCATCCTGTCACAGAAACACACAGCAGTAAGTCATCAGAAAGTCATCCATATAGTCGACCTTGACATGGATCGACTATAGTATAAATGTATTATAGTCGACCTAGATAATGGTCGACTACAATGTAAACGTGGTGATAGTCGATCCAATGAAGGGTCGACTACAAATTTGCACACTGGACAGTTTATATAACTTACCAACTTGCTTAAATAAATTATATAATAAGAAATTACCTGCTCTTGTTGACGGATATGCTGTTGTACGTTTTGTATCATAGAATGGAGTTTTAAAATCATTGTCTTGTGGTAGCCTCTAGAAACATATAAACTCTGCACTATCTTTAGTGTCTCACGTGTAACACGGATGCCAGCCTCAACTCGATCACTCATCTCCTTAATCTCCTTGGCATGTTTGTTTTCCTGGTCATCTAATCTCTTTGTCAAATTCTTAATCATATCCGTCAACTCCTTCTTCGTCTCATCATCAAATTTCTTCGGATCATCAACTTTCTTCACCGGTACTTTAGCATCGGGGTTCTTGAAATAGTTTGCACTAGCAACCCACCACTCACACTTAACCTCTGTCTTGGTGGGCCTCAAACGATTGAGAGGTCATTCTTCGTCCGGGATATCATCCTGTCATGCACATATACATATACAGTTACATATACATGTACATATGCATATACAGTTACAGTTACATATACATATACAGATACATATACAGTTACATATACAAATACAGATACATATACATATACATATACAGTTACATATACACATACATATACAGTTACATATACATATAGATATACACATACATATAAACATAACACATACATAAATATTTTGGCCCATATTTTGGTATAATTATACTCACCGGGAGTTGCATCAACTCAACGTACCCATTCCAGCCCATGACTTTCTTCTTCCGTTTCCAGTGGATTCCACGAGGTATGCCTTCACTTTCTGGCTTGAAAGCATATGCTTCTATTCGGTGTTTCTATGCCTCCCATATCCACATCTATAAACAAAAACCAAATTTGGTTAAATATGAAACATGTTAATTGCTTAAAATTCATAAGTACGGATTACTACCTTAAACACCCAAGTGAAGCCGCTCAAATGGTATGTCATTACCCCCTTCCGGGTTTTATCTGCTACCTTCTCTTTATAAGGTACTAACACGTGATGCAAACTATTGTAAAGTTTGGTCCATAAGAAAGAACCCCACGGATACTTGTTCATCAACTCAAAGTCCTCTAATAAAAGAAGCATGTCATCGTTTACGCTATCCCGCAACTGCTTCCCAAGGAAGCATAAGTTAATTATCAACGCAATGGCGACTATGACCTTATCCTTGTCAGTTCCTTTCAACTCATCTTTAAAAAAGGCGTCGTGAAACTCCGAAAGTGACGTTGACCACTATGTCGTTTAATAAAAACACGAGATGAAACCGAGTGGTCAAAATCCGACCTCTCTTGACCTATCCAATCTATAAAAGATGTAACTGGACCAAACCGCATCCCGGTAACCAAGCAAAACTCACGTCTACCACACCTAATGACATGGTCTCGGGTAACTCGAAACCATAGCTCTTCTGGCTCCTCACATATTTCGCATCCGTTGATTACAAACTTTTTCGGACGGTCAGTCTGATTCATTAATAAGCAATGTATGTATCCCGGATCATTGTCATCACACTTTATATCTAACCAATGACCGAAACACGTCTCTCTGAAAATCTTTGTCTGAGCCGGAGTGAGTTTGTTCTTAATCTCCCTTATAAGAGACATCTTGCTTCGAATTGTGACCTTGGCCTCGAACCAAACCTGTAATCAGACAATGATAATGTCATTATACATAAATGTTAATATACATACACATACATACAGGTACATACAATTGAAAAGCAAATACACTATAGTCGACCTTCTTTTTGGTCGACTAAAGTTTTATTCAACTATAGGCGACCCAAAATGGGGTTGACTATAGTGTATGTTTTTGGAAGTCGACCCTTTGAATGGTCGAGTATGCAAGTGATCTTCTGACCTAAGGCATCCCCATAACCATATACAGATATATACACTTTAGCAAAAACAATGGGAGAATTGTATATCTATAGATACATATACATATACATATACATATACATATACATATACATATACATATACATATACATATACATATACATATACATATACATATACATATACATATACATATACATATACATATACATTTACATTTACATATACATATACAATTACAGATACCTATCATATACTGAAATATACACACATACAATACATCCATACACACATATATATAAATACAGGGACCCATACATAGATATACATATATACACATATATACACATACAGATAAACTAACATATACATACAACAACGAATTAGGTTTTACCTCAATATCTGTCATCTTTGAAGGGAACTCTTGATTGAATCTAGGGACGAAATAGATACACTGACGATGGAATTAGGGTTTATCTACAAACTATTGAAGTGATCTCTTGATTGAATCTGCAATGAATGAGGGTTGATGAATCAGGTTTGAATCTGCAATGTTAGAGTTGAAATTTGAATTTTTTTTATCCCAACTCGCTATTTCAGTGTCTTTTTGTATGCTCGACCATCATTAAGGTCGCCCGTGTTTTTTGGGGTCGAATATAGTGGTCGACCGATAGCCAACAGAAGTTGACCTTGCCAGTTATAAACGGTGGTCGACCACATTTAAATTTGGTGTGGTCGACCAGGTATAGAGGTAGTCGACCCAATGTGTGGTCGACTTAATGGTGTAAATAGACAATTTTTTTTTCTAAAAGTGTATTTTGGAATAAAACTTTTTAAAAAAGTGTATTTTGGGGAATTTCCCAATAGAATGTGGTGTTGGGCTCAAAAACCTAATATTTCACCAAATAGAATCTGCTTTTAAAGTACTAAAACATTCACTTACATTGAGGTTTAACTGTAAGGGCTACTTTTTCTCCCTTCTTCAATGTTTTCACCGGCCTCTGACAGAGCATGGCAGAAATGGCCTAATCAAATAAGCAAATCATCATTAAAAGTTAAAAACACAGCAATACAATAGGAAGAATGAGTGTATCATCAAGGCTAATTTACCGTGTTGTATAGTGATCTCTACTCCACCAGATTTGAGCACTCAAAATCAGTTTAACTCCCAAAAGGTAGCTGAAACCTGAGGACTATGGGTTCGAAATGACAATAATTTACAACAAAAAATCTAAATGCCAAAAGCAGCACAGGTAATGGGGTAAGCAGTCCAAAATACCCTATATATTTTTAGAATGCACAAAACAACCTAAATGGTTATAAAAAAAAAATCAAACCAAATTTTTTTGGGGGGTTAACCATCCCACCTCAACCATATTCTGCATATCAAAACATTACCCATCACTACAATTAAGGTAGCTATTTCTACCCATTTACCAAAGGGCCTTTCAAAAAAAGAAAAGAAAAAAAAAGAGGTGGGGTCAACTACATTCTGTTATGGTTATCTATTATCTCAAATGGGGCAAATCAACCCATTTATATAAAGAGCGACAAAATACAATTTATAGCCACTATATCAAATAATATTGCATGTTTTAGCATAAAAATGGTTTAAAGGGTTATCGTATTAAAGGTAGCTATTTATAACCATTTAGCAATAAACGGTTTGATGTAGGATATGTAATAAATCTAGGTGATCAAACATCTAAAAAGATCAACTAAATAGGATAATTTTAAGTTTAAAACATGTTGAAAGTCTCCCTATTCATTTTTAGAATGCACAAAACAGCCTAAATTGTTATTAAAAAAAAAAACATACCAAATTTTTTTTGGGTTAACCATCCCACCTCACCGATATCTGCATATCAAAACATTACCCATTTCAACCCAAAACCGTTTAGACATGCCACTTAAATACAACATACATATCAATGCACATTTTAAATTTTAATCGTTCATGGTCAAATGAAACTGTCTTAGCATTACAGTCATCTAGATGTACCATATATATGTCAAATGAATATCAAGTTAGGATCAATCTAAAGAGCACTTAATTATTTCGACAGCTTCTATAACTCAAATGAATAACATGTTTAAAAGACCAATTATGCCCAACAAATCAACAAAACCGTATAGAACTTTTTTTTCAGTATATGACTAACACCACATCCAAAGCATATAAATAAAATATATTATTTAAGATGTTTACAAACATGCAATTTTAGTAACCAGTTTGATGCACCAAAAAAAAAAAAAAAAATTTAAAAAAAAATGCAGTACAATTTACTATGGCTTTATTTTCTATAACAAACCTTAGGTCTTCATTGTAGAACCATCAACTGAAACACCTAAATTTTTTACTCAAATTTTTTCCAGCAACATTACAGAAGATTTCAGGTCCCATCAAATCTGATTTATTTACGGTTTGAGAGTTAGGACTTTCTGATATTTTTCTATAAAATAGCCTCGCGCCTGCTTCTGCTGTTGCTGTACAACAGCAAGTCAACAGCTGCAGTTCCACTTTTTAACGACCCGAAAATCAAGTTTAAACTTGAAAAATCTAAACATCTCATATATGGTTTCGAAGCTTGTCGGGAAATTTTTCTATAAAAATTATGTTCATCAAGTGTTAGAACATTCAGATTATATCAACCGTTAGAACATCTAATATATCATTTTGGCATTTTTTTCCAAAACTAACACTATTTCCTGTTGACGAAAATAATTCATTGCGGGCGACTTGAATGTTCATTTTCAAACCATAAATCTAAAATGACATTATGGATGTGTTTGGAATTTCAGATGTATTGAAATAGGGCCTAATTACCCAAATGGATCATAATTTCTATCTTAACCCATAATAAGTCCAAAATTTATTTTCAAAATACTAACACTTGCAAATACACTTACTACAACATATACAACCTATCTAAATTAACCATTACCTCAACTAACAGCCATTTGGTCATAGAGGTTAATATTACCCAAATGGACACCAAAAAGATTCTAACGTTGCAACACACCAACGCCTATCATTTCCTTAACCCACAATCAGTAACTACAAATAAGCAAAGGACATGAAAAGGGTAAGAGCACAATGAAGTAAAGAGAAGGATGCAAAAGTAAGCAGTCATATTACCTTAAAAAAGATAAGAAGTCGAAAACAACAAAACAATGGAAAACAACCTGCAAAGATAGCATCACACATCTAATATTTTTAAATGTGTCTAAAGTAACAAACTAAAAGAAAACAGAACATAATCACCAAACATAATTCTATTCAGGTATGGGAGCAACTAAACTAACTTATGCAATTTCTTACACAATCTGGATCGTAGGCCAAATTATACAGTATTTGAAGTTCATGACATAAAAATAATGGGAAGTAAGTAAAACAAAGTAATAATTAATTGAATTAAATTCGAAGGTCGACAGAAATTATAGTGTTTTTTTGGGATTGTTGAGTCTAATCGTGAAGTACTAATAACGAAACTATATATAGTAAAAGTACTAATAATGCAACTATACATAGGTTATATAATGCATTATATTATAATTATAATTGTAAGCTGCATATATGTAGCTGGAACAGTGAAGCAAAAGTGGGTAGTTCAAACATACAGTTACAGAGATGCAGATTTTATACCATGGAAAGTGCAATATAACATCTTCCTGATGGCGATTGTAGCGATTGAGATAACGGAAACTGAAGCCCTGTTCTGACCAAATACACATAAGAAAGGTAATTAGGTAATAAGCACAGAATATTTAATAGTATCAGAATAATAAATCATGATTGGAAAAAAAAAACTTAAACAAAACTCTGAAAGATTACATCAGAAACGCAACAGGAGCATTAATAAGATTAACTGTAGCTTCAATGAATCAATAAAAAATCAATCAATAAAACTCAACAGAAGCATCATCATCATCTGTACAGCAACAAAGAACAAAAAAAAAACGATAAATCATAAACCTAACTTTTAATCAAATCTGGTAAACAAAATCAGTAACGAAAACCAACAATAAATCGAAGTAAACGAAGTATGTATAACCTAAACCTGATAAAAGATTCACCTTCAACTAAATACATCACTTAATCCATAAAAACCGCTAATTCAATCAAAGAAACCCTAAGCTTAGAGCAGAAGAAACACGGAAACAAATGATTATAAACCTTAATCGACCTTTTAATCGCATTAGACGACCAAAATATCAAAGGAAAACTCTTCAATTGTTGATCATCGACAGTCAGTTGGAATGTGTCGGAGAGGAGGAGCTGATGAAGATGATGGTGATGAATAAGGTTTCTGTCTTTTCCTAAACAATGGAGTTGGATGAAGCTATGAAGATGGTTTCAGGCGTTTGATTTGTGGAGTTTAGGGAAGAATTTTGGGAGTTTAGGGAAGAAGCTAGAAGAGAGATGTGGCTGATTTGAGATAAGGCAGGGTTTTATTTTTTTTATTGTAAGGGGAGATGTAGGGGGTGGTGTATGGGTAAGTGGGAGGGCCAAAAGCGACAAAAATTTTCATGACAATTAGTATGTAAGGGTAATAATAATGATTATGATACTTATCATGATAATTATAATACTGATAATAATTATAATACTAGTAATGATACTAATAATAATATTATAACTTATAAAATGACACAAGTATTAGTTTTTAATGAACAAATAATAAATTTTATGATTTTTATAGAAATTATAATAATATTCATAATCATAATGATAATAATAATATTATATTTATCGTAATTATATCATCTTAAGTTTACATTTATAATAATCATACTTATAATTAATTTATAATCATAACTTAGTTATTATCTTTAACATACATAAAAATTTATATTTGTAACTAATCATACTTATAAATTTATATTTTTGAGGGCAATTAACTACACTCCTCCACCACACGTCTCGATGCCATCTACATTTATGTATATCGACTCACCTCAGCAGTCAGGATATTACGGTGACTGTGGTGTATGGGTTTGCATAAACATGGAGCGTGTGTTTTGCCAGCTAACCTACCCATTCGAGAAAGATACTGCGAAGGTTGCATTAGAATACAGACATAGGATGGGGAAGGCATTCTTTAGATCTCGAATCGAAGTACGTAAAAGGTAGATCTAATGTTTGTGTTGGTATTGTATTTTGAACAGGCTCCACTGTAAAAGGTAGCTCTAATGTTTGTGTTGGCATATTAGGTCAGCAGGTTGAACATGCTCCACTGTAATCTTTTGACAGTCACCAAATGACTGGTCGACCACTGGTGTTAAATGTGGTCGACCACTGCTTAAATACACTGTGGTTGACCCTGATGTTGGTCGACCACTTAATAAAAATGACATAGTCGACCACCGTATATGAAGTAGTCAACCACCGTGGAAAATGTGGTCGACCCCTGCTTAAATACACTGTGGTCGACCCTGATGTGGGTCGACCACTTAATAAAAATGACATCGTCGACCACCATATATGAAGTAGTCGACCACAGTGGACTTTCATGATTAAAAAGGCAACCTAGGTCCCACATTTAGATAACATTTCTTATACTTATTAGTTACGGATAGGAAATTCACCTTTCATGAATTTAATTGGATAACGTAGATCCTTTTATTCCTGTTATCCATTTGTACTCTATAAGTAATGGGATCCCATAAGTAATTCCCATATTTAATAAACACCATACTTGATCGATATTCAAACACACCAGATTCATATTCACAACAACTTAGTAGTTGAAGTTAACTCTTTGCGCAGTTTGAGGTCATCACTTATTGGTGAGTAATCCCTACTTTTATATGTCTTTACATTTATAGTGATGAGTAAGTTAAAGATATATATCTGTTCAGGAGGTTATTTTGAACATGTCAATAATCATATAGTTTATATGCCACTTAATTGTCCCAGAGTACCTTTGAAACTTACAATCGCGCCAAACAAACCCTTAAATCGTACACTTTTATTAAAATATGTGTTAAAAAAAATCGATGTTTCACAAGATTTAGTTATATCTATGAAATACGTTATCGATAACTGTGTCTTGGATATCACTGATGATGAAGATGATTTTAATGATTTTATGAATTTCGCCATCTCAAATCAACCCGTTCACATATATCTAGAAGATATTACGAATTCAATGCATGTTTTAGGTCGAAACCTTACTAATCCTAATGATCAGTTCAACCTACAACAACAATACAATAATCGGTTAAACCTACATAATCTTAGATTGTCTAACCCAGGTAGTGTAACCAACATTCAAACGGACAACAAAGGCAGATTTGTTATGAGTTACATGTCCATTGGTGCAGCGGTATGTTCAATGCTTTCTTTATTTACTTATTAATTTAACTCGTATTTAAAAATAATGTTTCAATATTTTAATATGCAGACACGTTCGTTTGTTAACTATGCACCACCAGTAATCATAGTCGATGGGGCTCATTTAAAAAGTCGTTACTTGGGGACTAACTTGATTGCTGTCGCTATGGATGCTAACAATGGAATCCTTCCATTATCCTACGGTATTGGAGCAGGAGAGACCACCGATCATTGGAAATGGTTTTTTGGTAATCTAAGAGACTCTCTACAGTCTTCGGGGTGTTGTATTGTTATTCTTACCATTATATCTGACAGGGCACCTGCAATAGATGCTGGCATATCAAACGTATTTTCAGAAGTATTTCATGCACTATGTGCTAGACATTTGTTGGGTAACCTCAAAAGTGTGTCTAAAAGGGTTAAAAGTTACGAGTGGCACTACTGGAAAATGTGCAAAGCGTATAGAAAATCTGATTTTGATCACCACTATGGTATACTATGTATCCCAGACAGTGCACGTACACTCACTACTGTTGGGTTCAACAGATGGTCTAGACATCATGCAGATCGTGTTCGGTATGCTTACCTAACTTCTAATAGTGCAGAGTCAATGAACGCACTGTCAGTTCATGCGAGGAAACTCCCAATTACAATGCTTCTTGAATTCTTTAGAGCTTCAGTTCAACAATGGTTTTGGGAACACCGAAACACTGCCGATGGTTTAACAACACCTGTCACACCATATGCAGAGCGTAAGCTTGGTAAAAGAAATCGTAAGTCTATTAGTTGGACTCTCAAACCGATATCACAAGTTAAGTTTGAGGTATTGGATATGAAAAAAGGCGGTAAAGTCAATCTACAAGATAAAACTTGCACATGTAAACAATGGCAGTTTTCTGGTATACCCTGTGGACATGTAATGGCAGTAGCAAGGTATTTTGTCCTACGTAATGTTACTACACACGTTCAGAAGTATTTCCACACTGAAACGTACAAGTCGGCATACATGGAAGATATTAACACGCTAGATCATATTTCTAAATGGATAGATCCAGGACACCTACAAACCGTCCTACCGCCATTGGTTACAAAGCGACAATCGGGTAGACCGAAGAGTACTGCTCGTATACCGACCCAAGGAGAGGACAAAGATAATTTCAAATCTAAAAGAAAATGCAGTCGTTACTTGGAATATGGACATACTAGATCAACTTGCACCGCACATTATGATCTTTCTGAAGGTAAACAAAAGTCCAAGTGTAACTCAAAAAGAAAGGCAAAGCCGAAGGGGTTGGTAAAGGGCAAGGGTAAAGGAAAATGTGAAGACTCATGCTCAACACAATTTGGCTCCACTTACAATTTGAGTGATGATTAGCTTCTTCTTTGTGTTTTAAATGTGTTTAACTGCCATGGATGATAGGTATGTGTATTCGTATGTTTTCTAGCCGTTTAACTGTCGTGTATGTGTTGTGTCTGTAACTTGTGTTATTTGTTGTGTAATCAATAAATGTAGTATGAGATAATATATAATATTTGTTGTTCAAATTAAAGTTTATTTCACTAAATTGGATGGCAGACTACATTGGAACTAATGAAAAATCTTATCTGATATATCTTATCCAATAGTAGTATGAGTTATGCTTAGTCGACTCACTAATCGGTCGCCTACAACACAAGGATGGTCGACTAGGGTTAGTTGACCCACTTATGGCTAACAAGTCAGTCGACCTTGAAGTCGACCACATCATTGAAGTAGTCGACCAACATCAATGAAGAATGTTGGTCGACTACCTTGAAAACTAATGTGGTCGACCGGGTAAAGGGGTAGTCGACCCAAATTGTGGTCGACCTAATGGTATAAATAGACAATTTTTTTCCCGAAAGTGTATTTTGGAAGAAAAGTTTTAAAAAAAGTGTATTTGGGCGAATTTCCCCATTCTATTTATTTTTGGATGACATATTAGTATTTTAGTTGTAACAATGTTACCATTGTCCTAAAACAACTAACCGATACTTTTATAGTTGTACATCCATAGATACATGTTTCAAGGGTGATAAGAAGATTAACACATTTTATGTTTCATAGCTGAAAAGATCAAATGCATTTTAGGTAAAATTGAGAAACCATATGTTTAGCTCTACTTATCTCTTTAATACCCTTTTGTTTCAACTACATCATTTAAAACTCTTTATCTATTCATTATTGTAATGTTATTGTTTTAAAAGCTGCTGCTGAGTGCTACTACTACTGCTAAGTGCTAGAATCAAGTGCATTTTCTAATCTAAAACATCATTGATACCACGTATTTTAGCTTCTCCCTGCTTCTAATTTGCTTGATGAAAGTTTAAATAAAGATTGGATTTTTAGTTATTCAAATTCACCGTCTTCATTTGTTTTGTGTCTTGATTCATCTGTTTTTAGATGCTTATTATGACGTTTAATATTTTCAATCACCATTTTTATTTACTCCGAAATGTAGGTGTTCCAGAAGATAATAAAAACGTAACCATATAACAAAAAGACCGTCGCCGCTGCAACGCGCGGCCGGATTCTATCTAGTTATTATTATTATTATTATTATTATTATTATTATTATTATTATTATTATTATTATTATTATTATCATTGTAAGTATTATTATGTACATTATAATGATTATTAGTACTATGTAAATTTTAAAATCATTAACATAACTAACACTAACAATAAAATTAATATATTTTATATATTATTAATATCATTACCTTATTACTAATAGAATTATTATCATTATTATCATTATTACTAATACTAAGTATTATCATTATCATATTTATCATTACAAATATTAATTGGGTATCACTATAATAACTATCTTAATAAACAAATGATATATATGTATAAGGATATATTTAATACTTATAACATAACAAAATTAATATTTTATATACAAAATGAATATATGAGACGTATATATGTTATTAATATAAAAATGATATAATTAGTAAATTATACATACACAAACTTATTCGATTACGGTATGTATATTAATAAATATACAAATGATATAGGTTCGTGAATCCGAGGCCAACCCTGCATTGTTCAGTTGTTCAATATAGTCATATGTATTTTTACTACAAAATACATTAGGTGAGTTTCATTTGCCTTTTTACCCTTTATATCTTTGGGCTGAGAATACATGCGCAACTTTTATAACTGTTTTACGAAATAGACACAAGTATCGAAACTACATTCTATGGCTGGATTATTAAATCGAATATGCCCCTTTTTAGTCTGGTAATCTAAGAATTAGGGAACAGACACCCTAATTGACGCGAACTCTAAAGATAGATCTATCGGGCCCAACAAGCCCCATCCAAAGTACCGGATGCTTTAGTACTTCGAAATTTATATCATGTCCGAAGGAGGATCCAGGAATGATGGGGATATTCTTATATGCATATTGTGAATGTCGGTTACCAGGTGTTCAATCCATATGAATGATTATTTTTGTCTCTATGCATGGGACGAATGTTTATGAGAAATGGAAATATGAAATCTTGTGGTCTGTTAAAATTATGAAATGATTATTTATGTTAAACTAACGAACTCACCAACCTTTTGGTTGACACTTTAAAGCATGTTTATTCTCAGGTACGAAAGAAATCTTCCGCTGTGCATTTGCTTGTATTAGAGATATTACTTGGAGTCATTCATGACATATTTCAAAGATGTTACATTCGAGTCGTCAAGTTCATCAAGATTATTATTAAGTCAATTATAGTTGGATATATTATGAAATGATATGCATGCCATCAATTTTCGATGTAAAGCAAGTTTGTCTTTTAAAAACGAATGCAATGTTTGAAAAATGTATCATATAGAGGTCAAGTACCTCACGATGTAATCAACTATTGTGAATCATTTGTAATCAATATGGACTTCGTCCAGATGGATTAGGACGGGTCGCTTCATTTTATAGCAGCACAAAACAAAAGATGACTTACTCATTTTTCCTGGCCTGTTTTGGACGAGACATAAAAACTATAACAGCAACAGGAACAGGCGAAACAGAAGGCTGCAGGAGGTGGCTTGGTAATCGAATGCAGGCTGAATGGAGGACTGTTTTGATGGGTTTTATCGACTGCAGATATGGCGAATGCAGGCTGGGGGTTTTGAGAGGTGTGAGTCGACATAATAGCTGATGGTGAGGGATTTTTAGTTGACAAAAAGAACAGGCTGGATGATGGTTTTTAGTCGACTGAATTGGAGATGAATGTGTCGACAGATTTGGAGGGAATAAAGCTAGATAATATCGACTAATCTGCAGGTTAATTTTGTGGTGAGGTTAATGAATATCATGAGGGTATTTATAGTTTTAGTTGGTTTCCTAAATGCTCTCAAGTTACTTGGAGATCAAGAACTTTAATTTGAATCAAACTAGGACTATTAACTTAGTGATTAAGTTCATTATTTCCTCTTAATTTCCTAGTTACAGTCGATTTGTATTTTTACATGTATCTCTATTTTTTTTACGGCATTACATAATTATTTATGTATTTTTTTATTTTTTTATTATTATTAAGGTTACATTTATTTAATTACATTTTATTTATTTATTAATCCCTAACTTTTATAAATCTTTAATTTGGTCCTGATTAGTTTTTAAAGTTTATATAATGTCACATATAGCTTATTTTATTAAATTAGTATTAGGGTTAGGGTTTACAAGATTAGGGTTTAGTATTTAATGTATAGGGTTAGGTTTTAAGATTAATAAATTCAAGAATTAATTAAGATCATTAATTATGATCAGATAACAACCCTAATGATAACACCCAGAATATGACAATGAAACCTTAAGGGCAATTTGGTAAGTTCGGAAGGGAAAAGTGAGGGTTGTTATAGTACCTCCCCGTTAATTTAAACTTCATCCCGAAGTTTCAGTAAGACTTCTCGGATGCACCAACAGTTGAGAATAGATGTGGATATTTTCGCTTCATCTGGTCTTCACGTTCCCAGGTATACTCGGGGCCTCTACGTGAATTCCAAAGGATCTTAACAACAAGAATAGAGCTTTGTTTCAAACGTTTAACCTCAAGATTCATAACTTCTATAGGTTTTTCGATGAAGTGCTGTTTATCATCATTGCGAAGATCATTTAAGGGAATAACAAGTATGTCACCAACAGAACACTTTTTAAGATTCGAGATATGAAATGTATGAACTTTATTTAACAGTAAGTGTTGACTAAAAATTATCATTCGGTCAACATTTTGTTAAAGCAAAGTTTACACTTAATTTCAGTGGAGATCTATTTGAGTAAGAGCTGATATTGTATGAAATTTCAGCTAAAAGAGCCTAAGTGAATAGAATAACTGGTCTTATGGACTTCTTCCATGACTAGTTCTTGAAAAATTTCTGAGTAGCGGTGATTTTTATAGAATCGAAATGTATTCCTTCACTCTTAAACTACATGTCTAAGAATTTGTACGGTTCGCAGCCAAAGTTCATACTTGGAAAACTTGGCATAAAGTTGTTCCTTCTTTAAGAGCTCAAGAATCAATTGCAGATGTTGCTCATGCTCTTTCTCGCTCTTGTAATAGATTAAGATGTCATCAATGAAAACGGTTATGAATTTATCAAGATAAGGTTTGCATACACGGTTCATAAGATCCATGAATACAGCAGGAGTATTGTTTGAACCAAAAGGCATGACAAGAAACTCATAGTGTCTATAACGAGTTCGGAAAACAGTCTTAGAAACATCAGTTTCCTTGACTCTCAATTGATGATAACCCGACCTAAGATCAATCTTTGAAAAATACTTGACCCTTGCAGTTGGTCAAACAGGTCATCAATACACGGCAGTGGATAACGATTCTTGCTTGTTGAGTTCTCGGTAATCAATACACATTCTCAACGTGCCATCTTTCTTCTTAACAAATAGAACAGGTGCTCCCCACGGAGACGAACTAGGACGAATGAAACCTTTCTCCAAAAGTTCTTGGGGTTGGCTAGATAATTCCTTCATTTCGGATGGAGCTAATCGGTATGATACCTATGCAATAGGTACAACACCGGGCGTGGATAATTGACAAGTGAATGATATATAATATCTAGGGTTGATATTTTTAGTTGACAATATAGTGATAAGGAGTATGTAATGGTACACAATGGTCCTAAGGTTGATCAAATCTTATTCCCATCATGATCCATTAGGATTTCTGTATGACTGATGTGTGAAATCTAGTATATAAATTATCTCTGGAAATATGCCTGGTTAAAGATTACTACACACTTACGGGCAGTGTACCCGATCGTGTAATAGTATAAAAATGGTAATTCCAAGTATCGTTCCAAGGACAGTATTAACGTGAGAATTAAGTTTGAAACTAATAAAAGTAAACTAAGTTAAACTATGAAAATTGAAATTACGAGATAGTTTGTTTTGCGGCTATTTAACGATTAGCCAAATCAAGATAGCTTTGAAAATAAAAGACAATATTTTTGGTTTTTAAGTTTAAATAAAAGAAATGCAGACTCGACAGAAAAATAAAGATATTTGAATTCAATGGATAAAAGAATGTTCGCCTAGATATCCTATTCGCAGTGTTGGATGATTTGTTATTAAGCACTAGTTCTATTAATCAATGCACACAATTACAGAGTCGGTTTACCCAGAGTTCTCTTTTAGCAAACACATCAAACTAGGACTTATTGGCTTAGGGTTCCCTTTCACCAAAAACTATCTTTCGTTTGTGACTTAGTAACTAGCTAATTACAAGATTAAGATTCAATTGGTTACGCGTTCGCTCCACACAATTCACCCCTGTTTTGTTTAATTACCATACCCGGTTTACCCCCTTGGTCCAGTAAGCACCCAATCGGTTAAGACAAATCAATTGGAAATTAGATCACTAAATTGAAACAGGGTTCCCTTTGTTCAAACAAGATTCACTAATCAACCTAGTATCAATAATTAACACCCACAAGAATGGTTCTTAATCAAAACTCATAATTATCATGCATCAATTAATAAAACCTCAAAGTAACATCCAAACACTTGCAAATATTCAATCTAGACAAACATTAAGAGTTTAGCCTACAATCATGGCTGAAATCAAAATAACAATCAAAAACATAGAGAAATTCATCGTTGATAACAAAAGAATAAACCTAATCAAAGATTGAAATCTGAACGATACACGAATCGAGACTTGTTCCCGGAATGATTAGTACCTTAGAATGACCTTGAAGATCTCCAAAAATCATCTAAGTTCGTCAAAAAGTGGCTGGAATTCGTCAGGATACGATTATCTTAATTAGGGTATTTTTCGGCCTTTAAATATGGGAAAAATCTGGACCCGGGCCTCAACTCGCGCGGCGCGCCAAGGACCCCGCGCGGCGCGCCGAATCACTGAAAAACGATCCTTTGAACTTCAAAACTGCTCGACTTGTTTTTCTAGTTGTTTGGCGCGGCGCGCCCTATTTTGGAGCGGCGCTCCATTATAATATTGCTGAAACGAGCTTAAAAACATCATATTAACACCAAAACTCGAACCGAATCAAACCTTTTCACTCGTAAACATCGAAAGACATCCAAAACCATCAAATAACATCAAATTTAACCTTCTTGGTCTTGGAACTCAAACTTTCACAACTTTAACCAAAATAACTCTAAATCGTATCCAAAAGGACCAAAATGTACCCGATATCGCTAAGGAAAATGCATATGAAATACGCGATATCAAACAACCCCACACTAGAGTTTTGCTTGTCCTCAAGCAATGAAACTCGATAATAATCTTCTATAATAGAATAACGTCTTCAAGCAAATATGTAGAACCAAACGAACAAGAACCAAACAAGCAACTGGCGTGGGCACGATTTGGAGTATATAACAACCATGGTTCCCACTTGCATTCCCCCTTGTAACTTCCCAAACCGCAAACAATATGTAACGGATATAGAAACCAAAAATAATCTCGATAACGTACCATAATGATGAAGTAGAGAATCTCGAGTCATAACATAAGTCTTCAATAGCATCGGGAATCAAGTGGGAACAAAGCACCAAAGATGTAACAATCGAACATGTGTGCCAAGAGAACGTACGGGCTACCCCGCAATTGGTCAAGCCAAGCCTCCCACAGTACCTAACATCGCAAGATGTCGGTAGAAAATAATGTGCTTAGGAGGATACACATTACGTCCGGATATCATCGATGGTTATGAGGTAACCGTCTAATCCGTTAAGTCAACCATAAAGATTGAAGTTCATCAGGCTTAAAAGCTGATATCTTACCTTTCCGGAGGTTATCCACTGGGAATCTGATCAATCACTGACATTTTGTGTATCATGGTGCGCTTCCCATTAAGCTAGCAAATCTCCCTCATTGAGATAAGCTTTGACTACCAGTTTCCCTGTTTGATGTTGAGGCCTGGTAGATTTCCAGTCGATTTTAGCAATGACTTTTCAAGACTTTTCGTCACCCTACAACTGGTCTGGACTACAACTTCTGAAACAAATCAGCAAGTGTGTCGTTCGGGAGACTTGACTCCCTTAAGGATGGAATGGATACATCCTGTATGGTCATAAAAGGTGGTCGAGCGCATACATTGTCCTTGTTAGGAGAAACAATGAAGACCGCCCTATAAAGTTTTCGATCTAGCGTATGGCCCGGCTTCGACCACACGATCCAATCACCGTTCATACGGTTGACACCCGTTTTTGTACAAGTGACCTACGTATGAACTGAATGTTCATGTAGGATTTCACATTCAAAATAATGAACGTGTTTTGAAAGTTCAAGACTTTCTCCTCTAACAGTACCTCATCGTGAAATGATGGGTAATGAAATGGCACGCTTAAGAGGTATACGAACCAAGTAGGACGATCGGAAGACTTTACTTCCTTATGAGTGGATCTGAATCACTCGGAAGTGCCAATCTGTTTCAATTGACACCGGTTTTGAAAAATCCCGAAAACCTTCGGGTTCCATAGCTTTTGGCTATGGGTTGTGTTGTCTAAGCAAACACAAGCACGTAGCTATTGCTCCTAAAAAGGACAGCACTGGTGAAGCTCAAGGCTCCTCTTCCCACAGTATCACACCATTAGATGATGTAATAATAAAATGATATAGTTTCAGAAGTATGCTATACCAAGTAACCAAAAAGTTTTTGATCTGGCACGTGATTCGGTCACAATCACGCTATGCAATCACCGCTCTCTCACGGTTTACACCCGTTTTGGTACAGGTGACCTACTATTTAGTTCCCCGAACTAGTAGGATTTCATGTTCAATGGTAATGAACATGTGGAACCACTTTGGCTTCTTTAAACATAATGAAATAAAGATATCAAGCCATACTTAAACAAGGGTTTTGGTCGAATTTTTAACTACTTTTATATATTATTTTTTTTCTTTTTCACTAACTAATTTTTCCAATTTTTTTTTTTACGACCAAAACCCCGTGAAACGTCAAGTCTTTTAAATATCAAAACCAAAATAATGATGATTCTATTAATAACCAACCCGAGAGATTTTACATCCCCCACCCCACACTTGAGATCAAGTAATGTCCCCATTATTTGAGATCAAAAATGGATTAAAATCAAAAGGGTAAGAAAAATAAAAACTTATCGAGCTTAACCACAAATCGTGGAATGACAGTGACAGATGGCGCTGAACTGACTGCCAGCATAAGAACATCGTCCATTCCCGATTCTCATACAAATATCATCACTCAAGTAGTTTTGCTGAACTTAATGCCAGACTTGAAAAACCGTTTCTCCAACACACCTAAGAAAAAGCAAAACACACCAAATACATAAATGGGAACAAGGTGGTACCACCCGGTACCGAAACGCCTTGCCCCTAATAAGGTCTCAAATACATCATACGAAAAATAAAAATATCAAGTACAACCAAATCGAAACGGAAATAGTTTAAACAAATACAACAATAATACGTGCAACACATCAATCGCTTCCCGGCCAAAAATCTCTCAACGGGTCCCAAGTCACGCCATAAGTATCTTGGCACGCTTGATACGGGTCATACGATGGATCCGGTCTCGGAGGCGTCACGGCGGTGTAGTCCGGAATAGTGGTTTGCGTGGGAATGTACGCATCCGGCACACGACGCATCTGCCGTTGGAGCTGCCTCTGATGAATTTCCCACTGATTGTGGGACCGAATCCCTCGAACATCATACTCTATCCTGTCAACACGTTCGCCCAAATTACCAACCTCTGTCCGAACCTGACCCAAACTCGTGTTAAGCGACCCATAATTACCCTGATGCCACGTCATCAACTCCTGATTATGACGGCGCTGTTCGTCATACATACGCTGATTATGCTCAACCTGATCATTATAAAATGAACGACTATCTTGGAACTCAAAATGCAGCCCGTCAACACTATTCACCAACCCATTAAAAGCTTCCTCATCGGGAGTCCATACTCCCCGAACATTACCACTAGAACTCCCTGCTTCATACGTGGACCCAATACCACGTCCTCTACCTTGACCTCGCTGTTGCTGTTGCTGTTGACCTTGACCCTGTGGTTGTTCTTCATCCTCTACCAAAACCCAACCGTTCGATCCTCGCCTAATAAAATCGGCTTTAGCGAAAAACAAAATGTTTGTTACCATTGCTTCGACCCCCGCGATAGTACACCTATCAGTAGGCACAGAAAATGCCTCAGCTATACGTGTCACAAAATGGCCCCCTAACAACGGGCGCTCGGGACGATTATCTTCACCGATTTCCTGAAACCAGGACCCCAACATAGTCGGCACATCAATTGCCTCTCTCGCTTTTATCTGCTGGAGGATCCAAAGATCCTTTCGTTTAATTTTGTTTGCATTTCTCCGGGCCATGAACATAGTAGCAATCATTTTAAAAAGAATACGGTCCACCGGACGTCGAAGATTAGACTGAATGCTTCTACTAGAACTGAACGCCCTAACCCCCGGATTAATAATCGTTGGCCAATACTCACTTTCACTAAACTCGCCGTCACCGAAAACCCGGCACCCCAACAAATGGTACTGTAAATCTATATCATCATTTAACTCGGGGTACAAACCCAACGCCCGAGCTAACTCAACCTTACTCATTCAACGGTCCGCCCCGCCAAGCCTAAATGTCAAAAAGTCCGAATCACGAGGAGCAACTCGGGGCCGACAACTTACGGTCGAAAAGAACTCAACAGTCAATTGCTCATAAACATCTTCGTTAATCTCAAACAAACGCTCATACGGTCTCAACTCATTACCGCTATAAGTAACCCATAAGTAACCACGCAATTCTCGATAAGCATGAACACTTTCATTTCGAAGTTGCGTCCAATCCAAGTAGTAAGTTTGCTCAATCGGACGAGCAAGATTGATGTTAAACCTTTGTTCCAAATCCTCAATATTACCAACTTGGGTCAACCACAATTCAGGGTTGTTCGGTGGTTGCTGTGGTTGGTTACCTCTTGTTCTCTACATTCATGAAACAAGTAAGAAAACAAACACAAAACTCAAAAGTTAGTGTTAGTTATCATAATAAGCACCAAACACCTTTACAATCAATCCTTGTTTCATGTTAATTCACTTTCAAAAACAATTACCAACTAAACAAAACAACTCTTGTGAAAACTTTTCAAAAACACACTCTCGACCAAATCACATTATCCATCAAAACAAATAACTCATAACCTTATTCATCAAACAACATAACCAAAACATAACAACATGATTACTTATAACTCTTTTAAATTCCAAAAAATCCAATAACTTCATCATGTTAGCAACTTTTATCAATTTCAACAACCATTAAACAAAAGCTTCAAAACAATTCAAAATCATATGCTTAATCATCACTAGCATGGCATATCACATAATTGGAACAATGTAGCTCAAGTCATTCAAAACAAATTGACTCGCCCATATGGACACTACCCCTCACTAGTTCAAAAACACATGAATAATTCAAAGAACAACACACCTTCAAGCAATTAACCCCTTTTTACTTACAAAATTCGGATTCTTAAACCTACAAACCCTAGGTTCATGCTAAATTTCCAAAAACACCAACTTTAGCATAAAATAAAATCATAAAAACATTATCTAACAAAAACCCATGACTAATTGAATCATATAACCCAAATTAAAGCAACCCCACACTAATTCATCATGATAATTAAGAATTAAACGAGCAATTTACATATAATAAGATGAAATTAGTAAAGGAAGGAACAAAATCGGACCTTCTTGGGTGCCATTCTTGAAAGATTAAGGTTACTTGAAACAAGAAATTAAGCTTTAAAGATTTAGGGTTTTGAAGATCAAAGGATGTTTGTAGGTGTTAAAGATGTGTGTGAATGAAAATAAGTGAAGTAATAAAGCATAAAAGACATCTGGTTCCCGATTTTAAGTTATGTGGATGGGAAAATTCGGGTGTAATTTAAATTAAAAGCCCAAAACAGTCTACCCGACCCAGGTGGCGCGGCGCTCCAATAAGTCGCGCGGCGCGCAACAAAACCGCGCGGCGCGCCGAAAGCTCACGCGGCGCTCCGAATAACTGAAAAACGATGTCGAGCGTTTTCAAAAACTGATGCATCAGATACTACACAGTGGCGCGGCGCGCCCACAAATGGAGAGGCGCTCCACCTCCAGAAACATCAAAAATTCGTTTTTACAAGTCTCTAAACCCAATTTTCTCACCATCAAACTACCAAACAAACCCAATAACAATCCAATCATGATCATGTTGCACATATTATCAAACAAGCACAAAAATATACAAACTCTACAACAATGTGAACCTTATTTAACGAGTCGTTCACACGACTCGTCCCCAACTTCAAGTGGCGTTGGGATCGGGTTCAACGTGAACCTCGTCATCAATCACTAACGGACCATCAACATACTTCTTCACACGATGTCCGTTAACCTTAAAGGTGATACCATTCGCATTTTTCAACTCGACCGTACCGTATGGGAACACCTTAACAACCTCAAATGGTCCCGTCCACCGGGACTTGAGTTTTCCCGGTAAAAGCTTTAATCTAGAGTTAAACAAAAGCACACGGTCGCCTTCGTTAAACTCCTTTGGACCCTTTAACTTCCTATCATGCCATTGCTTGGTCTTTTCTTTATAAATCAATGAATTCTCGTACGCATCAAGGCGTAATTCACCAAGCTCGTTCAATTGCCCCGCCCTTAGGCGTCCGGCTTCCTTCAAATCTAAATTGCACTTTTTAAGTGCCCACATAGCCTTGTGCTCAATCTCCAACGGGAGATGGCACGCTTTCCCATAAACCAACCGATAAGGAGTGGTACCAATTGGCGTTTTGAAGGCGGTTCTAAACGCCCACAAAGCTTCATCGAGCTTATTTGCCCACTCCTTCGGATTCGAACCCACAGTTTTCTCAAGAATACTTTTAAGAGCTCGATTTGTATTCTCAACTTGTCCGCTCGTTTGGGGATGGTATGAAGTAGAAACTTTATGTAGAACTCCATATCGCTTCAATACCTTCTCCATTTGGGCGTTACAAAAATGAGTACCCCTATCACTAATTAAAGCTTTAGGAGTTCCAAATCGAGAGAATAAACGCTTAAGGAACGAAATCACAACTCGTGCATCATTTGTGGGTAAAGCTTGCGCTTCAGCCCATTTAGACACGTAGTCGATGGCAACGAGTATGTAACTATAATTCTGAGATTTCGGAAATGGCCCCATAAAGTCAATCCCCCAAACGTCAAATACTTCGCAAACCTGGATGCTTTGTTGAGGCATCTCATCACGTTTGGTGACTTTACCGGCCCTTTGGCACGAATCACATGACTTACAAACCAGGTGGGCATCTTTGAAGATTGTCGGCCAATAAAAGCCGGCATCATAGACTTTACGCCCCGTAATTTGGGGTCCAAAATGCCCACCGGTAGGCCCACTATGGCACTCGGTCAAAATACGCATACACTCATCACCGGAAACACACCGGCGGATAACCCCATCGGGACAACAACGAAAAAGATAGGGATACTCCCAGAAATAGTACTTAAGGTCACTGAAAAATTTCTTCCTCTTTTGATGTGACCACCCTTTTTCTAAGAATTTCCCAACTAGATAATTAGCAATGTCCACATACCACGGCTCATCAACCTTATCTACCTTCATGAGATATTCGTCGGGAAAATCATCACGAATGGTCGTCTCATCGAGAACCTCACGGGAGGGGTTCTCGAGACGGGAAAGGTGATCGGCCGCCAAGTTTTCAGCACCCTTTTTATCCCGGATCTCCACATCAAATTCTTGCAAAAGCAAGATCCATCTAAGAAGTCGTGGTTTTGCATCCGGTTTAGCAAAAAGGTACTTTAGAGCAGAATGGTCCGTAAAGACAATAGTCTTAGATAAGACTAAGTAGGACCGGAACTTATCAAACGAAAAGACCACCGCAAGGAGCTCTTTTTCAGTGGTAGTATAATTTAATTGCGCTCCTTGCAAGGTCTTGCTTGCATAGTAGATGGGTCGGAAATGCTTCTCGACCCTTTGACCCAAAACTGAGCCAACAGCAAAATCAGATGCATCGCACATAAGCTCGAATGGAAGAGACCAATTCGGAGCAATTATGATTGGTGCATTGATGAGTTTCTCCTTCAAAAGCTCGAATGCCTTTTGGCACTCGTCGGAGAAGTTCCACGGGGTGTCCTTTTCAAGGAGTTTATTCATCGGATTAGCAATCTTAGAGAAATCTTTAATGAATCGCCGGTAAAAACCGGCGTGCCCGAGAAAACTCCTAACACCCTTAACATCGGTAGGAGGTGGAAGGTTCTTAATAGCGGTAACCTTGGCGGGATCCACCTCTATACCGTTTTTAGAAATCTTGTGCCCGAGAACTATGCCCCCTTGAACCATGAAATGGCACTTCTCCCAGTTGAGCACAAGATTGGATTTTTCGCACCTGACCAACATCCGTTCTAAATTAAGAAGGCATGAATCGAAAGTGTCACCGAAGACCGAGAAGTCATCCATGAACACCTCCATGCAATCTTCTATCATGTCATGGAATATGGCCATCATGCACCTTTGAAAAGTGGCCGGAGCATTGCAAAGGCCAAAGGGCATGCGTCGATAAGAAAACGTGCCATACGGGCACGTGAAAGTAGTCTTCTCTTGGTCCTCGGGCGAGATAGGAATTTGAAAATACCCCGAGAAACCATCGAGAAAGCAATAGAAACTGTTTCCCGCCAACCTCTCTAGCATTTGATCCATGAAAGGTAGCGGGAAGTGGTCTTTACGTGTGGCGTCGTTCAACTTACGGTAGTCGATACAAACACGCCACCCCGTGACAGTCCGGGTGGAAATTAACTCATTTTTATCATTGGTGGTAACAGTCATACCACCTTTCTTAGGTACACAGTGTACCGGGCTAATCCATGGACTGTCAGAAATCGGGTAAATCAGACCAGCATCAAGGAGCTTTATGATCTCTTTCTTCACGACATCTTGCATGTGCGGGTTCAACCTCCTTTGGCGTTGCACCACGGGTTTGGAGTTATCCTCCATTAGGATTTTGTGGGTGCAATAGGAGGGACTAATACCCTTAATGTCGTGAATCTTCCATGCAATGGCCGGTTTATGGGCCTTTAGCATGGTAATAAGCTCATTTTTCTGACCTGCTGAAAGAGAAGAAGAAATAATTACCGGAAGCTTAGATTCCTCTTGCAAGTAAGCGTATTCCAAATGATCTGGAAGTGGCTTCAATTCAAGCTCGGGAGGTTCTTCAATTGAAGACTTGCTCCGGTAATTAACATCACGTTCGAGTTCTTTGAACTCCTCTTCAGTCGGCTCATAGCCGTTTTCCATCAAGGTGGTTAAAATTTCCACCTCCTCAACCTGCACATCCTCATCAATCTCAACCAAAGAGCACTCTCCTGAACCCTGTAACTCTGGGAATTCCTGCAAAAACTCAGACTGGACATTCACAGTGTTAAGAAAATAACATGTATCATCAGTGTGGCCAGGGTATTTTAGAGCATGGTCGATTGAGAATGTTGCACTCAAATTGTCTATCCTAAGGGTCAACTTTTGGCCATAAACATCAATCATACACCTAGCAGTATTCAAAAACGGCCGACCCAAAATTAGTGGAATCCTTTCATCCACTTCCATATCCAAAACCACAAAATCCGCCGGAAAAACTAACGACCCGGTCTTCACTAGCATATTCTCTATGATTCCACGAGGGAATTTAATAGAGCGGTCGGCTAGCTGCACAGCCATACGCGTGGGTTTTAACTCCCCGGGGTCTAGCTTTAAGTAAATAGAATAAGGCATTAAATTAATGCTAGCCCCCAAATCCGCCAAAGCCCTCATACAGTCCAAATTACCAAGTAAACAAGGAATGGTAAAACTTCCAGGATCTTCAAGCTTCTCGGGAAGCTTGTTTGCAACAACCGCTGAGCATGCGGCATTCAACCTGACTGAAGACACGTTCTTCAGCTTCTGCCTGTTAGTCACCAAATCTTTGAGAAACCTCGCATACTTAGGCATACCTGCAATAACATCAATAAAAGGCATATTTATGTTAACTTTTTTAATCAAGTCCATGAACTTGGACTTTTCAGCCTCTAGCTTCTCCAATCGCTGTTTCCTCGGGAATGGGAGCGGTGGTTGATACTCTCTAACTACCGGTTTAGCAGCAACAGTAACCGGTTCCTTAACAACTTTTTCAGCCACCTGTTCCGGCTCCTTTTCCCTTGCCGGTTCACTTTCAACAACCGGCTCACTATCATTAACTAACGGTACCCTCAAATCATACTCGTCGGGCTTCCTCGGTGGATAATATGCTAAACCACTTCGGGTGGTGATAGCATTAACATGCCCGTTTTTCGGGTTAGTATCCGTCTTGCTAGGTAACTCTCCCGGTTTCCTTTCACTACTCTTATTAGCAAGTTGACCAATCTGCTGTTCAAGATTATGAATAGCTGCTTGTTGATTTCGAAACATTTGGTCATTCTTTTCATTATTCTGAGTAACGGTAGTGACAAGTTGAGTCTGAGATATCACTAACTTCTCGATCATAGCCTCAAGGTTGGACTTTTTCTCTTCGACCTGTGGTTTCTGAAAATAACCGGGAGCTTGCTGCTGAAAACCTCCACTAGAACCCGGTTGGAACCTCGAACCCTGATTACCTTGCGGATTATAAGGATTATTGAAATTCCTATTAAACTGAGCACGTCCCTGAAACTGATTGTTATTCTGCTGACTAATATAGTTGACCTCTTCTTTCTGATTCATAGTCAAACCCGCATCACAATCTTTGCCCAGATGCAAACCTCCACAGTATTCACAACCAACCTTCATACCATGAATATCCTTGTTCATCTTCTCCAAATTCCTACCAAACGAATCCAACTTAGCACTGAAAGACCTAAAATCATCATAAGCACCTGTACCTGTAGTCTCTGTTCTCTTAACTGAAGCTGAAGGGTAAGATTCATGATCCTGATGCCACTCATGAGAATAAGCAGCTTGCTTTTCAATGATCTCTAACGCCTCTTCTTCAGTCTTATCCATTAACGTACCACCTGCAGCTTGATCAATACTCTGACGCGTAGGAATATCACAACCTTTGTAGAAAATCTGAACCTTCTGTAAATCATTCAACCCGTGTTGCGGGCACGAGCGTAACAAAGTAGCAAAATGGTCCCAAGCATCAAACAATGTCTCACTGCTCTTTTGTCTAAATTGAGAAATATCTGCTTGAAGTCGAGCAGCTCGAGATGCGGGGAAAAACTTCGACAAAAACTTATCCTCCAAAGTCTCCCAAGATCTAATCGTACCCTCAGGTTGCTTATCTAACCATCTCTTAGCTTCTCCCTTAAGAGTCCAAGGGAAAAGTCTTGTCTTAATTGAAGTGTCGGCAACCTCATGTAGCTTAAACAAGTTACAAACATCATTAAAATTACGAAGATGCTCGTTAGCATCCTCGGTATCTTTGCCATAGAATCGGCAATCAGAAGAAATCAAATTCAGGATCGGCCCTGTAATTTGAAAAGGCTGAGTAATATTCGGTTGAGTAATCGAATTGCCTTGGCCTCCTCGGGTGGCCTTTAATTTTTCAGCCATAGTCTGAGGACGGGGTGCTTCTCCTTCGGCCATTTCTTCAGTTTCTGTAGTATCAGACGAAGCGTAAGAGTCTTCTTCGTTAAAAATTTCAGGTGGTGTCTCGGGCACCACAGTCTCAGAAGTACTACCCAAATTAACGTAAGTATCACCCGATAAAACTGATGAATCCACTGTTAACTTTTGCTTCTGACTTAAAGCTTTAAACAACTCTCTTTCAGGCTCGTCAAATGGTTTAACAATTGGAGAATCTGAAGAACGCGTATGTTGCATGCACTACCTGTAACTGCAAGAACACAGCTAACAAACCGATTAAACGCACCGACTCAATTAGAATTAAATTAAACTAAACAGTTAAAATTAACTAAAAACAAACTTAATTTTCAACACAACTGTCCCCGGCAGCGGCGCCAAAAACTTGATGTGTGAAATCTAGTATATAAATTATCTCTGGAAATATGCCTGGTTAAAGATTACTACACACTTACGGGCAGTGTACCCGATCGTGTAATAGTATAAAAATGGTAATTCCAAGTATCGTTCCAAGGACAGTATTAACGTGAGAATTAAGTTTGAAACTAATAAAAGTAAACTAAGTTAAACTATGAAAATTGAAATTACGAGATAGTTTGTTTTGCGGCTATTTAACGATTAGCCAAATCAAGATAGCTTTGAAAATAAAAGACAATATTTTTGGTTTTTAAGTTTAAATAAAAGAAATGCAGACTCGACAGAAAAATAAAGATATTTGAATTCAATGGATAAAAGAATGTTCGCCTAGATATCCTATTCGCAGTGTTGGATGATTTGTTATTAAGCACTAGTTCTATTAATCAATGCACGCAATTACAGAGTCGGTTTACCCAGAGTTCTCTTTTAGAAAACACATCAAACTAGGACTTATTGGCTTAGGGTTCCCTTTCACCAAAAACTATCTTTCGTTTGTGACTTAGTAACTAGCTAATTACAAGATTAAGATTCAATTGGTTACGCGTTCGCTCCACACAATTCACCCCTGTTTTGTTTAATTACCATACCCGGTTTACCCCCTTGGTCCAGTAAGCACCCAATCGGTTAAGACAAATCAATTGGAAATTAGATCACTAAATTGAAACAGGGTTCCCTTTGTTCAAACAAGATTCACTAATCAACCTAGTATCAATAATTAACACCCACAAGAATGGTTCTTAATCAAAACTCATAATTATCATGCATCAATTAATAAAACCTCAAAGTAACATCCAAACACTTGCAAATATTCAATCTAGACAAACATTAAGAGTTTAGCCTACAATCATGGCTGAAATCAAAATAACAATCAAAAACATAGAGAAATTCATCGTTGATAACAAAAGAATAAACCTAATCAAAGATTGAAATCTGAACGATACACGAATCGAGACTTGTTCCCGGAATGATTAGTACCTTAGAATGACCTTGAAGATCTCCAAAAATCATCTAAGTTCGTCAAAAAGTGGCTGGAATTCGTCAGGATACGATTATCTTAATTAGGGTATTTTTCGGCCTTTAAATATGGGAAAAATCTGGACCCGGGCCTCAACTCGCGCGGCGCGCCAAGGACCCCGCGCGGCCGAATCACTGAAAAACGATCCTTTGAACTTCAAAACTGCTCGACTTGTTTTTCTAGTTGTTTGGCGCGGCGCGCCCTATTTTGGAGCGGCACTCCATTATAATATTGCTGAAACGAGCTTAAAAACATCATATTAACACCAAAACTCGAACCGAATCAAACCTTTTCACTCGTAAACATCGAAAGACATCCAAAACCATCAAATAACATCAAATTTAACCTTCTTGGTCTTGGAACTCAAACTTTCACAACTTTAACCAAAATAACTCTAAATCGTATCCAAAAGGACCAAAATGTACCCGATATCGCTAAGGAAAATGCATATGAAATACGCGATATCAATGACTTATTATAATATAATTACGTTGATCAAGTATCATTATATTATTCTAAATCATACTTTTATCACTCCATAAACTACTATGTTATCTAGTCAATATTCCTCTTCTTCGAGGTGAATGATTCAATGGAAAATGAAAGGAAAGAAAATAACATCATTCATTCATTTAAAAGAAAATAACCAGAGTATTACAGAAACTTAACGAAATCTTCCAAAATGTAAAAGTACTAAATGGTAACATAAAGAATACTATGAAAATGAAAATTTAAATGTCTCTAGTGGTTTCCAAAAACTCTTCATTGTGCCTCTTCATTCTTCTTCTTATCCGAACATTAATTTTTGAAATTCCCTACTTCTCCGCAGTTATAGCAAGTAGGAACGGTTGCATTTGCCTTTATGTCTGGAGTTTTGGTTGATGGAATAACAACTCTACAATTCTTGGCTACATGACCCACCTTCTTGCACTTGGTGCACTTAGCCTTACACCATCCTTCATGATGTCTCTCACATCTTTTGCAATAAGGACGTTTTCCCTTATACAACTTGTTGAATTTATAAGACTTGTTAAATTTGCTTTTAGAATTTTCTTGCTCCATTCCTTCCCTCTTCCTTTTTGCACCTTCTTTCTCCTTATGTTTGTCGATGAAATAGCTTGCCATGCAAGCAGCTTCTTGTATGGTGCTCGGGTTCTCCAAGATAACATCTCTCTGGACTTCATTAGGTAATCCATTGATGTAGCATTGGATCCCTAGATACTCAGGAGTAGCCATGAGAGCAAACTCTTGAAATCGGTTGGTGTAGCTCATGAGATCAGCATTCACCATTTCTATATTACTGAGCTCAGGTCTTTCAGTACTCTTGTATGTAGGGGGCGGGTAGTTTATAAAACTTTGATGAGAACAAATAGTCGAAAGGCTTCGCGATGCGCCGTTGTTGCCATTGCCTTGCGCGGCAGCCAACAGTTGTTGAAATTGTGCGGGAGTCAAAATGACATTTGGAAGAGTGTTAGCACCATGAGTTGGTTGAGCCATTGATCTTCAACACATACAACAGTATTAGTCGAAAAGTTATGAAGTTATAAGTTTGTTTAATGATGCATAAATTTCACACAACATATATTAGGAAAATAGATAGGAGAAATAA
Source organism: Rutidosis leptorrhynchoides (assembly GCF_046630445.1). NCBI lineage: Eukaryota > Viridiplantae > Streptophyta > Magnoliopsida > Asterales > Asteraceae > Rutidosis > Rutidosis leptorrhynchoides. The sequence goes on from NC_092333.1 coordinate 626,286,572, forward strand.
CGAGATGTTTTAAAAACACTTGAATTTCATTAAACATCACAAGAATAACTAATATCCTTTTATTACACACGAAATGAAACTAGAATAAACATGAAACGAAACTAAGATAGTAGGTTTAGGCAAAGCCTTTACAATGAATGAATACTAATACGGAAATAGAAAAGAAATCTTAAGATCTAATTCTTAGGTGATGGGGGTCGGGTCTTGAAAATGTTCCCACAGAAGATCCTTGAGAAACTGCACCTCCTTCTCTAGTTCCTCAATCCTTTGATCTTGAAGCTCAATCTCTCTATCATGTCTCCTAGTAGTCTTTCTAAAGATGTTATACACATCATACGAGTATTTTGACAATTCCTCTTGTTGATCTTCAAGCGTACTAAATTGTCCATCAAGAAGTTCCTTTATCTTACTAAATTCTGTCTTCACTTCTTGTAAATCACTCTTTACCTTAGCATGTTCAACAGAGTTCATGCAAAGCACGGGTACAGTGGTAAGACGGGGTTCCTTGGATGAACTTGAACTCTCTGTTTTTGATGTTTCGGGTTCCTTTCTTTTTAAAGAAGGAGGTAAGGCAACGGAGGGCTCGGACTTGGATTCTTCCTCGGGTTCTTCCTTAGAAGTGTAACATCCCGCGTTTTTCCGTTAAATTTATTTTTAACACCGTCTTTTTTTAGATAATACCTTTTGCTATCTAAATTCGCGTCTTTCATTAACTAACGTTCATAATATTCCTGTTATTTAATTATAACATCACGCGTTTACTCGAACGTTTTTAAAATATTCGTTTGGTTAATTCCCGCACCCGCTTTGAAACTCGAGGGACCAAAGTTGCAAAGGGGCCTATCTAGTTGACTAGGTCAAATAGTCAAACCCCACCATCACCACTCATTCACTTCACCTCTCTTCTCCTTTTTTCTCTCTAGCTCAAGAACACTCTTTTTCTCTCAATCTATTCAATCATCATCTAAATCCGATTGGAGAAGTAAACATCGAAACAAATTACATAATTGGAATCCTCTCTTCATCCTCTACATTTTGGTACCAATTTCATCACATTTGGGTAACATTTCTAAAACACTAGATTTCTCTAAATTCGTTTTATATACTTGAAATGGTGTTAGTTAGTTTCTATGGCTCGCGTCTAGTATGAATATATGATTTACTTGCTCGATTTGTTATTTTGAGTAACTAGTTTGAACATTTGAAATGGGTTTGCTTAATCTTGAATTTTGGATGATTAAATGTTGTTTAAATGCTAAAGTTTATGTATTAAATGTGTTACTAGCATCATTAGCTTTATTTTGATGTGTAGGTTGATTTAGAAAAGCTTCATTTACAAAATTGATGAATTCTTGATTTTTGGTTAGGGTTCGATGAACTTGAAATGAACTTTTGATACATTGAATGCTATGAAAGGTTGTTAGTAAGTATTTAGTTGCAATATATGTTTAATTACCTTCGAAATGGCATATCATATGTGTGAATTGGATTCCCGAGTCAAGAAATGCGTTTTGTGAACTTGAAACCTTGATTTTGAACGTTTAATGATCATTTATTGAGGTTTTCATTGTTGTTAATGATGGATTTGATTCATGAAATGTGTTTATTTGTATTCCTTGTTAAATTACCTTTCTAACGATATAAGATACGTCTTTTGAATGTGTACGGTTCAAAAGTTATGATTGTTTGAAGTTGGATTCGTGCTTGAGTGTTCAAAAACTGCCAGATTGCTGAACAGACCATTGGAGCGCCGCTTAGGGTATTGGAGCGCCTCTCCAGACCCCGGCTGTCCAAAAATACCCATTTTCTCTTAATTCTTAGTATGCTACGCACCCCCGATCAATATGAAACTTGGCCAACATGCTTATACACGACTTCTAAGCTCAGGAAAATAGTTCGGGACCCGACCCGACCCCGTTGAATTTTTCGTTGACTTTGACCAAGTTTGACTTTTAGTTAAACTTAACAAAACACTTATGCAATCGTTCTAATCTTATTTTATACTTGATTCTTGCATGAAACTTGACAACGTGATTCACATGCTATATATTCGAGTCGTAACGAGCCATAGGACTAATTGAACACATTTCGCCCGACCTTGTGTCGTAACTGGTTAATTGATACAACTTACTTGTTTAGGTCAAGGCTAAGCAACTTTCATGCACACGTTTACTTTGTGAAGTACATTTATACTCGTGCACTCGAGGTGAGATCATAGTCCCACCTTTTCAACAACTTTTTATACCTTTAAATTGTGGGCTGAGAAACATATACTTTGTTACATTTTGTACTACTTACTTTTATACTTTGAACACAAGTACGATGAAATAAACATTCCATAGCGAGTTAGAACAAAAATCCTCAATTCGATTATCATTAGTTACACTTGTAGGGTGTAAGCGAGAACTTATATTGTGTGGCCATACGGGTTTGACAAACCCTCATTTTGGACGGTTCGCTACCGTCTACGGATGAAATATATTTTCAAGAAACAGTGTATGTTCTAACACTATTGTGATGGGGTTCTATGAAAGGAAACGTTAAGTCTTGATAATTGGGTGCTCGCGAACAAACTTTTGGAATGCAAACGATTTGGATAATCAACATATTGGAAATACTAAATCTTGTGGTTCAAAATATAACGTTTACTAATACACCTATGATTTTACCAACGTTTTTCGTTGACAGTTTTCTATATGTTTCTCAGGTTCATACATGGCTATTTGATACATGCTTCCGCGTACACTCATACTTGCTTGGGGTCAATCATACATGCATACACTCTGATTTCTTGCTTGGAGTCAAGCATACATACATGCATACGCTAGTGATAGCACCTTTGGATTCAAACATATTGTTTACATACTTACGCTATTTATAGCAACCGTGATTTTAAACTAATTATGTCGCAAGTTTATTTCATTTATACATTATACTTTTGTAAACTTAAACTTGTTGTCGATCCGTTTGGTAAACTAAAACTTGTAAGTCTTGTACGTTTCAAATGAAGGCGACATAATTTTGGTCAAACGTGTCTCATTTAGGGACTACGACCACGTAACGTGACCTAAGTTAATGGCGCCGTCAATGACGATTTTGTCGGGTCGTTACAGATGGTATCAGAGCGTTGGTTGTAGGGATCTAGGATGTGCATTAGTGTGTCTGACAGAGTCGTTAGGACGCATTAGTGAATTTAGACTACAACCGGATAGTTAGCCATTGCATTCTAACATACATTTGCTATAGATAGCACTTACTTGACTACTTGTGCATTATACTTAAATCATTCTTAGGCAAACTTCTTAATGGTACCAAGCTTTCATCATACGAATCCGTATTCTACCACTTTCTTGTAACACACGTGAATTCATGATTCATACGCGTAAGGATGATGACGACTTCATTAGTCACACTTGTTCGGGAACTCTGTCTCCCAGATTGTTATTCGCCACCGTTTCAACTTACTATTGGTGTCACACCGGTGTTCCTTGCTATCTACCACTTCTTGTTACTACCATCACTACTCTAGGTGAGTGTCGTCATCACTATTTATCACTACGGTTGCGTACTACTCGTTATCATGATTCGTTACTCTTTTCATACCTAAATACATTATCATTTGACTTGAACCGCATTGACGTGAACAATCATTTATACACTTCCCTCGGGGAACGCTTATTTAGAGTTGCACAAATTCTTTCGATTCAATACGAGTCATGTTAGTGATGTCACTATACTTTGTACATTTTAAATCTTCACGATTATACGAACTTGAGTCTATGGAGTGATGTGGGAATGGAGGTATGAGTTAGCATAATATAACGACACTCGATCAACGTGGTTATATTATAGTAAGTCATACCAAAGTTCTAATGACACGTGATGGTGGTTGGACTCGATCAACCTAATCACCACCATGTGCCATGTACATGACTTCATTTTTCTTGTTTGAACATCCGAAAACTCCGAGAATACTGATAACAATCATACCAGGGACACATCTTCGATTATTGTCGAACCATATTTATGCTTCCGAATGAATGACAAATTCTTTCGACTTCTGTGATGACCCGGAAATTTTTGACCAAATTTAAACTTAATCTTTGTATGATTAACATTTCCGACACGATAAGCAAAGTCTGTAAAACTGAATCTCAAAATTTTATTCAAGAAAACTTTGCATTCACAAAATCATCACCATGTATCTTATTTTGACTGCATTGTCAACGGATGTAGTATTGTAAACTATTATATACGGTGATTGTCTATACGTAGAAATCATCAGACATCGAAAACCTTGGATTTATATATTCATTTATGGTGTGTCTTTTCAAAAGAATGCAATGTTTACAAAACGTATCATATAGAGGTCAAAACCTCACTATGAAATCAATGAATGATGTATTCGTCCAAATGAATTTGGAAGGATCGTCACAACTTCAAACATATGTTATACGTTTATACTATCTCGTTTTCGCATAGTTTTATCGACAAACTACAATATACTTGTTATGCTCACATCGAGGCGGAAACTTCTCTCGCATTACACTCGTACTTCCGAATAAGGAAATCTTTTATTCTAAATTCTCAATGGAGAGAGAGACTCTTCACATTATACTAGTATTCGCCTCGAGGGTGGATAGTCCAAACGAACGTTTTCGGAAACCGATAAATCTTCCGCGACGCGAAAATTCTTGAGAAACAAAAACTTGTTCAAAATATATCTTAAGGAGATATACTTCGTTTCGGATCGAGATCCTCGTTTCACTTCTAGATTTCGGAGTGCCTTACAAAAAGCCTCGGGACCACGTTTAGACATAAGTATCGCGTGTCATCCACGAACCGACGAACAAAGTAAATGTACGATTCGAACCTTGGGAACCATAATACGAATTTGTGTTATCAACTTCAATTTTACTTGAGAAAAGTAATTGCCTTTAGCCGAATTCTAGTACTACAATAATTTTCATTCGAGTATTAACGCCACACCTTTCGAGAACTCATATAGCCGCAATTGATGTTTTCTTAATTGTTGAACCGAAGTAGGTGACAAGCAAACAACCAGACCCAAACTCATTCATGAAACAACCGAGAAATTTCTTTTAACCCGAGAAAGACTCAAGACGGCCCGTAGTCGCCAAAAGAGCTACGCCGATGTTAGACGTAAACCTCTCGAATTCTATGTGGGAAACCGCGTAACGTTAAAAGTCGCACCTTGAAAAGGTGTAATCCGTTTCGGGAAATGTAGAAAGCTAAAACCGCCATATTTTGATGTAACAACCTGAAAATTCCGTTACTTTCGTTAACCTTCCGTTAGTTTATTTAACGGCGATTATTTAACTTTTATGTGTTTATGTGTAATAAATGCGTAATTGATCTTTGGAGGGTTACAATAATTAATATGGGTTGATATTAATTCAAATAAATTTTTCGGATAATGAAATACGATAAAAACGATACGATTTTGATAATAGCTTTTTGAGCAATGAAACGCTCGGGTTTATTTTAATAATTAATTTTATTAATTATTAACTTTTTAAAATATTTAATTTATTGGGTTGTTAATAAATTAAGCGATTAGTTGCGTTTAACAATCGGGTTAGCATTCCGGGCCTTCGGTACGACTAAACGGCACTTAAAACGGACCACGATTACACGAGATTGCAAAACAAGAGCCCGAGAACACTCCCATGGGGCCCATCGGCTGAAACCCCACTCTCCACCCCCTTTATGTTTAATTTTTACTACTATAGGGACTTAAGTGTTAATTAGAAGAGTTAGGGCTTGATATAAATTAATTAGTAACCTAAAAACACTGTAAACCCTCACAAACAAAAATACCAGTCGACTTTTTAGCTCCTCCCTCCCCTTGGGCTGCCGTCAACTTCCACCACCAATACCACCATCAAAAATTCAATTTTTGCTTAAGCCTTGAACATCAAACTTGCAATTCTCGATCACCTCTACGCGTTGATATAATTCTTTTATCGATCAAAGGTATAATTTCATAAACCCTAATTCTTAAAATCTGAATTTTATTAGAGTTTCATAGTTATGTTGTCAATTGCTCAAGTCTATACGCGTACGTGTTAATTGTGATCGTTATTTTGATTGTTTGATGCGCTAGGGTTTAAAAACGAATTTGTATTTGTTTGATCAGAAAAATTAAGTTTTTCAAATGTTAATTATTATTTTATAATCAGATTCCTTGCGAAAAACTATTGAGTTTAGGCTTTGGATTCGCTTGATTTCGTTTCCGTATGACTAAGTTATATCGATTTGAATTATCGTTGTGTTTTTGTTGATTGATCAGAAATATGGTATTGATAGAAAACGAATTGGCATGTGAGACTTATACCACTGGAAAGATAATTTAAAAACACTCAAGTAAGACTAAGATATCATGTCGTTTGCTTATGTATAGCCTGAGATATGCTAGAATTAGTGTAAATGTAGTTTTATACAGCACTTGCATGAAAATAACCTTGTATAATAAAATGTGTTAATTTCTGTAATTGAAGCTTTACATATTTGAAAAGTAGACAAAAAGTAATTCATCTTTCATGTGGATATCATAGGCTAATTGTATCTAGATCTTCGGATAATCGTATGCAAATGTGACTAACTAAATGAGAATCGAATCTGTAAATTGCACACGGTTTTGTACTCTGTAAATTTTGTGAATTGTTTGAGCATGTATGCTTCTGGAAAATGAAAATGTACTTTGTAATTAGGTAGGTTCTAAGGATGACGCAAAAGCACGAATAAAATGTAAGGGGAAAATGCACTAGAACTAAAACAGGAAAGGTTATAGACCTATAGATTGCTAAAGCACCTAACTAACACATAAGGCACACATAAATATGCAATCCTGGTTCTCTATAACAACCTGGCTCTGATATCACTCTGTCATACCCCTAAATAGGGCCGGGGAAATATGACTACACAATATCACAACACAAGTGTGTATAAACGAGAACGACTCTATATGAGACGTTTTACTTAAAAACCAATGTATTATAAGCAGCGAAAGTATTAAGTCATTACAAATGACTCCTTAAAATTTATATGTAATCTAAAATGTTCTAATGCAATAATATGAATGATGATATGTGGACTCCAAAAGCAGCAAAGTCCAAATAGAAAATAATCTTTAGCAATCTTCACCTGAGACAAAACATGCTTAAAAGTGTCAACCAAAATGGTTGAGTGAACAACATAGGTTTATTAATAATAACCAAGTTTTTAGACCACAAGATTTAATTATAGAGTTTAATCAGTTCGGTAGTAGTGCTGGTGTATATGATATCGATACTAACCATAAGTTACCCTAAACACATCACGTTCGTGTCGTGAATCATTATTATGTATCCATTGACCAACGGTCATCCGGATAGAGACGTCAATCTCAATAGCGCTATTCATAATAACTAAGCTTGCCTTTATACGTAGCAATTAACGATATCATGGTAGGGATTTAGCATGAATCAAAGCATGTTAGCACAGTTTGAACTAACCAAAAATAAAGTTTTCGAGTACTTGTGTCTAAGCGTAAAACAGTTTAAAAGCAAGCATGTGTCTCACCCCAAAGTTTAAAAATAAGTAATAGAGAAACAGGTAAAAAGTGGGGCTATGAAGTTCACCTTAATAGCAGATAGATATTCCACGCAAGTTATATGACCGGAGTATGTAATCGAAGATCTCAACCTAGAGATATAATGTTTAATTAGTTAATGCGTAATAGACATAAAGTTTATTTATTAATATAGCAAACTATATTAACAGTGACCGTTCTCGAGAAAAGTTATATTTATATACGTGATAACATCTTTTATCATAATCATAATCTTATAATTGTACTTTTAACCTTTTCATTAATCATTATTCATTAACTTTATCTTTTAATCATATTATTTATCTATGAACTTTTAACTTTATTAACTAGTTTCATAATCAATTTATATTACTAACACCATGATCAAGTTTATAATTCATAATCATTATTAACTCATACTATTTTCATATTTATAATAACTCAAGATCATAATTTAATTTAATCATATTCATTATCAACTTTATGTTCATGTATACATGTTCAATTTAAATAACATAATCCTTATATTTACTTCAAGAACAAGACCAATATTAATCATCAATATATACTAAAAGTAATAGATTAAAAGTAGGATTATCACTAGGGTTTTAGGTATACCTTAGGAGGTTAAGGATCAAGAACAAGTGGCGATAATGACCCAAAATAGAAACTGAATTGCAGCAGCAAAAACGACCAAAACCAAGGGTTTTTGGGACTGTTTTCGTGGACTGGAACTGCAGGCACAGCAGCAACAATGAACACCTTTAGGGGGCTATTTGGTCACATTTTATAGCAGCACAAAACAGAAGATGACTTACTCATTTTTCCTGGCCTGTTTTGGACGAGATAGAAAAACTGTAACAGCAACAGGAACAGGCGAAACAGAAGGCTACAGGAGGTGGTTTGGTGATCGAATGCAGGCTGAATGGAGGATTGTTTTGATGGGTTTTATCGACTGCAGATATGGCGAATGCAGGCTGGGGGTTTTGAGAGGTGTGAGTTGATAGAATAGCAGATGGTGAGGGATTTTTAGTGGACAAAAAGAACAGGCTGGATGATGGTTTTTAGTCGACTGAATTGGAGATGAATGTGTCGACAGATTTAGAGGGAATAAAGCTAGATAATATCGACTAATCTGCAGGTTAATTTTGTGGTGAGGTTAATGAATATCATGAGGGTATTTATAGTTTTAGTTGGTTTCCTAAATGCTCTCAAGTTACTTGGAGATCAAGAACTTTAATTTGAATCAAACTAGGACTATTGATAGTGCTCCAAATGAACATATATTTAGTAGCAATATCCTCCCAATATGTAAATTATTTAGTTGTAATTGTCCTATTTTAAGTTGTAATCGTTTATATTAAATAAGTGCGAAGACAAAAGGCGAAAACGACAATTTGAAGACGCAAATGACCAAAAAGCTCAAATGTACGAGATACAATCCAAGTGGTTCAATTTATTGATAAGAAACGTCTAAAAATGACAAAAGTGCAAGTTGCGGAACGCAAAGTACAAGATATTAAATTATACGAAAGGACGTTCAAAAATCCGGAACCGGGACCTGAGCCAACTATCAACGCCCGACGCAACGGACCAAAAATTATTAGTCTACTATGCACAAGAATATAATATAATATATATATAATTATATAAAATTATATATATTATATTATATAATTAAATATAACGTCGACAAGCTAGCAAACAAAGCAATTGGGCATGGCCAGACTGGCCATGCGATCGCATGAGATTAACACTGAGAACCCATGCGATTGCATGGGCCTCAGGATCAGACCACATCTATAAAAGGCAACGAGTTTTGGCCATAAAAAAGAATAATAATAATACTCCTCTAATAATAATAATATATATATATATATATATATATATATATATATATATATATATATATATATATATATATATATATATAATATAGTATAGGGTAGTTTTATATTAGATTAGTTTGAGTTATGTAAAGGTTATTTTACGGGTTTTAAAGTCGAAGCTCTGTCCGTGTAACACTACGCGATAAATAATCAATGTAAGCTATGTTCTCCTTTTTAAATTAATGTCTCGTACTTAAGTTTTTTTATGCTTATTTAAGACGAAGTAATCATGATGTTGGGCTAAAATACTAAAATTGGGTAATTGGGCTTTGTACCTTAATTGGGGTTTGGACAAAAGAACGACATTTGTGGAAATTAGACTATGGGCTATTAATGGGCTTTATATTTGTTTAACTAAATGATAGTTTGTTAATTTTAATATAAAGATTTACAATTGGACGTCCCTATAAATAACCATATACACTCGATCGGATACGATGGGCGGGATATTTATATGTACGAATAATCGTTCATTTAACCGGACACGGGAATGGATTAATAATCTATGGAATTATTAAAACAGGGGTGAAATTATGTACAAGAACACTTGACATAATTGATAACAAAGTATTAAAACCTTGGGTTACACGCAGTCGATATCCTGGTGTAATTATTAAACAAAGTATTAAAACCTTGTTACAGTTTAAGTCCCCAATTAGTTGGAATATTTGACTTCGGGTATAAGGATAATTTGACGAGGACACTCGCACTTTAAATTTATGACCGATGGACTGTTATGGACAAAAACCAGACGGACATATTAAATAATCCAGGACAAAGGACAATTAACCCATGGGCATAAAATTAAAATCAACACGTCAACCATCATGGTTACGGAAGTTTAAATAAGCATAATATATTTTATTTCATATTTCATTGTACTTTTATTTACTCGCTATTTTATTTAACGTCATTTATTTATTGTCATTTATTTTTCGCTACTTTAATTATCGTCATTTATATTTTGCATTAGGTTTTAATTGTAACTTAAAATATAAAATCGACAAACCAGTCATTAAACGGTAAACTCCCTTTTATATATTATCAATATAATATATTTTGTACAAATATAATTGTTTAAAAATATAGTGTGCAATAAGCCCGCTCCCTGTGGAACGAACCGGACTTACTAAAAACTATACTACTCTATGATTAGGTACACTGTCTATAGTGTTGTAGCAAGGTTTAAGTATATCCATTTTGTAAATAAATAAATATCTTGTGTAAAATTGTATCGTATTTAATAGTATTTCCTTGTAAAATTTAATAGTATTTTATACCCCTTAGCTTTAACATCAAGTTTTTGGCGCCGCTGCCGGGGACTCGGCGAAACGCTATATTTTTAATATATATTTGTATACATATATTTATATATCATTTTTAGAAAAACAATAAAAAAAAAAAAAAAAAACCTGGAACCCAGACCCATGCGATCGCATGAGCCGGGTGTTGTAAAGCCATGCGATCGCATGGCCTGATCTGACACGCCAGAAACCCTATTTCAGCATTTATTATGGGGTATTATTTATTATTATTATTATTTAGGGTTATTTATAATAATATTTAGTTTTAATTTTAATTTAATTTGTAATTTAAGTTTTAATTAGTTTTATAATTATAAAAAATTAATACTTTTATAAAATATATAATATAAAAATAATATTTTTATAAAATTTATATTTTTATCATTTTAATTACAATTTGTATTTTTATCGTTTATTCGTAATATTTGTATTTTTATCGTTCGTAATTAGTTTTAAGACTAGTATTTTGCCGTAGCTTATTTTATATTTCTAGATTTTTAGGTTTTGCTGTAAAATCACTTAAGTGCCTTTTCTTTAGATTAAGATTTAGGTGTTTTAGAATTTTGCGACGCTGTTTATAAATTTTAGTACCTTTTAAGTTTCGACGTTTTTCTTTCTTATTTTTATTTTTCGACGTTTTTCGACGCGCTTCTTTTTCTTTCTTATTTCTCGACGATCTAGTTTTTAGGACATAGAATTTTCTATTTCTTCTCTAAAATTTCAAAAATGAAAAAATTATTTTAAGCGGTTAAATTGATAGACATCCAAATTTTCTGGTTCGTAGTAATAGTTGGATTTGTTAGTGGCTGAGTTGTGAGCTTCCGATTTAAAGGGTTCTGGCTCCCTGCTGCATCCATTGGCTATTCGAAACGTGGGCAAAATTAGAAAAGTCTATTAATTTGATAACTTATATAATTTTTATTTTTATAACTAATAGGATAATTAAGTAAATGCACCACATTGTAGCTAAAATTTGGTAAAAAAAAAGCGCATTATGGAAAATCTCGAGAATATTTTGGAAACTCTTTATGACATCCGAAATCAATTTAATCAATACTCTCAAACGGGTGTTGATGACAATTCGTTCGGTCAATCTTGGATCATGAATGACGAAACAATAATTGGTTGTGAAATTTGTGGAGATTATCACTCAACATGGGAATGTTATTATTACGTTTCTATGAAAAATTATGCACCCATGGAACCTGAATGGAATGATTATGAAGAATACAATTCAAATTGGGATTATTCCCAAGAATATATCCAAACTCAACAATCAGAAGACGAGGAGAATTATGTGTCTGAACATCTTTTAGACAATATGAAAATCAAACTCGAAGAACTCGATGCTTAAAATGAACAAATGAGAGAGTTTGTAAATCGCCAAGCTGAAACTCTATCAGATTACAAACCTGTTAATCTGAGGAGTATTGTGCAAGAAAATCTCATATCATCGAATTTTAATGAATTCGAGAGCTCCGAAATCACCAATTATCCCGATGATACTTTTTATTCAGCTTTACCAATTTCACAACATATCGACACATTAGCCTCTACCGACGAAATCAACGATCCATCAATGGATGAAGAAGAAGTAAGGGTGACAAATTGGTACTCTTGGAAAAACGATAACGTTAAAAATTTTACCCCCAAGACCAAAATGGTGGGACCGATTAATGAAGAAGAATTTTCTTTGATCCTGAAATTCACCATTCCACAACCTTCCAACCCAATATTCTCAATAGACGAGTCATCTACAAAAGATGAACTACAAGCTGTAATAGATATTGACACCTCGAATTTCACCCAATTAGGTAATAGAGGTGAAACCTTTAATCCCGAGAATAAAAGGAAGGAAATGTTAGGAATTATCCACCCTATAATATGTATGTCGGTGTATATCGATCCATTTGACCAAGAACCAGAAAAGAGACATATCCATTTACTAAAAGCTACACTTAAAAAAGAATTAAGTAGTGACGATCGGGTGAGTCTAAACTTTAAACCTGTGATGACCCGGAAATTTCCGAACAAATTTAAACTTTAATCTTTATATATATCCGACAAGATAAGCAAAATCTGTAATGTTGAGTCCCAAAAGTTTTGAAACTATATTCATTTAATCAAATACCCTTTGACCATGCCTAACGATTCACGAACAATTATGTGTAAATAAATATATATGCATATACATGTGTGCTTATTAAATTGAGATATATTAATAAAACATTGAACGGATTAGTTAATATGAATATAAGCTATGAGATCTATTTTTTTTGAACTTAGAAATGCTATCAAGGTATTGAATGAATAATATGTTACATAAACATATTTGTTCGGTGTAAGTTTATCGACGAGATTAAAAGATAATATCAAATGATTGAATCATCGGATACATTGAACTATGATTATGAGTCTCTGTTATGAGGTCCACTTTGAATTAGGAAACCCTTACTTTTTAACGGTATTCGGAATAAATGGTAAAGTGATTTACAAGTAAGAACAAAGTATCACTTATTGGGAGTTAGACAAAAGTTAGTGGAGAATCGAATTTCATAATACTCGATTTATCATATAGAAGGAATAATTGGGATAAGATTCGTTGACTAGATAAACCCATCTGATATGTTATATTAAGATATATTATTTAGAAAGTTAAAGAAATTAAACTAAACATTTACGCATAAAAGAATGAAATCAAATTAAGTTTTAAAGCATAAACGTTATAGGATTTTTCGATTTTGTAAAGGATCTTAAATTATATAATTAGTTTTGAAAGGATAACTAGTATGTTATTAGATAAATATTTTAAAAATATGTATAAGATTATAAATTATAATTTAAATTAGTCATAAAACGTTTTGATATTAAACTAATATTAATAAATAGGCTTTGATAAATAACAAGATTATGAATTATAAAAGCAAATAACCAAAACACTCAAAAGATTAAGTTACACTTTGAGTGGGTTAGTTTTTAAATAATTTAAGTCTAGTTATTAATAAAGGTACGTGTCACAAATAGTTTAATTTAAAATAAAAATATTTTGACAAACAACGAGACTTTAATTTATAGAAGGAAATGACCACAACACTCAATTTTATAAGTTATATTTTTATAAAGGTAAATTTTTGTTGTGTAAATCTAATTTTTGTAAAAGGTACACGTCACGTAACGTAAAAGGCTAGTTTTCTAAACGTACGAAAGTGCGCCCGAAAAACCGAAAGTGGTACATGAGTTGTGAGACCACGACCGTGTCATTTTTGTAAAAATTATATTTTTACCATGAACGTAAATATAATATAATATTTAATTAATTCTAAAGATTAAATATATTATAAATTAAATATATTATAATATCTTTATATAAGTAAAAGAGACGTTCATGTGCATGTATGACCGCAATTTGCGGTTCCCAATTTTCATCATCACTCCGCAATTTTCGTAATTAGTGGGTCCCAATTCTAACTATAAAACTCGAACGCTGTGAATTCTTTTCATTCATAATCATATATCCATCTATATCACTACTTCGTATAATATTTATTTATATTATTATTATTATTATTATTTTTATTATTATTATTAGTATTATTATTATTAAGAGGTATTATTAGTAGTAGTATTAGTATTATACATAAAATACTACGACGAGGTTCTGCTCGTATATTTTTAAAAATGGGTTTTAGGAGCTGGGTAGAGCTAAGGAAATTATGGGTTATAGCTATGGAGGTGATGGGTAATGTTCGAGGGTATGTTCATGAGGTCAATTTAGTGTTTGTCATCTCCGTTGCGTTTGCGTATCTTTCCTGCAATATTGAATCTCAATATTGATACGTGAGTACTCATAATTTAATTTTTACATACTAATAGTGTATCCCTGACTAGTGCTCGAGAAAATAGAATTATGCATGCTTGTACATTTGATATTGCCCTTAGATAGGTTATGTTGAATCTTAAAGGTTGTTATACTAGGGATGAAATAAGGTATAAGATATGCATGTCCTTGGAAAGCTAGCGAAAAATTAAGAACTTTTCATTTAGATATCAAATGGATTCGTTGAACGGTTGTCAAGTTATGGACAAAAGAAGTTTTGCAAATTTTGATAAAATGTCGAAAAGGGAACTGAAATTCTCGCTGATCTGCGTTGTTTCAGATTAAAACAAAAATACCACTGAATTCTTTGCTGTAAGGTCTAACAAACGACTCTGGCCGTTTGTCAATTCGAGTCTCGACGATTTTTCTAAAAATCGTCAAAGTTGACTGTTTGGTCACATTTTAAAATTCTAAAAAGAGCTGAAACTTTTTTATTAAAAATGTCAGTTTTGTATCAGTTGTCATGGTCGGCCTGATGTGTGTTTACTTTTGCCAAAAATCATGTTATATCTTTGTGGTAACTAGAAATTGCAGGCTTTGACCGTTTGTCAATCCGAGTTTCGAGGAATTTTCTAAAAATCTCCAAAGTAGGCTACTCGGTCATTTTTGTAAATTTATTAAAGATGAAAAATTAACTTTGAAACGCCGAAACCGCGTTGGCAACTACGAGTTGTCTAGGTTTAGTTTACTTCTGTAAAATGTATACTTAATCTTTTTGGTAATGTATAACTTTTATCTTTGGCCGTTTATCAATCGGAGTTCCGATAATTTTTTTCTAAAAATCGTTGAAGGGGCCGTTTAGTCATGTTTGACCGAAAAATCATTTTGTTGTACAAGTTATTGTATTTTTGCATGCGACCTCGTTTTTACTTTAACATTTGACTTTTGCACATTAGTCTCGAGCATTGGGATTGTGGTACACTATGACTTGGCCTAGTTTATTAGACAAATATTGACAAATACATAAATATATATAATTAATATAGGTTCGTGAATCCAAGGCCAACCTTACACTTGTTCAATGATGTTATATGTATTTTTACTACAAAATACAGTATGGTGAGTTTCATTTGCCTTTTTACTCTTTATATTTTTGGACTGAGAATACATGCGCAACTTTTATAAATGTTTTACGAAATAGACACAAGTACGTGAAACTACATTCTATGGTTGAATTATCGAAATCGAATATGCCCCTTTTTATTAAGTCTGGTAATCTAAGAATTAGGGAACAGACACCCTAATTGACGCGAATCCTAAAGATAGATCTATCGGGCCCAACAAGCCCCATCCAAAGTACCGGATGTTTTAGTACTTCGAAATTTATATCATGTCCGAAGGAGGATCCCGGAATGATGGGGATATTCTTATATATGCATATTGTTAATGTCGGTTACCAGGTGTTCAATCCATATGAATGATATTTTTGTCTCTATGCATGGGACGTATGTTTATGAGAAATGGAAATCTGAAATCTTGTGGTCTATTAAAATGATGGAAACGATTGTTTAAGTTAAACTAATGAACTCACCAACCTTTTGGTTGACACTTGAAAGCATGTTTATTCTCAGGTTTGAAAGAGATCTTCCGCTGTGCATTAGCTCATTTTAAAGATATTACTTGGAGTCATTCATGACATATTTCAAAAGACGTTGCATTCGAGTCGTTGAAGTTCATTAAAGATTATTATTAAGTAAATGACAGATTAGGTCATTTATAGTTTGGATATTATGAAATGGTATGCATACATGTCAACTTTCGATGTAATGAAAGATTGTCTTTTAAAAATGAATGCAATGTTTGTAAAATGTATCATTTAGAGGTCAAGTACCTCGCGATGTAATCATATGTTATTGTATTCGTCCCTATGGATTGGGTCGGGTCGTCTCATGTGGTATCAGAGCGGTGGTCTTAGCGAACCAGGTCTGCATTAGTGTGTCTAACTGATAAGTCGTTAGGATGCATTAGTGAGTCTGGACTTCGACCGTGTCTGCATGTCAAAAGTTTTGCTTATCATTTTGTGTCGAAAATCATCTACTTACCATCCTTAAGAAATTACCTGATTATTACTCTTTAGTCTAAACGCGTTTTCTTGCATTTATTGCATAATAGTGTATAGACGAAATCTTATCCTGGCATATCTGTTACTGTGAACTTTGAATGACATTTTTCAAAGATTCTTCCGTAATTTATGGGATTTTGGTAATATATATACACATGTAAATTATGTATTGAAGGATACCAAATCTAACCCCTATAATCTATCTCATATTAAAAATTCATTCCCTTGATCATACGAGATGGATCCCTCAACCAGTTCAAATTCCTCAGAGTACGATAGCTTTT
The DNA here is from genome assembly GCF_046630445.1 of Rutidosis leptorrhynchoides. Classification (NCBI taxonomy): domain Eukaryota; kingdom Viridiplantae; phylum Streptophyta; class Magnoliopsida; order Asterales; family Asteraceae; genus Rutidosis; species Rutidosis leptorrhynchoides. The sequence goes on from NC_092333.1 coordinate 626,303,582, forward strand.
CCGATATGGAGTATCATTCGAGCTCTGACAACAGTGTGACCGGTATGGATCAACCAATCAGCCATCATCTATTCTGGATGAAATGGGGATGGGTTCGTAGCCTCCTCAATTATTGGAGACAAGAAGAAGGTGATCCTTTCCATCCACCAAATTGCCCTATTGGCAATGAACCTGAAGCACTTACCGGCGAACCTGTTCGTGAAACCATTTTCTCTCTCATTTCCAGAGTATCTCGTCACGATTATATCCTACATCAAATCCTAGATTTTATTTATCCGCTCATCCCAACCGACAATCATCCCGGTGTACTAGCAGAAGTTAACGAACTTCGCGCACGCGTGACGGCTTTGGAGCTTATGGTGCAAGGATTACAAACACCATCAGCAGCACCAGCAGCATAATCAGTACCGCCAGTAACATCAACATCGCAAACCTCAATACTCTAGACATCAGCAGCATCACCGGCATCAACGGTATCATCATCATTAACACCAACAGTACCATTACCATCATCAACAATCACATTCGCATCACACGCCTCAACATCATAATCTATACCTCGGATATCAACATCACACGCATCATAGATACCACGGAGTACCAACAACAACAAACGATGAAGTATTGATTCATAACTTCATCGGAGGAATATTCTACGGCGATTATGTAATCTCTAAAGTCTTAGAGATTATCTATTTCCACCCTAACCCTAAATCAAATGAGTGAACCAAAATGAGTCAAGGAAGAATCGAAACCCTAACAAGGATGGTGCGCGATTTACTTGTTATACAAGCATCACTAGCAATTACCGGAAGTATCATCAGCAGCAACAATACCGTTAGCATCACCAGTATAGTCAGTAACGTCAGCATCGTCAGAATCAGCAACACCTATGACATCACAAATTCCATCAGTTCAAGAATCACTGTGGAAATCGTTACCAATCAACAACGAATATGTTGTATCAACGAGTTATATAGTATTAACTCATTCCTTCTGAAGAATTGTTATATATTTTATATATATGAATTCTGGAATTATAATAAATCTTTTTGTACTAAGCTATTAAGTATGAATTGAAAAAGAGTAGATACTACTCGTTTAAATTCATATTACTAATATCTTATGATGTACATCCTTCATTAACAACTTAATCATCGTTAACCACAATCTCTGTTTCAATCTAATGAACTCCGGTTCATAATAAATCAAGTGTATCATTCAATAACATGTTTGATTATACACTTTCATCTTCGATATACCCGAAATTTACGGGAAAACAATATTCGTATCTTGCGAAGTTAGCAAGAGTTCTATGAGCATCAGCATGATTCACTAAGAAAATACATATAAACATTGAAGCATTGATTACATTAGTGAAATACTTCGCAAAGATTATGTAATCTCTAATGTTTTAGAGAAAATTCATTTCTAATTCAATCCGAAAATCAAATGAGCTTAGTATGATATTAACTCATTGAATCTGTACTACATCTGAAGAAAATATACCCACATATATTTTCATAAAGATTGTAATGAGAATTCTTGTTCAAAATATTATTTGTGAAATTTTTTTTACGGGTAGGTAATACCCGAGAGATATGTAAAATCACAATTAATATGTTACATTCTTCAATTCTGATTCAATAATCATCAACTAAACCAATTTACATTCTTCTATAGAAATCAAAACAACCATACTCATTCGAATCTAATTACATATTCTGATTTTGGGAATTTCAGAATTCAACTCGAGATACAACCAAAATCATCACTCTTAGATCTTTACATTTTTCATAGCTATACTTTGACTTCAAAACTGTGATAGAACATCACTTTTAATCGTAACACACAAGATGGATATGAAAAATCATTCGGGATTTAGGACGATTTCATCATTTGGATATTGACTATGACAATCTGCAATTAAATCCCTTCGAAATTCTAGAAGACACATCAAATAATAAACAATTGAGATGATGATCCAACCACACGTTACCCGAAGTTTTGTACCTGAAAAAAAAAAAAAAAAAAAAAAAAAAAACTCTCGAAACCAAAGTCATAATCTAACATGTACCTGCATCAAATTCTTCTAGCAAAAACAACATTTCGATTCCTTTTCAAAGTAGCCAATTTTGTCACAGCTCCAGCAAGTCAACTTCGATTTTTCAGTCGGACTAGTCTTATTATAACCCTGTTAGATACGTTTCCCTTTCGTCATTATTACTGGGGAACCTTTCATATTTCACCATATTACCACCATCGTTTAATCATCTAAAACACGATTCTTCTAAACCCATCTCGAATTGATAACCAGTGATTCAGATATTATAGCATTAAATGCAGAGGAAAAAAAAATGGTAGATGATCTGAACGGCCAAATGTTTGATGAAAGAAGATAGTGAGTTGGTAAAGCTCAGAAAAAGAAAGGATTTGGTACTGAAAAACGGATTGAGCAAAGTATGAAGGAAGCTGTGGATAAATCACAAGGACTGAATCTACCTTCAAAGGATCCAAATGATTCAGTGTCTGCTGAAATAGTTAGCAAACACATTACCCCTTAGTCTAAACCTTCACAGACAGATATTCTTCATCATCATCTTACCTTAAATATTATAAGGTATCTTCGTATCTTCCATTATACATATTCTCCATATTTCTGGAAATATTATCACAATTATTCTTATATGAGATCATTTATCTCTCTGTAATATCTGCAACATAAAAGAAACTGTGTTAGTTGCTAAATTCTGAAAAATTCAAATATGAATGTTTTTGAAGTAGTGTTGGGAACTGATGCATGGGTTAGTATAATATAATGACACTTGATCAACGTCATTATATTATGGTAATTCATGCTAAGTTTCTAATGGACGTGATGATTCACAGAATATACCGTCATCATGTACCATTTACACGACTCTTACATTCTACTTAATCTCTAAACATATCAAGGAACTATTTCTTGATGATTCGGTCTTTTTCGGGGTATTCTGGTAATTTAACAAATAAGGATTTACCATTGCCCTTTCCTTCTTGGAACAATTACTATATTCCTTCTGAAATCCATACATACGAATTCCGGACCATTACGAGAGCTATTTAATCGCAAGAAGAAGAAACGAAAAGACAAAGCTCCGAAATAGAAATTCAGGGTATAAAACCGCAGCAAATAGAAGAGAGCATTAACTATGGATGACGATGACTATAGAAGACAGATTCAGGGACATCGAAATATAAGGGAAGGTGTAAAAATCTAACAACAACCCGGAAATTACAACCCGTATATATCGATGCATATAGCAATGTAAAGACATGGGAGAACTAGAAACACTATAAACCCAAGAGTATAGTAGAAGTAAATAGATTCTTCTGGTGGCAGATTAAAAAGAAGAATGACAGATATGCAAGTTAAGAGGATATCAAGGATCAGGATGGGATGGAGCATATTAACGAATACTTTAAAGTAGGAATTGAGAAAGAAAGAATAGAAGGTGTGAGTTGTAAGTAAATGGAGAGGGTGGATTTATAGGAAAATTTTCGACAGAGCAATCGAAGCAGATTATCGCGTTTAATCAAAGAAGATCTGAATCTCCTTAATTACCGAAGAATCAAATCTTAATATGAAGATTTCTTCTAAATTCCTTAAATTTCGGAAATCAATCTTGACTACGACACCGGTTAAGTCAAACTTACTTTTATTCATTTTCACTCTTAAGTGATAGCTTCATTCGTGCTCTTCACAAAAATAAATCATTTTATCTATATTAATCAATGATGATAAAACCCTAATTGTCAGTTCATATACGTCATGAAAACACTCTTACTGTTAGCCATGACAATCTCTATCAAATTTCGGGACGAAATTTCTTTTAACGGGTAGGTAATGTGATGACCCGGAAATTTCCGAACAAATTTAAACTTTAATCTTTATATATATCCGACACGATAAGCAAAATCTGTAATGTTGAGTCCCAAAAGTTTTGAAACTATATTCATTTAATCAAATACCCTTTGACCATGCCTAACGATTCACGAACAATTATGTGTAAATAAATATATATGCATATACATGTGTGCTTATTAAATTGAGATATATTAATAAAACATTGAACGGATTAGTTAATATGAATATAAGCTATGAGATCTATTTTTTTTGAACTTAGAAATGCTATCAAGGTATTGAATGAATAATATGTTACATAAACATATTTGTTCGGTGTAAGTTTATCGACGAGATTAAAAGATAATATCAAATGATTGAATCATCGGATACATTGAACTATGATTATGAGTCTCTGTTATGAGGTCCACTTTGAATTAGGAAACCCTTACTTTTTAACGGTATTCGGAATAAATGGTAAAGTGATTTACAAGTAAGAACAAAGTATCACTTATTGGGAGTTAGACAAAAGTTAGTGGAGAATCGAATTTCATAATACTCGATTTATCATATAGAAGGAATAATTGGGATAAGATTCGTTGACTAGATAAACCCATCTGATATGTTATATTAAGATATATTATTTAGAAAGTTAAAGAAATTAAACTAAACATTTACGCATAAAAGAATGAAATCAAATTAAGTTTTAAAGCATAAACGTTATAGGATTTTTCGATTTTGTAAAGGATCTTAAATTATATAATTAGTTTTGAAAGGATAACTAGTATGTTATTAGATAAATATTTTAAAAATATGTATAAGATTATAAATTATAATTTAAATTAGTCATAAAACGTTTTGATATTAAACTAATATTAATAAATAGGCTTTGATAAATAACAAGATTATGAATTATAAAAGCAAATGACCAAAACACTCAAAAGATTAAGTTACACTTTGAGTGGGTTAGTTTTTAAATAATTTAAGTCTAGTTATTAATAAAGGTACGTGTCACAAATAGTTTAATTTAAAATAAAAATATTTTGACAAACAACGAGACTTTAATTTATAGAAGGAAATGACCACAACACTCAATTTTATAAGTTATATTTTTATAAAGGTAAATTTTTGTTGTGTAAATCTAATTTTTGTAAAAGGTACACGTCACGTAACGTAAAAGGCTAGTTTTCTAAACGTACGAAAGTGCGCCCGAAAAACCGAAAGTGGTACATGAGTTGTGAGACCACGACCGTGTCATTTTTGTAAAAATTATATTTTTACCATGAACGTAAATATAATATAATATTTAATTAATTCTAAAGATTAAATATATTATAAATTAAATATATTATAATATCTTTATATAAGTAAAAGAGACGTTCATGTGCATGTATGACCGCAATTTGCGGTTCCCAATTTTCATCATCACTCCGCAATTTTCGTAATTAGTGGGTCCCAATTCTAACTATAAAACTCGAACGCTGTGAATTCTTTTCATTCATAATCATATATCCATCTATATCACTACTTCGTATAATATTTATTTATATTATTATTATTATTATTATTTTTATTATTATTATTAGTATTATTATTATTAAGAGGTATTATTAGTAGTAGTATTAGTATTATACATAAAATACTACGACGAGGTTCTGCTCGTATATTTTCAAAAATGGGTTTTAGGAGCTGGGTAGAGCTAAGGAAATTATGGGTTATAGCTATGGAGGTGATGGGTAATGTTCGAGGGTATGTTCATGAGGTCAATTTAGTGTTTGTCATCTCCGTTGCGTTTGCGTATCTTTCCTGCAATATTGAATCTCAATATTGATACGTGAGTACTCATAATTTAATTTTTACATACTAATAGTGTATCCCTGACTAGTGCTCGAGAAAATAGAATTATGCATGCTTGTACATTTGATATTGCCCTTAGATAGGTTATGTTGAATCTTAAAGGTTGTTATACTAGGGATGAAATAAGGTATAAGATATGCATGTCCTTGGAAAGCTAGCGAAAAATTAAGAACTTTTCATTTAGATATCAAATGGATTCGTTGAACGGTTGTCAAGTTATGGACAAAAGAAGTTTTGCAAATTTTGATAAAATGTCGAAAAGGGAACTGAAATTCTCGCTGATCTGCGTTGTTTCAGATTAAAACAAAAATACCACTGAATTCTTTGCTGTAAGGTCTAACAAACGACTCTGGCCGTTTGTCAATTCGAGTCTCGACGATTTTTCTAAAAATTGTCAAAGTTGACTGTTTGGTCACATTTTAAAATTCTAAAAAGAGCTGAAACTTTTTTATTAAAAATGTCAGTTTTGTATCAGTTGTCATGGTCGGCCTGATGTGTGTTTACTTTTGTCAAAAATCATGTTATATCTTTGTGGTAACTAGAAATTGCAGGCTTTGACCGTTTGTCAATCCGAGTTTCGAGGAATTTTCTAAAAATCTCCAAAGTAGGCTACTCGGTCATTTTTGTAAATTTATTAAAGATGAAAAATTAACTTTGAAACGCCGAAACCGCGTTGGCAACTACGAGTTGTCTAGGTTTAGTTTACTTCTGTAAAATGTATACTTAATCTTTTTGGTAATGTATAACTTTTATCTTTGGCCGTTTATCAATCGGAGTTCCGATAATTTTTTTCTAAAAATCGTTGAAGGGGCCGTTTAGTCATGTTTGACCGAAAAATCATTTTGTTGTACAAGTTATTGTATTTTTGCATGCGACCTCGTTTTTACTTTAACCTTTGACTTTTGCACATTAGTCTCGAGCATTGGGATTGTGGTACACTATGACTTGGCCTAGTTTATTAGACAAATATTGACAAATACATAAATATATATAATTAATATAGGTTCGTGAATCCAAGGCCAACCTTACACTTGTTCAATGATGTTATATGTATTTTTATTACAAAATACAGTATGGTGAGTTTCATTTGCCTTTTTACTCTTTATATTTTTGGACTGAGAATACATGCGCAACTTTTATAAATGTTTTACGAAATAGACACAAGTACGTGAAACTACATTCTATGGTTGAATTATCGAAATCGAATATGCCCCTTTTTATTAAGTCTGGTAATCTAAGAATTAGGGAACAGACACCCTAATTGACGCGAATCCTAAAGATAGATCTATCGGGCCCAACAAGCCCCATCCAAAGTACCGGATGTTTTAGTACTTCGAAATTTATATCATGTCCGAAGGAGGATCCCGGAATGATGGGGATATTCTTATATATGCATATTGTTAATGTCGGTTACCAGGTGTTCAATCCATATGAATGATATTTTTGTCTCTATGCATGGGACGTATGTTTATGAGAAATGGAAATCTGAAATCTTGTGGTCTATTAAAATGATGGAAACGATTGTTTAAGTTAAACTAATGAACTCACCAACCTTTTGGTTGACACTTGAAAGCATGTTTATTCTCAGGTTTGAAAGAGATCTTCCGCTGTGCATTAGCTCATTTTAAAGATATTACTTGGAGTCATTCATGACATATTTCAAAAGACGTTGCATTCGAGTCGTTGAAGTTCATTAAAGATTATTATTAAGTAAATGACAGATTAGGTCATTTATAGTTTGGATATTATGAAATGGTATGCATACATGTCAACTTTCGATGTAATGAAAGATTGTCTTTTAAAAATGAATGCAATGTTTGTAAAATGTATCATTTAGAGGTCAAGTACCTCGCGATGTAATCATATGTTATTGTATTCGTCCCTATGGATTGGGTCGGGTCGTCTCAAAACCCATTGATATATTATACACCACCCGAGATGTAAATAATTGGCTCACTATTCTAATTCGTGGAACTTATTCTACTGACTTCACATGTCGTCAGCTAAGTATGGGGAAGTCTAACCCCACTTAACGTTAAATTAGGGGTTCGGGTTAGTGCATAACTCGTTAAATAAACATGCATAATAAGTAAGGGTAAAAGATGCATTTTTAAATATTAGCAAACAGTCCAGAAAAGCAACCGTTTTTGAAGAAAAACATGTGTGATAAAACAAGAAGGAATGAACGATGAGGCGCGCCATCTATCATTCGACGAGCTTTGTAATTACAAACTGGGTATTTTTAATCACTTTTCTACACTTATCACCCTCGTGAATTTATAATTAAAGTCTGATTTCATGCAAATGAGGGCATTGCATGATCTTAAGTGTGGGGAAGGGTTATAAATTCTCTCGGGTTTATACTTGGTTTATTTTCTAAATTTTGTGAAAATTTTAAAAAATCTCAACTAAATGAATTCAAAATCATGTTTATACATATTTATGAACGATGAAAACTAGGTGTTAATACCGAAATTATCGTTACCTCGGAAAGGACATAAATTGAAAAACAACTAAAACGCTTGAATTTATTTATTAAGATATAAAAAGACGCATGAAAAAAGCCAAGTGTGGGGAGAATGTACCAAATTATTCAATTAAAAACTATCTATCACATGTTTCTGTAAAGTTATTGCAGGTGCTTTTGTTTTGGACTAAATTAACTGTTTTACCCGATTTATTGTAATACATTTGAAAGAAAAGATGGATCTACATGATGAATCAATTCCATCATTAAAAGGAAGTAAAGTCTTCCGAAAAAGAAACGCGCTTCTTGATTTAGGTCAGGAAGTTGTCGTCCAGACCAGCTGTAGGTTGACGAAAAATCTAGAAAAGTCATCACTAAAATCAGCAGGAAATCCACGGACCTCAGCATAAAACAGGGTCGCCAAGTGGTCAGATTTAGCCTAACCATGAGAAGAATTTATCTCGTAAAATGGGAGGGCACCGTGCAAATTAGCTTGATAAGACTAATAAATCAGATTCCCAGAAAGGATAATCTCCTTAAAAGATCAAAAATCAGTTTTTAAGCCTGATATTACTCAATCCTAGAGATTGACCTTAAAGATTGAGAATTCAAACTCATGGAATTCAATGATATCTAAACTCGAGCTTGAACGAGAAAATATTTTGATCAAATTATAAACCGATTTATTTTCTGAAAACCCATTTTCAATGCGTTCATTACCATTGAACGTAAAATCCTAGGAATTCACCTGGAATTCATTAGGTCACCTGAACCAAATCGGGTGTCAACGTTAAGAACGGTGGTTGCATAGCATGGTCGAAGACAGGACCTTGTGCCAGACCGAAAAATCATAGGATGATCTTTATCATTGCTCCTGCAAAGGATAGTACTAGCATCCGACACGTTTATAGACCATAATCAAAAGCATGTCACGGGACATTGCCTTAACAGTTGCTTGTTCATCTCTTTCCTTTACAACCGGACGGTAGTTTGCCGAAAGGTAATATACGGAACAAGTAAACTGGACGTGTTGCTTTTCTAATACAAGGTTAGCAAGTGGGTGACACAAAACCATAAGTGTTGAGCTAAAATTTTCAAATCTGAAACCCACCAAACCCACAAAAAGAATTTGCAAACACCGGTGAAGGGTTATTCCAGAAAACTTATCTAGGGTAAAAGCTAGATTTAATTTTCAAAAGATCAAAATGTTTTCATAAAGATCCAATTTCCTTAAAGGATCTAAATTTTTATAGTCATGTGGGACTGTAAACCACATCGTTACTATCATTGTTTATACCGACGTATCAAAATCACTGATGTATAAAGTGTGAGAAAAAAAAAAGTGATTCGAGTGAAGTGTGATTTAATTTCAAGTTCTGTATTGCTTGAGGACAAGCAAAGTTCAAGTGTGGGGATATTTGATAGTGCTCCAAATGAACATATATTTAGTAGCAATATCCTCCCAATATGTAAATTATTTAGTTGTAATTGTCCTATTTTAAGTTGTAATCGTTTATATTAAATAAGTGCGAAGATAAAAGGCGAAAACGACAATTTGAAGACGCAAATGACCAAAAAGCTCAAATGTACGAGATACAATCCAAGTGGTTCAATTTATTGATAAGAAACGTCTAAAAATGACAAAAGTGCAAGTTGCGGAACGCAAAGTACAAGATATTAAATTATACGAAAGGACGTTCAAAAATCTGGAACCGGGACCTGAGCCAACTATCAACGCCCGACGCAACGGACCAAAAATTATGAGTCTACTATGCACAAGAATATAATATAATATATATATAATTATATAAAATTATATATATTATATTATATAATTAAATATAACGTCGACAAGCTAGCAAACAAAGCAATTGGGCATGGCCAGACTGGCCATGCGATCGCATGAGATTAACACTGAGAACCCATGCGATTGCATGGGCCTCAGGATCAGACCACATCTATAAAAGGCAACGAGTTTTGGCCATAAAAAAGAATAATAATAATACTCCTCTAATAATAATAAATATATATATATATATATATATATATAATATAGTATAGGGTAGTTTTATATTAGATTAGTTTGAGTTATGTAAAGGTTATTTTACGGGTTTTAAAGTCGAAGCTCTGTCCGTGTAACACTACGCGATAAATAATCAATGTAAGCTATGTTCTCCTTTTTAAATTAATGTCTCGTACTTAAGTTTTTTTATGCTTATTTAAGACGAAGTAATCATGATGTTGGGCTAAAATACTAAAATTGGGTAATTGGGCTTTGTACCTTAATTGGGGTTTGGACAAAAGAACGACACTTGTGGAAATTAGACTATGGGCTATTAATGGGCTTTATATTTGTTTAACTAAATGATAGTTTGTTAATTTTAATATAAAGATTTACAATTGGACGTCCCTATAAATAACCATATACACTCGATCGGATACGATGGTCGGGATATTTATATGTACGAATAATCGTTCATTTAACCGGACACGGGAATGGATTAATAATCTATGGAATTATTAAAACAGGGGTGAAATTATGTACAAGGACACTTGGCATAATTGATAACAAAGTATTAAAACCTTGGGTTACACGCAGTCGATATCCTGGTGTAATTATTAAACAAAGTATTAAAACCTTGTTACAGTTTAAGTCCCCAATTAGTTGGAATATTTGACTTAGGGTATAAGGATAATTTGACGAGGACACTCGCACTTTAAATTTATGACCGATGGACTGTTATGGACAAAAACCAGACGGACATATTAAATAATCCAGGACAAAGGACAATTAACCCATGGGCATAAAATTAAAATCAACACGTCAACCATCATGGTTACGGAAGTTTAAATAAGCATAATATATTTTATTTCATATTTCATTGTACTTTTATTTACTCGCTATTTTATTTAACGTCATTTATTTATTGTCATTTATTTTTCGCTACTTTAATTATCGTCATTTATATTTTGCATTAGGTTTTAATTGTAACTTAAAATATAAAATCGACAAACCAGTCATTAAACGGTAAACCCCCTTTTATATATTATCAATATAATATATTTTGTACAAATATAATTGTTTAAAAATATAGTGTGCAATAAGCCCGCTCCCTGTGGAACGAACCGGACTTACTAAAAACTATACTACTCTACGATTAGGTACACTGCCTATAGTGTTGTAGCAAGGTTTAAGTATATCCATTTTGTAAATAAATAAATATCTTGTGTCAAATTGTATCGTATTCAATAGTATTTCCTTGTAAAATTTAATAGTATTTTATACCCCTTAGCTTTAACATCACAAACTAGGACTATTAACTTAGTGATTAAGTTCATTATTTCCTCTTAATTTCCTAGTTACAGTCGATTTGTATTTTTACATGTATTTCTATTTTTTTTACGACATTACATAATTATTTGTGTATTTTTATTATTATTATTATTATTAAGGTTACATTTATTTAATTACATTTTATTTATTTATTAGTCCCTAACTTTTATAAATCTTTAATTTGGTCCTGATTAGTTTTTAAATTTTATATAATGTCACATATAGCTTATTTTATTAAATTAGTATTAGGGTTAGGGTTTACAAGATTAGGGTTTAGTATTTAATGTATAGGGTTAGGTTTTAAGATTAATAAATTCAAGAATTAATTAAGATCATTAATTATGATCGGATAACAACCCTAATGATAACACCCAGAATATGACAATGAAACCCTAAGGGCAATTTGGTAAGTTCGAAAGGGAAAAGTGAGAGTTGTTATATATACATTTTAGTTCGACTTGAGTTGCGCTTCAACGACATCATCGTTAGCCACGAAATAATTTTACAAACTAAACGCAATAAAATACATTGAAAACAAACCCCCGGCGCGAAGCGAGGGTTCGAAAACTAGTTATTATTTATTAGACAAAAATGATGAATAGTAACAGGGGCGTTTTCATCTTTTCACCTTTTTTTACCCTTTCTTTTAACTAACACCACAAACGCCCCCCACAATTTGTTCAAAAATTAAATCGGGCTCCAAACAGAGGGTTAAAGTGTCAAATCCAAATTTTCATAAAATATCTTAAATAAACTCCACTCAAATATTCAACGGGTCATATCTTCTCGCTCGCAACGAGTTAAATTTTTCCGACACCATCGTTAAACTCGAAATAATTTTACGAACACAATGTCACTAACTATACGCAAAACGGATACTTTTTAAAAAACGGTAAATATTTAGAGTACTTTTCATATACGTTGATTTTTCACTCGCATGCTCCGTAACTAAACACAATAAAATACATAAAAAACTGAGCCCCGGCACGAAGCGAGTGTTCAAAAACTAGTTACATTATAATTATAACTATATCTAATAGACAAAAGTTATGAATAATATAGGGGTATTTTCAACTTTTCACCTTTTTTAAAAAAAATTTAACCAAATTCCATTTCACCAACAATGCCCCCCCCCCCCCCCCCCCCCCCACACACACACACATTTTTCAAAAATTCAAATCGACCCCCCAAACAAGGGGGTAAAGAGTCAAATAACCACTTCCATAAAAAATCTTAAATAAACTCCACCTAAATATTCAACAGGTCATCTCTTCTCACTCGCAACGAGTTAAATTTTTCCGACACCGTCGTTAAACTCGAAATAATTTTATGAACACAATGTCACTAACTATACGCAAAACGGACGCTTTTTAAAAAAGGCTAAATATTTGGGGTACTTTTCATACACGTTGATTTTGCGTTAAATTTTTAAAAGTCGACAATTCCATAGCGAAATGCGAAGATGCACATATATTGTTAATTTAAAATAACATTTAAATCTTTCACGGGTTATACCTTTTAGTTCGGCTCGAGTTGCGCTTCAACGACATCATCGTTAGCCACGAAATAATTTTACAAACTAAACGCAATAAAATAAATTGAAAATCGAACCCTCGGCGCGAAGCGAGGGTTCGAAAACTAGTTGTCTTCTATATTATAAAAAAAAGGTTGAACCTACAATCATCGTGGAGATAAGCTAGTCCTTTTGAGCCGTGTATTTCAAGAGTTCGAGGTTACATTGCTAGAGATGGTGAGGAGGCCGCGGAACGATTGTGTATATGACAAAAGATATGCAATTAAACAATAACGACACACGTGCCCCACTATCTAAATCAAGGTGTCCCAACTAACTTAATCAGATTATGTAACAGCACAAGTAGCCCATCAAGTAAGCCCAAATAAAAACTACAAATCCCCCCGAGAGTTTTTCAATGTAAATGACAACACCCCTTCTGAAATGGCTAAAATGCCCAACTACTGTTCCTTAACTTGGGCTGTTATAATTATTTTTATTATTATTAGAAGGGAAGTTGATCAAAATACACTTTTTTAAGGCTTCAAACAAAATACACTTTTTTAAAAAAATTGTCTTTTTACACCATTCGGTAGACGGGATTTCTGTCTACCACATTTATCTGTCGTCTACTACCATTTTTTACAAAGTAGTCGACGGTGAGATAAAGGTGGTAGACAGAATTCTCGTCTACTGACAGTTTTCTGCAAGGTTAGTAGACAGTGAGAAAAAGGCAGTAGACAGACATTTACAAAGTAGTCGACTGTCTACTGCCTTGTTGTTACAGTCTACTGCCTTGTTGTTGTTGTCTACTACTTTGTTAGTGTATACAAGGCAGTAGACAGCAACAACAAGGCAGTAGACAGCAACAACAAGGCAGTAGACAGTCGACTACTTTGTAAATTCTGTCTACCACCTTTATCTCACCGTCGACTACTTTGTAAAAATGGTAGTAGACGACAGATAAAGGTGGTAGACAGAAATCCCGTCTACCGAATGGTCTAAAAGGACAATTTTTTTTAAAAAAAGTGTATTTTGTTTGAAGCCTTAAAAAAGTGTATTTTGAACAATTTCCCTTATTAGAATTAGAAAAGAAATAGAAATAGAAATGTCAAGAGTTTGAGGTTATTTACGATTTTATTGGCATGAAGCAACCCAACCCAACCCAACCCAACCGACATTGGCCCAATATCTAAGTCGAGCCTCAAGTCAACCAATTTAACCCAACGTCTCAATACATAAATTGACAGGCCATCTGTTAAGATCCGACAATTAGAAACCCTAGAGTCATTCAACGATTCTAGCCACAATCTTACGCTACCATCTTCAACCTTCACCAACCCTAAATCGTTCGGTCCAGACTCTTCACAGATGGAAACCATGAAAAGTTACAGGTACGTTCGTTAAATTCAATTCGCTCTAAACATCATATCGATTCCACAAAACGTTAATTTTTTTATGTTTCTGTAGGAATCAGTTTCCGGTTCCATATTTTATTTCCTTGATATACCAAAAACATTTCAGTTTATTTGAATGAATTTGAATCGCAGTTTATTCAAGGAGGTTTTAATTTTTTTTTTTTTGTATGAACGAATTGATTGATTGATTGATTGTAGTATAAATGAAGAAACGTTGGATGGAGCAACAATTGCAGCAATTGGTGATGATTCTAAAATCCCTATTTTTGAATTATTATTATTATTATTTTTATTTTATTACAATTTTTGCATTCAGTCGTTTTGTATCCACCATTACTTATTTTTCTCTCTTATTTGCAGACGAAGACGAGGGTATTGAGAAGTGTTATGCAGCGATGGGTGTTGATTATAAAAAACCTGGTGAATTATTACTCAACTATTATTAATTCTTATTGTTATTAATTAATTTATTTTTTATTAATTAATTCATTAATCATATTTAGTAATAAGAAAACTTGTTACTGATTAAGAATGTAAGTTTAACTTTTGTGTATCTTCTAAGTTTATAACAATAGGGAAATCACATCACAATGAAAATTTTATTTATAAAAAACTTAAATATGCAAAACCAATACGGCCCAAATTTTTATACTGTGCATCCGATGAAGAATCATCATCATCATCAGCTTGTATGAAAACTGTTTCATAATTACTGCAAATCAAACAATTATAATCACTTGACTGGACTGATGGCACTGATTGGATTCAAGCTGTAAATGTGAAACAGATAGTCAAATAATTATAATCTGTAAATGACTTGGTCGATTAAAATTCCTATTCATGTTTTGTATGGTTTGGTTTGCAATCTTTGCAAACTAAGCTTTCGTGTTTTGTATTTTGAGTAGGGGCTTTCAAATGTTGGTCCTATTCATATTTGTACATTTCGTTTGCTATATATATATATGATATTCCATCTTGCTTTTAAAAAAAAAAAAAATGAAAAAAAAATTCCCTATTCTTGAATTCATCACTTACAATTTTGCATTCAGTCGTTTTGTATCAATCAAATCCACCATCACTTATTTTTCTCTCTTATTATTTGCAGACGCAGCCCAGTTGCTTAAGGAGAAGACAATTGAGCACGTTAAAGAGTATCTAGCGCGCTTGATGAGTACACCGTGCAAGAGAAGTGTAGCCATAATTTCGGAGGAAGGTAAAACGTGTTGAAAGTGATGAGCAAAGAGACGTGAAGTAAACCAGTTGCTTCTGTTATGCTACTTATCATCATGATGATCAAGTGCCATGGATGTGCTTACTTGTACTATCTATTAGACAAAAATGATGAATAGTACCAGGGATGTTTTCGTCTTTTCACCTTTTTTCCCCTTTCTTTTAACTAACACCACAAACGCCCCCCACAATTTGTTCAAAAATTATAACCGGCCCCAAAACAGGGGGTTAAAGTGTCAAATCCAAATTTTCATAAAATATCTTAAATAAACTCCACTCAAATATTCAACGAGTCATATTTTCTCGCTCGCAACGAGTTAAATTTTTCCGACACCATCGTTAAACTCGAAATAATTTTACAAACACAATGTCACTAACTATACGCAAAACAGACACTTTTTAAAAAACGCTAAATATTTAGTGTACTTTTCATATATTCACCGAACCCCCGATAAAATACATTAAAAACCGAACCCCCGGCGCGAAGCGAGCGTTCACAAACTAGTTGTGTTAAATTGACACTTATACCGATAAATATGTGTTGAATTAACACCTATAACGATAAGTTGAGTTTACTTAAACTATGACACAAAACTTAGATTTTTTTTTCTTTTTGAAAAAACTTAATAGCATTAATACATATATGAAGTCCAACAAGTACAAACCGCTATAAAAGAAACCAAAACAAGCTTTAGCCAAACTAAACATACCTAAAATAAACTGCGTTAGGTCGCGTTAGACTCATCTAATAAAAAAAATACAGTTCACTTATTAGTCTATTTAGATGGTACTCAAACCATTTTACCTAACTCATCTCGTAATAAAAAATATCAAGTAAGATGAGATATGCCTCTAAACTAGTTGGCATTTGTTCCTATCTTTGTTGCTATAACATTTGTTTGCCCTTAATCTTCACGTCTTGCTTCAACTTTTTATTGCTTATTTAGGAAACTTTTGAATGATATCTAACTGAAATACATGATCTATACAAAAAATCGTGATTCAAGCTGTACAATTTGTAAGCGCAAAGCATAAGTTCGTATAAGGTATCACACTCTAAAAACCTACGTTCTAAACGAGAAATATCGTAACCGAAATGATCATATTAATTTCTAGATACATCTTTTATGTAAGTTTAAGTTTAATAAATGGTAATAAATGAATCTAGGACATACGAGTGGATGTTGCAATTTTGTATTTAGCAGCCATAGAAATGTGCATTCAGCAGGGTCTCTCTTTCTAAACCATTAGTTACAAATTTACAATTAAGGTCTCAAAACCTTTTTTCTAACCACCAATAACTCATTTCATTCCTAACTTTCCCGCCCAAAAAATAAACCACATTATTTTGTGCTGTTGATCAAGGAATTGAATTTCTCTAATGTCGCAATTGTGCAGTTTGATAATCAAGTTGGTTCTTGTAACGAGTTTCTCGGTGTTCGTAAATGCTCATTTTGATTACCGAGACGCCCTCACAAAATCCATAATTTTCTTGGAGGCCCAAAGATCCGGGAAACTTCCTCCGAACCATAGACCTCCTTGGAGAGGTGATTCTGCTCTTGATGATGGAAAAGAAGTTGGTGTAAGATTTCAAAATTATTGTCACAAATATGTGCATATATAATATTTCTAAGGGGTTTACCCTTTATGTGTGGGTTTAAGTCCTTTAAAAAAAATGTTTCCTATCTAGGTATTGACCAGGCCGGCCCAAAGGGCGCTTCGAACAAAATAAAAGTTTGTAACGACAACTCTTAGGGTTGTCGTTAAGGAGCTTAAAAAGCTTGTACAATTCAATAACCACAACTTTAAAGTCAAAAATAACCGTTATGTACAAGTCTTTTATGCACCTCAGTGACATGCCTATGAGTTGTTAGAAAAATCCAAATAAAAACAAAAAATTCATCTTTATTTATCTTTATATTTGGATATTTCTAGCATCTAAATTGAATTACTAATTAATGTGAAAGAAATACTTTCTTTAATAGTTAGTATTGTTTTTTGTTTCTCTCGTCATTTTTGGATTCCTATCCAATGATCCAGGACGTAATCCTGAACGTGAAGAACAAAATAAAAAAATTGTTTTTCATGCCTGATTTAACTTTTTTTTTTTACTCGTATTTAATAGGTTAATTTGGCAGGAGGATACTACGACGCCGGAGATAATGTGAAATATGGATTTCCGATGGCATTTACAGTGACCACATTGGCATGGTCTGCTTATTTTTATGAGCCAGAATTAAAGGCTCTAGGAGAGATGAATAACGTCCTGGATGGCATTCGATGGGGCACCGATTATTTCCTAAAAGCGAGTACTCAACGTAATCGTTTGTTTGTTCAGGTAATCAATCAATATTCTATAAGTATTTAGCCAAGGGTGAATATGGTTTGGTTTGTATATATTCAGTAGACTAGAATATTCAAGTATTTATGAAACTATTTGAGTAAAATTGAAATTAACAAACTACAGTGTATGATCTGTTTATGATCATTTAAAATATGTACTAAATGCTTACATAAAAACGAAATGAATGTCATATCTTACTGTATATAGATAATAAATCAAAAGATTTTAATAAAAGTTGAACTTAATTTAGGTTGGAGATCCGAATAAGGATCATGAGTGTTGGGTAAGGCCCGAGAACATGAAAACATCAAGAAAAGTGTTGGAGATTAATCAAAATTGCCCAGGGACGGAGATTGCTGCTGAGACCGCTGCTGCATTGGCTGCTTCATCTCTAGTATTTCGAAAAATTGATCATGCATACTCTCGTAGCCTCCTTAACGGTGCTAAAAAGGTTTCTAAATACAAATTAAATTAGCTGCATATTATTTATGGCTAGATTAATTTACTGATTACTTTTACTTAAACCGTAATAAATTTGATAATGCAGCTATTTGATTTTGCCAATGAACATAGGGGAACTTTCGACGGCGAATGCCCTTTCTACTGCTCCTACTCTGGTTATCATGTAAATCTCCTCACTGGTGTTTTTTTTTTTTTTTTTGCATTGTAAAAAAGGAATTTTAAGGTTGATATAAATAGTTGATGTGAATATTCAGGATGAATTACTATGGGCTGCAACATGGCTATACATTGCAACAAAAAGGCCAATATATTTGAAATACATACAAGATGAGTCCACAACTGCTGTTGTTTATGAGTTCAGTTGGGACCTCAAATATGCTGGTGCCCAGGTCCTTCTCTCTCAGGTATTACAATAAACTAATTTCAACCCATTTAAATTTAAACTTCAATCAATTATTATGAAACTAAAAAATTAGCTGATTTTAGAAAAATAATGAAAGAATTGAAACATTGATGCAGTTGTACTGGGAGGACCAAAAGGAATTTCAGACATTTCAACAGCAAGCTGATGGATATATTTGTTCAGTTCTTCCAGAAAGCCCTTATCATCAAGTTTTCATGACCCCAGGTACTAATAATACAGTAGCAAATATTGGGTTAACCATTTTTTGGGCCCAGGGTTTATATATGGACCCATGTAGGTGTACTCATAAGTGGAGGAAATTAATTTGTGCAGGAGGTTTAATTCACTTTAGAGATGGTGCAAATTTACAATATGTGACAGCTACAGCATTTCTTTTTAGTGTATATAGCGATTTGTTGACTAGATATAATAAGCAAGTCACTTGTGGTGACAAACACTTCACTAATATGCAGCTCATGGATTTCGCTAAAAAACAGGTATAACGATGCCCAAATTCGTGTTTTTATTTATTTTAAAGTGGTATTTGTTCATCTCTGTTCATTGTGTATATTGCAGATGGATTATATACTAGGGGATAACCCGTTAAAGAGATCAATGATGGTCGGATTTGGTAAAAATCCGCCATTGCAGGCTCATCATAGAGGTGCATCGGTGCCAGTGATGGCTCCAACCGAAGATGTAAATTGTGGGATGAGTTTCGTTTATTGGTACAATGTCGATAAACCTAACCCAAATGAGCTCACAGGTGCCATCCTTGGTGGACCAGATAAGGCAGATAAATTTGTAGACTCGCGCGTTAATTCATCTTATACTGAGCCATGTACGTATGTCAATTCCCTCGCGGTTGGTGTCCTTGCCAAGATGGCAAAACCCAGTGCCAACGTAATTTGATTTTAATCGAAGTGTGTAGTACAAATATATAGAACCCAAAATATAATGGTAAATATTTGTGGGTATGTATTTTTCTTTTTTTTCTTTTTTTTTTGGCAAAAAAAAGAGAAATCTTATTACTAAGGAATTAACCACAAAGGTGAAAACCAAAACGATGAGACAACACAAACAACTACAAACAAACCTAAGCAACAATTGAACAACACACCACGACCCACCACTCTTGTGTGTTAGTCATGAATGATCGATTGATCGAGTTGTGATGCTGATGTTGTTATATCTTCTTTTTAACCCTATCGTTCCTAAAATAAATGTACACATTACTATTTTCATGTCTCAAAATAATTATATACTTGCAAAAGATAACCAAAAAAATATCACCAAACTCTCAAGGTGTCATTTTTATTTTTATTCATCTAAATAAATTCAGCCAAATTTGACTTGAATATAATGACAGACCTGACATTTATTTAACCTATATAAAATTCAACAAATATTCTGGTGTGTATTCTTTTTTAGATTAGTAATTAGTTCAAAGCGTATTAAGTACGCCTATCACAACTAAGTACTCCGGCTATTTTTTTTTTTTTTTTAAACGGCGAAAGAAGAATATATTATAACAAAAGCTTCATCGAAGCGATGGAAGCTACCGATTACAAGTACAAAGAAATTGAAATTACAATGAAAGATTAGCATCTATACTAACGATTAACAAAGGAGAAAGGGATTTTGTTCCCAAACGTAAGCTTGAAGTCCGTGGACTAGATTGAGATTAGTCGCCCAAAGAAAAACCTTTAACTTTATATTTCGAACAATAGTGGAACGACACGTGAATTTTCCGTTGAAGATAATGTCGTTTCTAGCCATCCATATAGCCCACAAAGTTGCGGGGCCAATCATCTTCCAAAATTTCGAAGCTTGAATACCCATCCCAAAATACCAATCGAACGAGAAATCTACAATCGTTCTCGGGATAACCCACCGGATATTCCACCACCGAAAAAGATCCGTCCAAATACTTGACGACCATTTGCAATGAATTAACAAGTGTTCAATTGTTTCGACTTCCGTGGTGCACCACACACAAAAAATAGATTGATTTGGAGGCAAGATGAGCCTTCTTGCTAAAACATCTTTGACGGGAATACTATTTTTAATCGCGAGCCAATGGAAGATCATGATCTTGGACGGAACGTTATTAGCCCAAACCACTTTAGGCCAAATAGGAGCAACAAGGCTGTTGGATTGGATTAAAATTCGAAGCGCATCAGAAACAGAGTACTCGTCGTTTGGACCTGCAGCCCATACAATTTTGTCTGCCACTCCATCATTTAAACAGAAACGGGCCAGAAAGGAAGCAAGTTCTTGGGCCTTAAACAGATTGAAAATTGAAAGAGGAGGAGTCAGGTGAAAGTCCCAGCTTATTTGACTATGTCCAGTCGATTGAGGAAAGCGAAACCAGTTGACACGTTCCTCAACACGGTGGCTAGCCAATATCTCCTCTTCCAAGACATAATTAACGAAAAAACATCCGATCTCCAAATTGAAAGCAAACCACCCGATCTTCCACTAGCTTCAACTTGTAAAGAATCAAATGCATAGTGTTTCCAAATTTCATTGAGCACAACTTGGGATACTTCTTGAACCATAGTCTCTTGAATTGCAAGGAATTGTACTTGAAAACGATTGGCCATCAAACCCGCCATTCGACCTCTTCCTTTATTACCAAGGCCGCGGGTATTCCATGAGGCAAGCCTCATTGTTTGGATGGTTTGAGTGGCGAATAATCATCCGCCATATTCTCCATTAAAACACCAAAATTGTACAATTCTTCTTTATAAGTGATTTTCTTTGACCCGAATTGTTGGTGACCCTTCAACCCTTCTTTGAAAGAAGAAGATTGTCCAACCACGTGATTAATCTCGCTAGTAGTATCAAAGATGTCAGAAATGTTGGGAACATCGTCAATCCAAATGGATTTTTTGTCTTTGCCACTATTTTTTGAAGCAACCTTTGGTTGGAGGAAAATGGTTTTATTGGCAGGAGAACGAACACACCTGGATAAAATTTCTTCACAAGATTTTCGGCAACTGTTACCTTGGCATTTATCTTCAGTGATCGAACAAGGTACGTGAGTTTCCTTGAGTTTAGAAGCAAAGGAGTTATTAATATTAGAAAAGGAAATTATTTTAGGAGAGGATTTTGCAGGATCTTGTGAGGGAGAAAAAGGGATTTTTGGAGGATTTTGTTTGAGGGTAGGAAAGTCATTTTTAGTAAAATTAAGAGGTGAAATATGGAAAGACTTAGGGTCTGCAGCCGAAAGTGAATCTTCTTTTGTTATCTTTTTGTCAACAGACACATCAAAGTCACAAGATTTGAATAAGGTCCTTTTGATTTCATTTGCAAGTACAGAAGACCCAGCTCTCTTTTCTTGTTGAGATTGAACAGCCTTAGTTACTTTCTCCAACGAATTGTGGATACCAACGGTTACTTTGTCCTTTTTTGGAGTAAGAAAATTCAAATTACCAACGGGCTCTAAAAACTCCCCTTCCTTTGGTGACTGTTCCGGCATCTCTGCTTGATTGTTTTGACCGGCAAAAGCCTTTTGCTCTTCCTTTTGAAGTTCATTGGCTGCTTTCAAAGAGCTTTGTAGGCAAGAATTATATTCACTAATCAACTCATCATCTATTAATTCAACCTCATCATTATAATTTATTTCTTCAATCCAAAGATTGCAAGTAGAAGAATTATCAATATAAGCTGTGACCATCTTTTCGATGGGTCCTGGACTATAGACTTCGATTAGAGCAAAAACAACATCAGCCCTTTTAAGATTGTAAGAGATGCTATTTATATGGACAACTCTTCCAAAGTTTTTGGCCACTTCTATAGTGCAGTTAGGAGCACAATATTCAAAAGGAATACCTAATATTGCCACTTTAGCAAAACGTGAATACTTGTTCAAACGTTGAACCATTGGAATCACATCAATAAATTCCAACTCGTTTAATGTTGGTCCCATTGTCATCCTATTGAAGCTATCCTCATCGGAGCATTGAACTATGTAACCAAAAAGACCCCACGCTGAAGCTGCTTCGATTGCTATGAACCGACTTTGTAACCACTTAAACAATTTCGAAGCAGTAATTGGAATTTTATCCACAACAAGAGCAGATAGATGTAGACGATTGCAAGTAACTGAGTTCTTTGATAAATAAATGGCGTTTGAATTTGAGATGGGGTTATTTGGCTTTGGAGAAACAGGGTAATTTGGTAGAACTTTTACATTTAATTCCTTTTTAGCATAACTGACAATCAATTTTCTACCATTAACAAACTTACCATTCATTGAGATTAAGGCAGTAGAGGCTTGAAGTATAGACTCAAACTTAATAAAGGCATATGACCGA
Source organism: Rutidosis leptorrhynchoides (assembly GCF_046630445.1). NCBI lineage: Eukaryota > Viridiplantae > Streptophyta > Magnoliopsida > Asterales > Asteraceae > Rutidosis > Rutidosis leptorrhynchoides. The sequence goes on from NC_092333.1 coordinate 626,326,815, forward strand.
TCCTTTTTCCATGACTGCTGCATATGTGATGTGTGAATATTTATTTATTTTTTTTGGAAAAATTAGGCTATCGTAAATGCACATAATTGGTATTACGGAGTATTAATTAATTAATTATTATTAATTATTATTAACCCTTGTATGCTACAAAACATGCCCAAATGTGTAGTTTCAATTCTTTCCCATTGTAGTTTTGAGTTTGCGTTCACACTACAATCGGTACCTCAACTTCGGCTCAATTTACACATCAACCCCTCAGGTTTACCTTTTTCAGGGGTAGAAAGTGTAAATATATAAATTTATTAAATTGAACTAAACTAATTCCCCCGAATTTATAATGGGCCCTATCTTCTCGCTCGGTGCGATATACTAAAAAACATGACCAAATGTGTAGTTTCAATTCTCTCTCATTGTAGTTTTGAGTTTGCGTTCACACTACAATCGGTCTCTCAACTTCGACTCAATTTACACATCAACCCCTCAGGTTTACCTTTTTCAGGGGTAGAAAGTGTAAATATATAAATTTATTAAAATGAACTAAACTAATTCCCCCGAATTTATAATGGGCCCTATCTTCTCGCTCGGTGCGAGTTAAATTTTTCCGAGACCACCATTCAACTCGAAAAAGTCTCACGAACCCAACGGGACTAACTATACGTGAAACAGACACTTTTTAAAAAACGCTTAACACAACGACAGCCCGTATCTTTCTGTTCGCCGCAAGTTAAATTTTTCCGACAGCACTGTTACACTCGAAAAAAAATTATGAACAAAACGAAACTAACTACGTTCGAAACGGACACTTTTTAAAAAACGCTTAAGACAACGACATCTAAAACGGCGCTTAAGACATGGGCCGTTTTCCCCTCTGTAAATACACAACACTACGTTAAATATGAATACACAAGCCGAAACCCCCGCCGCATCGCGCGGGCCAGTTCCTGGCTAGTTGGAAACTATTAAAAAGATTTCTTTTATATAAATTGCATTAGAACATTACTTTTATCATCGTAAAGTCATAAAGATCATATTAACATGAGGCTACCTTCATAATAATTACTGTATTTGGATTTGTTTATTACAATTTCTGTTTTAATTATGCACATATAAATATAAATATAAATAAATAAATAACACTCTTCTTTGTATGCATCGTATCAACCAATTTACTTATTTTCGTCGATCCATGTGATCAAAGTCAGTTTCTACATTGAAAGACCCAAAATTCTCATCTTCAAATAATACTCGATATCTAATACAGTATCTATTTGGAGATCGGACAACTTATATTCTACATAAGTTAAGTTCATTAAATACACTAATTGAATTTTGCTAATGACGGCACTTAGAATAGTCGTTAAAGCTTCAAACTATTGTACATGAATGTACAACTATTTAAAGCATGTTAATAACAGTCTTTAGAGTTGTCGTTATCAAAAATGTATTTTTTAAACTAACTTATTATCAAATATTGTGTTATTGTAGGGTGATGATATTTGCAACAACATTTTTGATAAATCCACTCATTTTATGCATTGTCAGATTGTACAGTATAATATGTTAAGGTCGAGTGGATCTATCAAAAATGTTGTTGGAAATATCATTACCATTATTGTAAATCGTATATATTAATTATTAATTAATTGATTAATTATCATATCTATAGAATATATGTAGAGTATTTGATTAATTATCATATCTATATTAATTAGTGTAATCCAATTTCTTTGTCAATGGGCTTGTTAGCCTCTTTTGTTATGTTTCTATGACCCATTTTCATCCGTCATTGTAATTGTGGTCGTTCTCTTTCAACGATGGAGTTAACGTTTTTGTTATTAATATATTCTCTTTTATTCGCCGGAAAAAAAAATTCAATAAAATTCCATTTTACTTTATTATGTACAGTAGATTGTTTGTATCAAAAGAAATAAAACTAATGCAAGTCAAAATCTCTTTTTGATAAAATAAAAAATAAATAAATAAATAAATAAAAAATAGTGAAAATTAATCTATTTCTATTCTATCTTATAAAAGGGAGTTTAGGGTGATGTCATCACTTGCTTCAATATGTTGTAAGATGTGCTTTTAAAGTTGTAACATATCATATGCTTATGTCATATATTATCTTATTATATTTTATGATTATCTTTACATAAAATAAAAAATGATTGCGTATCTCAATGTTGAGTATACAGATTAAAACTAGAAATCTTACAGACACATCATACCTTTTAATTCAAATTTCCATATGTATTTGAAATTCAATTTATTTATCTATCATCAACTTCATCTATTATTCATTAAACATCCATATTTTTCTCATCTAAAAGAATATGGATGATCATCTACCCAACAATTCATCTTCCTCTCCTTCAACAATCCCTATTTTTTTCATCGTCGATTTCAATTATATATGATTCATTCCAGACTCGATTTATCTTGAAGATGCATCGTGGTTCTTTCGAAAAAAGCCCTGCTAATTGTATAATTTTTTTTATTATTATCGTCTTCCTTTGTCGCTCGCTCAATCATTCATTCAGTTACTCATTTTCAAAGGCAGTTGCTGATTCCATCTTGCTAAGGTTAGTATTTCGTTTAATGTTCCCTTATAAGTTGCAATCGATTTTGTAATCTCTCATTCATATTTTGCCTCCTTTGAAACAACTTTTATTATTTTATGTTTACTTTTTATATGAAGGTTGTTGATGATGATTCATATTTTAGTAAAATGTGTAAGTTCATGCTTTTTTTGTGATTTTGTTTCATCTTTGCAAGCTTTATCTTTCATGAGTTAAAGAGTTGCAGTCGTAGAAATTTTTTATGACCGCCATGTATTCGATTAAATGCTTAAATGAAATTGAAGATGTAAACATTAAAATGCTTTCTATTTTGATTTCAGGTGAATGGATTACGAGTGTTTATCATGAACCCGTGATGCAGTTCAACTAGAAAGTTTATGATTCAATATTTATGTTGATCGTCTTTTTACGGAGTAATAAATATTAATTAACCGGTCAGTGACACTAATATTATAATATAAATTTCTTCATCAACCCGTGAATTTACGGGTCAATGAACTAGTAGAATAAGTATTATGACTTATCCAATATCCTTATAGGATCCTATTCAGCAATCATAACTTCCTAACTTATCTTTGCACCTATACTCATCATCATCATCATCATCATCATCATCATCATCATCATCATCTAATACATATAAATACTCAAACAGTGATTTCTGAATTTGGTACCTAATTTATACTAAGTTCCTTAAGATTTATAAAAACTTTGCATTCTGTTACATTAGATCCATCACATGGAAACGATTTGCGAGACTGGTAAAATTATCGGCGGTCGCCGGACGTTGCTGCCGGAGACAAATGTAAATTTGTTTGTCAATGTCGCCGGAGGATCAAAATCGATGAAGATCATACACGAAAACGAATGTAATTCGTCAAGTAGTTCTTCAATCGGTGAAGATAGTGATGGAGATCTACAAGACGATGATGTTGCTGAAAGTAGTTATTATAATTATAATTATGATCATTATAATGATTATAATGATAATGATGATCATAATAATTATAATGGTAAAATTAATAATGATAATGGATCATTTGATGATGCAATTCAAGCTCTAGAACAAGCGTTACCGATGAGGTTTCATTTCTTCTTCTTCTTCTTCTTTTTAATTTTGTTGTTTAATTGTGAATTAGTTTTGTTATTTAAGTAACCCTAGTTAGGAGGAGGATTGAATGGACTATTGTACTGTATCATCTAATTTAGTTGATTAATTGGAATTTAGATTCTTAGGTAATTAGGTTATGTGGATAATGTGCTGAATGTGACCATAGTGTATTAACTTTTAGATCGTTACCTCAAGGAATAAATTACCAGAAGTTTGAATTTAGATGCAGATTCAGCTACACGCCTCCAATATATGCATTAGGAATTTTTTATTCAAATTAGCTTTTTTATGGTTCTTATATTTGAATTACTTGATCCCAACTTCATCATCATCATAAATTAGGTCATCAATTTTTTAAATTTTTGCCTGTCATTTGAAAATTATCAAACCATGCCTATTCTTTTCGATAAAATGCGTAAACGGATAGGTTTTTCATGCCTATTCTTTTCGATAAAATGGTTAAATGGATAGGTTTTTCTGTTCGGGTCAATGGGGAGTGCTATTATTTTTACTCTACTCAGTCTAATCTGGTATTCCATAACCGACCCTTTCTCTAGTCATTTCAGAATGCGCTGATAGTGATGTTTGAATAAGGCCTATACTAACCATTGATTACCCTTTCTCTAGTCATTTGAACCTGATCGACCCATTTCTTTTTTTTTTTTTTTTTGTCTAAGGCCCAATATGTTCATAAAAACTCTTTGGACCAATTTTTAATGCGAATCTCAAAAACTGAAAACTTTACAACTCGACCCGTTTGACCCATATGCAAAAGACCCAAATTGAGCACTTTGGGTTTGGTTTGCCGGATAAATTAGAAGACTATAGCGTGTAAATGTAACTAATAGACTTGTTGGTATATGATGCTTGTTTTGTAGTATTGTAACAAGTGTCAATAGGTCATGGTAAGATAACATTATTGTTGGTTTTGTTACAGGAGAGGGATATCGACGTACTACAATGGAAAATCAAAATCATTCACAAGCCTAAACGTTGTGAGCCTCTCCCCAACATCTTCCATACAAGACATTGCAAAACCAGAAAATGCTTACACAAGAAAAAGAAAAAATCTTAGTGCTTTCAACCTATCAAGCGTAAACACCGGTGAGAATGGGATATCTAAGAAACCCAAAACAACAATGTTGCACTTTACTTCGGAAAGAAACAATCCAACCTTTAACAAACAAGCTACACAATCTCAAGTCAACAGATCGTTTCCATTGAGATCATTCTCGATGGTTAACCTGCTACGATGCAATCCCACTAAGATCGGAAATTGTTAGCCAAACTTTCAGCACTAAACTGACATCTAATTTGGACACACCATAGTTGTTTATGTAGAACTGAGCTTCATATTTAGTGAATGTGCATGACTCTCTTACAACAGATTAAGTTATATCTTTGGGTGTACAAGTTATGTAAACCTTGCAAAGAACATATATATCAGAAACTTTTATGACTTGGGCTCTATATCATACAAGAGTTGATCATTGCTGAGCTTAAAATAAGATATACCGGACATAGATCCTGCCTAATCTCTTCCAAAGACTTTTTTCGTTTCTGGTGTATTACCTAAAAAAATTAAAAGACATGTTTACACCATTAAAGATCATTGTAACAAGCAGTGATTTACCAAAACCCAATCGCTTGTCTGATATAATTTAATTCGTACCAAGAAGTTCCTGCAAACTACATTGAGTATTCAGTCAATGGTGGAACCAACCAGAAATTTTTTTCACCGGGGGGCGAATTTTTTTTTAAAAGTGTTCGCATTCACTATAATTTCTTTTTTCATGAAAATACAACCTTTTGGGCTTTGGGCTTTTAGGTTGGTGGCAAAATCTGGATCCGGAGACTTTTGGGGCAAAATCTGGATCCAGATAAAAATCAAATTTTAAGCCTAAGCCTGAAATTTCAAATCCACTGGAGGGGGGATTTTTAACACTGAAATTTCAAATCTACTGGGGGCGGGTGCCATCCCCTGCCCCTATGTAGTTTCGCTTATGTATTCAGTCAGTATATAATATGAACAAGTCCTGTAAAAGAAAATAATATTACCTCTTCCTTTACATTGGATATCCGTTTCTCAAGTTCTGCTAGACCAGATTTGACGTACTCCCCGTTGGAAATTGTACAGCATTCTCTCCACAGCAATAGACTAAAAAAAAAGCTCATTAAAGTATCACCTCATATAACCTGAAGGAAATGCACTTCGAAAGTAAGAGTCCGATACCTGTTAAAAAGTGATATGTTGAGGAATGAAAAGACCTAAACGTGGACAAAGCTATTCATATATATGCGGCCCAATAATAAGTCTCAAGTATGTACCCTACTAGTGCCAACATGCAAACATAATATAGCCATAATACCAACAAAAGAAGTGGTTAAGAGATTTAGGCATACATGATATGCACGTAAACGATCCATAAGAGAATCCAGAAACTCTATGATCTTCTCCCACTGGCTGCCAGCTACCTGCTGAAGAATCCCGGTAGGTGATCTAGATGATTTAGCACCATGTACTCATTGGTTTTTGGGAGCCTTCACAAATAATTGCAATAGATGGATGGAATCAAGCATTAAAAAAAAAAAAAAAAAAAAAAAAAAAAGAAAAAAAAAATTCAACTATGAATATGCCTTGTTAATTTTAGCGTTTACAAGCTGAGAAATGATCAAATGAACTTCTATGCAACACACAAATAAAGACAATACACACAATAAGTTTTTTTTATAGTAAGTTGAGTTTCAGACTTTCAGTAAGAAAGAACACTAACTAACCTGGATGCATGAATTTATAAGTGGTGATATTTCCTTCTTCAAATTCTCTCTTATCAAACCAAATATCGTTTCCACACAAGCTGTTAGTTGCTGTTTTAAACAATATAGCTGGATACCTTGCTTCCATTGGTAATATTCCATCATCAACACCAATGTATTTATGTGCAGTGTATCCCTGAAAAAGTGCATACAGTATGATATCAGCTCACATTTGGGTACATAACTAAGATAGTAGGGGAGGAAACGGCTGATCATAAAGGAGAAACCAAATCAAATGCACATTTTATGGAAAACATACAAACCATAAACAAAGATACATATGCACAATCTGGAATTAATTTTTGTAGAATAATTTTTATCTTTAGGTTAAAGCGAGAGGATTAAAGATATTAGAAAATACGACAGCTTGTGAATGCAAGGCTTACTTGTGCAACCCTCCCGTTTGGCAACGAGGACACAGCTGACCGCTGAGAAATTGGTGTTAAGAAACCATTGGAGCGAAAGTTTCTTTGCAGTAAGCAAAGAAGAGCTGAAGCATTAGATAACCAGTATGTACTCAGACAGGGAAAGAAGATAAGTAGCTATTATTGTATTATATAAACTATCCAAAGATAGATGACATATGTTTTTATCTTGCAGGTGGCATCATCCAAAATATCTCAACCATGAACCATCTTGACTTGAGATTTGAGATTTATTAGTATTGCTTCGCCATTTGCAAATTAGAATAATAGCATCTTGGCATAAAAGTTAGCAAACATAGTATTTGTGTCAATGGATGGGAGGTGTTGCAGACAACTAATATACTACATTGTATTTTTCAATGCCTATATAACGGGTAAGATTTTCCCTGTTCAAACTACTCAGGTAGTGCGAGTATTTTGACTCAAGACAATTTGTTGACTATTACTTATAAGATCTTTCTCTATAATTTTTTGCTTTTGTAGCCCAAATGCTTTTGTAGCCCAAATTATGTACACCGTACACGGCTTAACCGTGTTATCCCGCAATCGTTTTAGACCTTTCCCAGCTAGCCTAAGACCTCTTGTGGCATATCAGAACCAACCACTAAGCTATTTCGGGATGGTTTCAATGCCTAAATTAATATTGAAATTCTAGACGTGCCAACAGTGTTATGATAGATGGGGCCATCATACCCAATGTTGAAAAAAGGCTTTACTTGTAATGTATCAAAGCTTCTACTTACCACTTAAGTTGTGCACGTTTTACTATTTTGATAGTTTCTTCTTGATAGCACAAAAATTGATTAGCTTATTCATATCGTGATTAACATGCTCAAACAACTGCAGTCTTTAATTCGATATTAAATACAATTTTCTAAACAGAACAATTTCTTTGGCATTATAATACGACCTCCCTAATCTTACTTAGTACGTGGATCACTACATACCTTCAAATATGAATTTTCGTTTCTCAGGTCAGCCATTTGTAAGACCCGAATAATTATTGTACATAGTGTAAATAGGGTACATAAAGTGTGGGCTGCATTATGTATTTAAACAGAGGTCAGAACCTGTTTAGACACCTCGTGCGCGCCGCGCAGGAGTAGGTGTGCGCGCCGCGCACTACTCCTGTGCACAGATTTCTACTTTTTAAATTAAAGTTTAATGAGGGGCATTCATGTCTTTTCACTTGAGGACGAGTTTAGGGCTTTAGAGACCAGTTGTGTGGTGGTTGAAACACATTCAACATCATCACCAACCACATCATCTCTCCCATTTAAGGTTCTAGAGTGAGAAACCCATTGAGAGAGAGAAAGCTTAAATCAAGGAAGAAGTTGATTTCGGGCCAAAGCGCGTGTATTAAAGTTGTTCATCTATTCACTAGCTACGTTTTGATTATAGTGGTATGTCCTAACTTTGATTTCCTTACTTTAATTTATATAAGGGTTAGGGTTTGGGTAAATGGTGAACATCAAACCTATATTTGGTGATTTTTGGGTGTTCTTGGGTAAGATTGTCATGAAGACTCAATAGTAACTAACCTAGGGTTTGAAAGTGTTAATTGGTGTTTATGAGTTTTAATTGGTTAGTTAATTACTAGCACACCTAGTTATTAAGTAAATGGGTGTGTTGACCTTAAAATGGTCAATTGGGAAATGATTGGCCTAATGTGGAAAAATGGGTATGAAATACCCCGATTTTGTGGTAGTTAGTGTTGTTGGACCTTAATCACTAGCTTTTAGTGATTAATGATGGTCTTGACCTTAAATGGACGGTTTTGGTGTAAATGGGTGATTTAATGCATTAAGTCATTAAATGCACATGAGTAGGTTGTTGGTGTTTAGTCCAACTAGTTTGTGTGTTGATCGAGTACTTATTGTATTAGGTACTTTGCTTTGAAGCTTGCGGAAGTATAAAACCGTCACCGAATCGTTAAGGTGAGTGGAATAATTATACATATGTGTATGTAATGTATTTACTTGTGCGAAATGCGATGTGAGTTTTAAGTTCGGGTATGCGATACCACATCATGTTGGCATGGGGTGAGGGTTTAAAGTTCGGGCGCTCGATACCTCATCTTCATGTGTGGCATGTGATAGGTTAAAGTTCGGGCGTTCGATACCATATCATATGTATCTGTGCGGGCGTGAAGTGTGGGTTTAAAGTTCGGGCGTCGATACCACCTAAGGGACTAGTGATGCATACTAGTGGCGCCTGCGTGGCTAACGGTTCATTCGCGAGAATCGTTCCCTTGTGTTTTGGTTAACCATGGTTAAGAGTGATGGATTTCAATACATAAACAAAGTCACAAACCCATTTTGTTACATATAAATTCGTGTGTATATGTATATATAAAGCGGAAGCAATTTCAAGTTTATGCATGTAAAGTTTAACCCTTTTAAATTTGAAATCCATTAAAGATCTAGTCTTGAAAATACACTTAAATGTAAATAGAGCTAGTTAGATGTTTATACCTACTCCAAAATGGAGGTGAAGAACTAGGATGAAGAAGATGATGTAGATGAAGAAAACTTCTAACTTGAAGCCTCAAATCTTTGATACCCACAAGCAATAATCAACACCCAAGACTTGGTTAGGATTTTAGACACTTAATTACTTGCAAAAATCAACCAAGAATCCCTTGAAGAAAGGAGAGGAAATTGCAAGTATTAATTTCAAAATGCTAGAGTCAAAAGAGTGTGTTAAAAGTTGCACCAATGCATGTGTATTAGTCATAATTATATGGAGTAATCAAGGAAGGGTGGTTGGCACCTAGGAGCCTTCAAAAAAATGGCCCCCCACCCCTTCCATTTATTTTATATTTTATTACATATTTATAAAACATACATGCATTTAGTTGTAAGTATTTTATTTTATAAGCCTTTTATAAAATAAAATGCAACACACATATGTTACATACACTTTATATTATTTATAACCTATATAAATAATATACAACATGTAGTAACTTATAATTATCCAAATAATTATATCTAGCATTTATTTTAGAAAACCAATTTCTAAAATTCAAGTGTCGTGTATTTGCTTTAATGATCCGATTGTCAAAACAAATACATAAAGTGTTGATAGCTTGTTATTGGGTATGACCCGACTTGGATCACAACATGTAAGCCACATTAATTTATTATGTCTCTCGGGCACAAGAAAATCCTTCAATCTCCCACTTGCACGAGAAACATAAGGAATTAATGCAAGTGACAGATACCACCTAACGACCGTCCATCACCCCCAACATGTTATGACTTAGTGCTATTCAATAACATCATCCCTTTCGAGTTTCCATTTCGAATATGATTTAGGTGAATCTTTCAATATATCCTTTTGCCCTAGATGTCATGTTAAATCCAAGAGACATAGAATGATCACTCTCTTATAGATTTAACTTTGTCAGGCCTTAGACATCTGACTCTCAACGAATAAGAGGGACAAATTCCATCTTGACTACATACGTCCTAGACATTACACTTCGTACCATACCTGAAACCTCCCTTATGTACTACCATGTTTCAGAATAGCGAAGGAAAGAATCAAGGCACAATATTCGGTGAATATCTGAACCCAATATGTGTCTCAGGTCAGAGGATATAATGATATTCTCCTTTACTCAAGATTACATGTGATCAACCACAAAGGTTCCATATAGTAATCTTGAGAGCGGGTCTTCCAATATTTGTGTCCCACAAATATCTATGAACCTTGGTTGCAACCTTGCCCTACATTCACCATTTGAATGTTAACCAATCCAAGTTCATAATAGTCTAGACCTCACACTTGTTCCCACAAATGTGATCAACTACGGAATTTAGAATAATAATTTATTCATGGATAAAATATGCTAAATTGGAACATGACTCATAATTTAAATTAATACCATAATTATATTAATGAGTTTGAACTAATTCGTTCCGTTACAATACATAAAGTAGATCAATTCCAATCACTAGAATGTCGAAGCCCTAATGCACAAACATGTCCCTCATGTTTTGGCCCATGTAAAAGCTTCGTGAGTGGATCCGCAACATTTTGATCTGTGTGAACTTTGTGAATACATATCTTTCCCTTTTCAACCTCATCCCTAATGTAGTTGAATCTCCGCTCAATGTGACGAGTCTTTTGATGAGCACGAGGTTCCTTGATTTGAGCAATCGCACCCTCGTTGTCACAAAAGATCTCAAGAGGGTCCTGAATGGAAGGGACCACTCCTAAGTCGTCGATGAATTTCTTCATCCATGCAGCTTCCTGAGCTGCCAATGAGGCGGCAATGTACTCCGACTCTGTAGTGGATAACGCAACAACTTCCTGTTTCGCACTCTTCCAAGAGACCGCACCACCATTTAACATGAATACATAACCGGATTGTGACCGAGAGTCATCTCGATCAGTTTGGAAACTCGCGTCCACGTAACCTTTTACAACGAGTTCCTCCTCACCAGACCCATATATTAGAAACATATCCTTAGTCCTTCTAAGGTATTTCAATATACATTTAACCGCAGTCCAATGACTATTTCCTGGGTTATTCTGGTATCTACTTGTCAAGCTTAGAGCGCATGACACATCCGGTCTAGTACATATCATTGCATACATGATAGACCCAATAGCAGATGCGTATGGGACTTTCTTCATTCTCTCTTGTTCATCTTTCGTGGTAGGACACTGAGATGAACTGAGAACGGTTCCTCTTTGAATAGGTACCAAACCTTTCTTAGAGTTTTCCATCTTGAACCTTTTCAAGACCTTATCAATGTATGTACTTTGACTTAAGCCTATCAATCTCTTGGATCTATTCCTATAGATTCCAATCCCCAATATATATTGTGCTTCTCCAAGATCCTTAATGGAGAAGCAACTTTTTAACCAAGTTTTGACCTCTTGCATTGTGGTTATATCATTCCCAAATAATAATACGTCATCCACATATAGCACAAGGAACATTATGGAGCTCCCACTAGCCTTCTTGTATACACAAGCTTCATCACCATTTTTAATAAAGCCAAATTTCTTTGCCTCTTCATTAAAACGATGATTCCACATTCTCGATGCTTGTTTCAACCCATAGATTGATTTCTTTAACTTGCATACTTTTTTAGGATTTTTCGGATCGACAAAACCTTCGGGCTGTGCCATATAGACATCTTCCTCAAGATATCCATTTAGGAAAGCGGTTTTGACATCCATTTGCCAAATTTCGTAATCATAATGAGCAGCGATGGCAAATAATATCCTAATAGACTTTAGCATTGCCACAGGCGAGAAGGTCTCATCATAGTCAACCCCTTGAGTTTGAGTGAAACCCTTTGCTACAAGTCTAGCTTTGTATGTATCCAAGTTTCCATGTATGTCGGTTTTCATCTTGAAAATCCACTTGCAATCAACTAGCTTAGAGCTAGGAGGTTGCTCAACAAGTTCCCAAACTTGGTTTTCATACATGGATTGCATCTCGGCGTTCATGGCTTCCTGCCATTTATCTTTATCTATCCTTGATAAAGCATCTTTGTAGTTTGTCGGTTCATCCAAATCAACCGTATAGCAACCATCCACGAGAAACCCATATCTCTCGGGAGGATTACTAATCCTACTAGATCTTCGAACGTCTTGTGTACCTTGATCATCCACTTGATCATTTTCAGCATCCTCATGTTGAGTGCTAGTGTCAACCAATTGTGTATCATCGGCTTGATCTTGTACCTCTACAAGATCTATTTTTCTTTCACCATCACCTTCCATAAGGAACTTGGTTTCAAGGAATTCCGCTTTCCGAGCTACAAATACCGTTTGCTCGGATGGATCATAGAAGTAATATCCCATGTCATCTTTGGGATATCCTATGAAGATACACTTTGTGGATCGAGCATGTAGCTTATTTGCTACATAACGCTTAGGATAAGCTTCACATCCCCATACTTTCAAGTATGAAAGAGAAGGAGGTTTTCCAAACCACATCTCATGAGGAGTTCGTTCCACTTTCTTGGTTGGGGCCATATTTAAAATACGAGCCGCGGAGCTTAGACAATAACCCCAAAATGATAGAGGTAACGAGCTTCTAGCCATCATAGATCGAACCATATCCATTAGGGTTCGGTTCCTCCTTTCGGATACTCCATTAAGTTGGGGTGTTCCGGGTGGAGTAAGTTGTGAGATGATCCCACAACTCCTAAGATGATCTTGGAAGGCATCGCTTAGGTATTCACCTCCTCTATCGGTACGAAGTACCTTGATTGTCCTATTGAGTTGATTTTGTACTTCGTTTTGATATTCTTTGAATGCTTTAAACGTTTCGTCCTTGTGTCTTAGTAAATAGACATATCCGAAACGACTAAAGTCATCAATGAAAGTAACAAAGTATCTTTCACCATTCCTAGTTATGGGTTTAAAGGGTCCACATACATCCGAATGTATTAAACCCAATAAATCTTTAGCCCTTTCATGAGTGCCTTTGAAAGGTGCTTTAGTCATCTTGCCTTGTAAACAAGATTCACATACATCAAACGAATCCATTTCATTTGATTTCAAAAGTCCATTCCTTTGAAGTGTATGCATTCGGTTCTTGTTTATATGTCCAAGGCGACAATGCCATAAATAGGAATCACTCAAATCCCTTTTGAGTTTCTTGGTGCTAGTATGGTATATTGAGCTATTAGATGATGCATCATCATGAACCAATTCATAAATTCCATTTGAAGGCGTAGCCTTGAAATAGAATATATCATCTTTAGAAAAATGGATATCATTATCAATAAAATTAACATTGAAACCACATTGTCTTAAGCGAGAAATAGAAATAATGTTTCGACATAAATCCGGTGCATACAAAACATTTTCTAAAATAAGCTCCAATCCACTTGGAAGCTTCAAAACAAATTCTCCTTGAGCTTTAACATGCACCTTTGCACCATTGCCCATATAGAGACTTGATGTTCCCGCTTTATGATCACTTCTTTTGAACCCCTGCAAAGAATTGCAAATATGAGTTCCACATCCCGTGTCTAATACCCATGTATTAGAAGAAGTAATACTAAGCTCTATATATACCATATATATATTACCTGAGGTTTGCCCTGCATCCCTCTTGTCCTTCAACTCTTTAAGATAGACCGGACAGTTTCGTTTCCAATGACCCATCTCACCGCAACCGAAACATGGGTCTTCCTTGGGGTTTGCCTTCTCGGCTACCTTTTGCTTCTTGGCCTTGTTGATGGTTGGGGTAACCATCTTCCCCTTCCCTTTGCCTTGATGGACGGGTCCTTTTCTCTTAGCCACCTTTGGCTTAGAGGTGTTACCTTTAGACCCACCTTGATCGATTGCTAACACGGGTAAAGCTCTTTTACCCATGCTTGTTTCCGCCGTCCTAAGCATACCATGAAGCTCACCTATGCTCTTATCCATCCCATTCATGTTGTAATTAATTACAAATTGATCAAACCTCTTTGATAGGGAGTTAAGGATAAGATCGGTGGCTAACTCATTAGATATGTTAAGGTTGAGACGGTTAGCACGATCGATAAGGCTTTTCATCTTAAGTACATAAGATGAAACCGATTGGGATTCGTCCATACGACAAGCATGAAGCGCCCGAACCGTTTCGAAACGCTCAACACGTGCTTGTTGGAGAAACATCTCCTTCAATTGTGTTATCATGTCGTAAGCGCTATGATGCTCGAAATCCTTTTGGAGTTCGGGTATCATAGTCCCAAGCATTAAGCATGAGACTTGAAGGGAGTCGTGGCAATACTTATCGTAAGAGGCCATTGCCTCCACATCACTCTCATCCGGTTGGTCGGGAATGGGGTCCTCAAGCACATACATTTTATCCTCTTGTTTGAGGACAATCCGAAGATTGCGGAACCAATCCATAAAATTTGTATGGTTGAGTTTGTCTTTCTCGAGGAGAGACCGTAACGATAGGTTGTTAAAGTTAAGTGGTGCGTTGTTCATGTTGTTGTTGTTATTAGCGGCCATCTACAAAATTCAACAAAGTTCTTTTAAGTATCGATTTGGATTTAATAAACAATACCCTTTTAATTTGTTTTATTAAATATTAGAATCCAACGGTAAATCAAATTTCGGTTAGGTGACCTTTATCCCGTCATTTGACTTAGCTAGGTAGTCATAATGACAATTGCAATCCTTTTGCAACTTCTAAGTTATGGGATCATGCAATCCTTTTGCATGGCATATTAATCCCATCAACGCATATTTGTTCCTCATGCTTCGGTGACCCTAAGTTCATGATTCCCAAATCAAGTCGTCCTACTTGTGTAGACATGTAGACTTAACATACAAGTGGTTAGGTGACCTTTATCCCACAAGCATGCAAAGTGTACTTTATTCATATTAGTTCACTCATGACGGTTAGGTGACCTTTATCCCATCATGAGATTCCTAATATGTCTAAGTGTTTCCACAAAAGGATGGCGTTTAACTTGTTTATCTTGTATTAGTAAAGGGATTTTAGGTTTTCTACATTCTAGTTTAGAAAACAAAGTGCTATACACCAACATGCATTTGGTGTGTAGTATGTTTATGAAAAACCCATTTTCATGTGCCTTTTAGTAACCAATTACTAGTTTTAACCATTTCATTACCTTTTTAAATAAACCATTTTATTCAAGTCTAATAACCAATTATTAGTGTCATTTTGTTATGTTTTATTATAACCATTTTATAATGTATTATGCAAGTGTAATCATGTGATGATCTTGTAGCAACCAAACATACAAACATACACAAACATGCATAGCAAAGTGTTCACAATCAAGAGCCATTTTGGTAGACATTTGTTTAGCCAATAAACAAATGTCACCTAAGGGGTTAAACCAAAGTAAGAGATTTTACCAAAATCTCCCACTTAATCTTGTAATCTTCAAAACTTCATCTTGTAATCTTCTTCATGAATCTTCACTTTCATTTTACAAAATCATATCCTAATACAATTTTTCTAGAAAATGAAATAACAACCTATTCTATTTTACAAACCAAAATAGAACAAATTACATACAAAATACAAGATTAATTACAACTTTTACAAACCAAAATTACAAAATAATTACAAGCCATATGAATGAATATTACACCCATGAATAATCACCAAATCAATCAACCAAACAAACACATGGCCTAGGCTCGATTGTGAACAACAACATAACATCAAACATGGCCAAAACTTGAAATCCCAAACCCATTTTTGGGACCAAATATTTCGGCCATCACCATACACCCACCAAAACTCAATATTTTTACATTCTACTTTCATGCATGTTGGTAGATTGTAAAGAAAGTGAGTTTACTAGCCAAAAACAAGAAGCATATTAACAAGACTTTGGCTCTAGATACCATTGATGGATTTCAATACATAAACAAAGTCACAAACCCATTTTGTTACATATAAATTCGTGTGTATATGTATATATAAAGCGGAAGCAATTTCAAGTTTATGCATGTAAAGTTTAACCCTTTTAAATTTGAAATCCATTAAAGATCTAGTCTTGAAAATACACTTAAATGTAAATAGAGCTAGTTAGATGTTTATACCTACTCCAAAATGGAGGTGAAGAACTAGGATGAAGAAGATGATGTAGATGAAGAAAACTTCTAACTTGAAGCCTCAAATCTTTGATACCCACAAGCAATAATCAACACCCAAGACTTGGTTAGGATTTTAGACACTTAATTACTTGCAAAAATCAACCAAGAATCCCTTGAAGAAAGGAGAGGAAATTGCAAGTATTAATTTCAAAATGCTAGAGTCAAAAGAGTGTGTTAAAAGTTGCACCAATGCATGTGTATTAGTCATAATTATATGGAGTAATCAAGGAAGGGTGGTTGGCACCTAGGAGCCTTCAAAAAAATGGCCCCCCACCCCTTCCATTTATTTTATATTTTATTACATATTTATAAAACATACATGCATTTAGTTGTAAGTATTTTATTTTATAAGCCTTTTATAAAATAAAATGCAACACACATATGTTACATACACTTTATATTATTTATAACCTATATAAATAATATACAACATGTAGTAACTTATAATTATCCAAATAATTATATCTAGCATTTATTTTAGAAAACCAATTTCTAAAATTCAAGTGTCGTGTATTTGCTTTAATGATCCGATTGTCAAAACAAATACATAAAGTGTTGATAGCTTGTTATTGGGTATGACCCGACTTGGATCACAACATGTAAGCCACATTAATTTATTATGTCTCTCGGGCACAAGAAAATCCTTCAAAGAGATGTAGTGTAGCATATTATATTTGTTCGTGTTATATGCTATTGTTGTGCTAGCTTGTGTTATCGGAGATTTAGCGTTATACTTTGCGATGGTATGCTAATTTAAATGCTAGCGTGTATGGGGTAATTGAGTAAGTGATTGCAAGTAAGTATGTTGCATTCACTAAGCTTTGCTTACCCTCTCGTTGTTTACCTTTTTATAGGCTCCGGCGTGGACAAGGGAAAGGGTATACGTTTGAACTAGTGATCCCGCTTCATTGTGTTAGGAGAAGCTTTTTGGACGTTTAGCTTTTGGAAGTTCGACCAAGTTATGGGTAATTTAACCCCAAACACCATGCTCGAAGTGTCGTTTGGAAATTAAACTTTTGTGGTCGAAACTTATATTTTGTGCAAAACTCGTAATTCGGCATATGTGGGTCCGGTTTCGTAAAACTTGTTTTATTATTGAAACGTGTTAGTTTTAACTATTATAATGTGATGTGAAAAGCGTTTCGTCTAAATATGTCGGGAAGTGGGTGATATTTTCACGTGTAAATGGCAGTTTGATCAGAAACTGTCCGGGCATTCTGCGCGACGCGCACAGGAAGGGCTGCGCGCCGCGCACCCTCCTGTATAAAATAAAAATAAAAAATTCTTGGTCTATTTTCGGTTGAATATTGGGTTGGGTTGTTACACCATTGCAACAATTTCTCTTTCCAATGGAGATTTTTCTTTTAGTGACATTTCTAATTGGTTTCGCATTACTGCATTCTTGTTACATTCGTTCACAATGGCCACTTTAGCAGCATCTAACTCAAGTACTAATGACTGCACTACTTTCTGAAGTCTTGCAGTTTCTACAGACTTAGACTCGTCATTTGAACCCTGCCATTATAATGTGATCCATTAAATTATTATAGTCATCTAACAGTTATCATAAAAGTTACGTTAAATGTACAAGAGTGAGCAAAACTGAATCCGAACCCTTGATTTTTTCTCTAGTTGCAAACGCCACGTAAGATCCTCCAGCTGCTTTTCAAGCTTAGATTTTGCTAAGCGCAAGGCACCAGTCTCATTGGCCTCCTGACATTTGTAAAAGAAAATAACATGTCATACATAACTAGAAAATATAAGACGATGACTAAACAAAGAGGAAGATAAAAGTGTTTCATGGGTATTGGCTTTATATATAATACATGTAGTACTGAATATTGCTTATATAGTAACTGAACTTCCATCTTGCTATGCTTTCCATAATTTTGACACTTATTTGCTAATAATGATGTCACAGTCCAACTTTTATGATGATAAACTAACACCTAATAGTTCCAAAATACAAACACATGGCAGATGTTTGGAACTAACCTTCCATTCATAACTTCCATGGCAATAAGTGACTTAATATATATATATATATATATATATATATATATATATATATATATATATATATATATATATATATATATATATATATATATATATAGGGGCAGGATTAATGGGGAAGTAACCAATCGGGGAAAGCAGAGGGAAGCAAATTTTTTTTCTTTTTTTTTTTTCGTTTTTTTTGAATTTTTTTTTTCCGGCATCAAGATCACACGAAAATATGAACATTTAGAAGAGACACTTCGTGATGAATGTTATTATTTAGGCGGAAAAACGATCGACAAAAATAACATTCAAGATAATATTGTTCGTGAAGAATATGAACGTTTTTTTTTCCATGTTTTGTGAAGTAAAATTTAGCCCGATTTAGAGTTTAGGATTTAGGGTTTAGGGTTTGGTGTTATTCCATAAACCCATAACACCAAACCCTAAACCCTAAACCCTAAACTCTAAACCGTTCGTGTTAAAAACTCAATCTAAATCCTAAATCTAAACCCTAAACCCTAAATTTCTAAACCCTAATATCTAAACCCTATAAACCCTAATATCTAAACCCTAATATCTAAACCCCAATAGCTAAAACCTCAAAATACGTTCGAAAAACACGATAATTGTTATATATTACTTCTTCGAGCGTTTTTCCGCCAAAATAAAAACATTTATCACAAAGTGTCTCTACTAAATGTTCATATTTTCATCTCATCTATAATGTTCGTGAACAAAGTTTTTTCAAAAAACCCCGCTTCCCCCGAATGGTTACTTCCCTCTTGATCCTACCACTATATATATATATATATATATATATATATATATATATATATATATATATATATATATATATATATATATATATATATATATATATATATGTTCCAACTCTGAAATCCTGCGTTAAACTAACCTTCCATTCATAACTTCCATGGTAATAAGCCCAAACAGATCTACAAATTCGTGATAGGTTTTACTAGTAGGATAACCTGCCAGACTTATCCGGACTGCCTCCAAAACACCCTACAGAATATTGCATTACAGCTACATCAGACTGTTTCAAGTGGAACAAAAAAAAGATATTCGATAGAAATTGAGAATGAATATGACGACACTGACCCCACAACGTAACTGCTGTAACACACTCTGATTCTTGAATGTCTGAGGGTATCCATGAGAGCCTGTAGTTGTTGCTATAGACATATACAACAACAAAAACATGAATATCACAACCATTATTTACTTCAACAATGAACTAAGAACTAGATGTCTAAAAGGTCCACAAGCATTATTATAACATATACTCATCTCAAACTCTTTGTTGATACAACTTAGCGAAAATGTGGACCTTATATTGGTGATAACCATACCTTAAATCTAGAAGCCACAGAAGAAAATTTGTACGATGATCTTGAAGATTCTTCAGGTAGTGCCCGGAAAAGACCAGCAATAAAAGAACACTTTGACGAAGACATCAGATTACAGTGATCAATGACATCATAATCACAATTTTTATCAAAGAAAGAATCTGTTTGATAATTAACCTACAGTTGAAAAATTCAGATAATAGTATTATAAAGTGTTTTATTTTAGTTGAAGCCGCATTCTATCTCCCAATGTTCTATGGTTTATGACTTGCCTTGCCAGCATAGTGAGAAATGGTAAAGTCTGTCTCGGAGAACTTCGCCTTCCCTAACCTAGGGTGAGCCCGCAAATTCTGGAAACGCTTGTTGGCGAATGTTTCATGTGTTGACTTGGGAAAAACATGCTGCAAGAAAATCAAAATCGAAATGAAATGAAATTATTTAGAGGAAAAAAATAACTAGAATAAACGTGCACTAGTAAATTCCTATTAAGCAATTTGTACCATGCCTCATCCAAGAGCGCAACAACTCCTATAGGCTTCTGCAACGCTGAAAGTATGATAATCAGAAAACTGATAATCAAGATCTATGTCTATATATGATGCATAAAAAGTTTAAAACATATGAAAGTACGATAATCAGAAAGCTGATTATCAAGATCTACATATGATGCATAAAAACATATGAAAGTATGATGGTGCAAATCTTCAGACCTAACGCAGTACACAATACTTTACATTTTCAAGCGAGTGAATGAAATAATTACAACATTGTTTGAAGGAAATATATTCCCAAGGGTGATTTGAACAAACACTACGATAATCTCATCTCATATAATATTATCAAACATCAACGCAAGCTACACTATTGCTAATGTCTCAAATGCTGTTTGAAAAATCAAAATATACAGAAATTGGAACGCAACATTAGCCACGGCCAGAATCCAAGTTAAATATGGCTCCAATTTGTTGTTTCTTGCGTCAATTTGGTGTTGAGCCACCATCCAAGCACAAATACCTTTGTTTAATAGAATATATTTGGTGAAGAAAGTCAATTTTCGAGACCAGTGCAGTTGATTGGAGTTTAACATTTTAGAGCCGCTAAACAATTTTATTCGTGTTAGAAAGTTAAGATCTGGTTAGTACTTAACATAGATGGACTGATAATTAATATTGGACCTTAAAATATGCCAAGAAAAATTTAGCAAAAGGTGCCTTGGGCTCCTTGAGTTTCTACAAACTCATATCGCCTGGAGGCTAGGCACCGCCTTAGTGGCGCCTGATCGTACTATCGTCTAGAGGCACTCCAAGGCGCTCAGCCTAGTGCCTTAAGACGCCTAGCGACTACCTCGATGCGCGATTTTAAACCAAGGACGAAATAGAAAAACATCTTATCAGAAAAAGAAAAAGAGAGAACCTTTTCAATGAGATTTAAAACATGCTGATTATCTATAAACTCAATGTAGCTCCAGGTAATTACTTCTTTATGGTATTCCTCCTGCTCCATCTTAAAGACATGCTACACCAATGCATAAAAGTATAGGGTCAAAGATAACAGTATATAATACAAATATAAAACAATTAGATGACATGCTGGGAACACTTGTGAGATAAAGTGTAAAATAAAGATAACTGTACACAGGAGAACCTATCTTTTTCCATTCATTGTGTTGATACAAAATTGTATTAAGGAATGGTAATAAATTATCCATGCATGGTCACCAAAGCAGTTTATATACATATGCATGTGTGCGTGTTAGCAATCAATCACAATATACAAAGTTATATCACTCACCTCATTGAAATGTTGTTGAAGCTTTTCATTTGCAAAATTTATGCAGAACTGCTCGAAACTGTTCAACGAAAGGAAAAACACGAATAATCAATTTAATGAACTCTTGTACTTTCGAGAGACCAAATGTAATTCATGCAAGGAAGAACACATGAAAGAAAAGAATTATATAATTAAGAAGATGGTGAGATGACCTATTATGCTTCAAGCATTCAAAACCATATATATCAAGAACTCCAATTTACATGCGAGAACTAAGGTCTTGCCCAACAGACCTATTAATCGTTTCAACAAGCCTGAAACAAGACATAAAAAGTCAGTTAAATAGGAAAGCAAAAAGAAGAAGGTGGGGATAGAAGATTTTGTAAATTATAAATACGCACAGACCAATCAAATAGCCTAGCATAGACAGTCTTTGCTTAAGCATCGCGACTTGCAACAGCAGCATCACAATCAAGAGCTCAAATAATAACTCATTCACGATTTGAATAAACGTGTGCATAGTGTTGCCAGCATACCTTTTACATCACACCTAAATGGAAGTCATTAAATCATTAGACATAACACTTAAGATATCTAAAACACATATATAAAGTATGAACTTCACATTTAGATGTACAGAAATAAATCGATATATATTATCTTGAATCAATCCACGACCCAGTGTATACACGTCTCAGGCTAGATCACAACTCAAAGTATATATATTTTTGGAATCAACCTCAACCATGTATAGCTAACTCCAACATTACTGCATATAGAGTGTCTATGGTTGTTCCAAATAATATATATACATGGGTCGATATGATATGTCAAAATATTTGCATACGTGTCTATGGTATCCCAAGATTACATAATATATTAGAATACATGGATAATACAATATAAGTTAGCTAGGATATGATTTGTATAGATTTGTTAAACATTTCCCGTAGCTAAAAAGATCAAAAATATCCAATCTTGTTTTACCCATAACTTCTTCATTTTAAATCCGTTTTGAGTGAATCAAATTGCTATGGTTTCATATTGAACTCTAATTTAAGAATCCAAACAGAAAAAGTATAGGTTTATAGTCGGAAATTTAAGTTACATGTCAATTACTAAAGAGGTAGTCATTTCCGTCGAAAGAACGACATCTTGATGACCATTTTGAAAAACATACTTTCACTTTGAGTTTAACCAAGATTTTTGGATATAGTTTCATGTTCATATGAAAAATCATTTTCCCAGAAGAACAACTTTTAAATCAAAGTTTATCATAGTTTTTAATTATCCAAACCAAAACAGCCCCCGGTTTCACTACGACGGCGTATATCCGATTTTATGGTGTTCATCGTGTTTCCAGGTTTTAAATCATTAAGTTAGCATATCATATAGATATAGAACATGTGTTTAGTTGATTTTAAAAGTCAAGTTAGAAGGATTAACTTTTGTTTGCGAACAAGTTTAGAATTAAATAAACTATGTTCTAGTGATTACAAGTTTAAACATTCGAATAAGATAGCTTTATATGTATGAATCGAATGATGTTATGAACATCATTACTACCTCAAGTTTTCTGGATAAAACTACTGGAAATTAGAAAAATGGATCTAGCTTCAAAGGATCCTTGGATGGCTTGAAAGTTCTTGAAGCAGAATCATGACACGAAAACAGTTCAAGTAAGATTTTCACTCGAAATAAGATTGTTATAGTTGTAGAAATTGAATCAAAGTTTGAATATGAATATTACCTTGAATTAGAAAGATAACCTACTGTAAATGACAAAGGTTCCTTGATCTTAGATGATTACTTGGAATGGATTAGAAAGCTTGGAAGTAGACTTGCAAACTTGGAAGTATTCTTGATTTTTATGAAACTATACTTATGGAATTTATGAAGAACACTTAGAACTTGAAGATGGAACTTGAGAGAAATCAATTAGATGAAGAAAATTGAAGAATGAAAGTGTTTGTAGGTGTTTTTAGTCGTTGGTATATGGATTATATATAAAGGATATGCAATTTTGTTTTCATGTAAATAAGTCATGAATGATTACTAATATTTTTGTAATTTTATGAGATATTTCATGCTAGTTGCCAAATGATGGTTCCCACATATGTTAGGTAACTCACATGGGCTGCTAAGAGCTGATCATTGGAGTGTATATACCAATAGTACATACATCTAAAAGCTGTGTATTGTATGAGTACGAATACGGGTGCATACGAGTAGAATTGTTGATGAAACTGAACGAGGATGTAATTGTAAGCATTTTTTTTAAGTACTCGGCCGAGTCAGCCGAGTTTTGCAACACTGCTTATACGTACAACAAATTGGTTTTGGATCATATCAATGAAATTGAATCATATAATGTGGAGATCAAGGGCACTTAGAATGAAATTTTTACTTGTGACATTTGATACCTAACTATTCAAAGCAATTTATAGGGAGGTGCTGATGAAGAAAAGAAGAAAATGAAGACATGTTTGTTTTTTTTCATTATCGGGCTTAAAGAAACAGTTAAATTTTAACGATTGTGACTAAACAAACCAAACCGTCATTAACTAAGAACAATCCTAAACTAGAGAATTTAGTCCTAGTATTTATTACTTTTCCTAAGCATTAACTTCTGACAGTGATTACCAACTAACCAAAAAGTATTTACTGAACATACCAGAGAAGGCCCATTGTCTGAAGAACATGCATAGTTGGGTGCATCAGCTTCCTTGGCTGCTTCAGCTTCCTCTAGAATGTACCTACCAAAAGTATCAATTGCGGCTCTAAGTGTATATGGGTTTCGGTGGCAGAACTTCTGGAATCGTAACACCGAGAATGGTGATGGGATTGCAATTTTTCGTTCATTAGGCTTAGCATTATTATATTCCTTCTTTATAGTTGAAATCGTTGTCCTAGTATACAAAGGGGTGTTACTTATCCTTTTAACCACACGAGTCGAAACACTAATGGTTTCCTCTAAGGCAGCTACAATTTGAAAAGCTCCAACCGTTGTACTCTCTGCACCATGAATAGCTTCCTCGGCCAGTTTAACCAAGGAATGAATCGAAGTAGCAATAGCGTGCCCGGTGTTATTCATTGAAGATACGAATGGGGAATTGGTTTCAGCAACTTTCATGGTTAATCTGGATGAGAAGGATATCCGTGGTGCAAATAGTGAATCGGATGGAGCTCCCCAAATTTGTAGTTACCTTAAGAGAAGTCGTCAGTACACGTGTGGTTGAAAGCATATGTAACGCCCCCTTTTGCCTACTAGTGACGGCGATTTCAAAAGAAATATTATAATATTGGGCCTAATGACCGGAAAACTGCAATTCTCATCACCATTCTGGGTGCGAAGGTTGCAGCAATTCATGTTGCCGCTGAAATCCAGACACCACTTAGAGCTGCAACTGATGCTTTTAGGAAGCACATTCTAGACGAAGTTGAAGCCACAAAGGAAGCTAATGCACCAAACTACACCCACCTATGCAAGTGCATAGTTCTTCACACAACAGACCTCTCGTGGTATGTTTCATAAATACTCTTCGATTAGGTAGTAATAATTATCAACTAGTTGATGCTTAGGAAAAGTAACAAATACTCAAGACAAAATTATCTATGTTTTGGATTGCTCTTAGTTGATGACGGTTTGGTTTGTTAAGCCATAATTGCTTTAAGCCTAGTAATGAAGAACATATAAGTGTCTTTGTTTCATACTTTTCTTCCTCGGCACCTCCTCATAAGGACCTTCTCATAAGGCTCTGTTCCGGAGTTCAATTATAAAATAAAAAGAAAGGAAGTGAAGAAGGATGAAAGGGAAAGAAGTGGTATCTTTCCAATTTGGAAGGAGAAATTGGAAAGAAAATACACTACAATAATCCGTCCATTTCCTTTCTTTTCATCTCTATCAAAACTCGGGAACGCAAAATATTTTTTATTTCCTTTCACTTCCCTTCATTTCTCTTCAAATTAACACTAAAACAAAGCAATGTTTAAAAATTCAAATATTTAGGTATTCAATGCCATAAAGTGAAAATTTCAGGTGCCCACTCTCCGCATTATATGATTCAATGTTGATATGATCCAAACACCAATTAGGTGTACATATAAGAGCAGTCTCCATGTTTTCGTTTATTTTACGACCCCATTTATAGAGTCTCTTTTAGAGATGATAATATACGTACTAACAAATCTATAACTAATATAGCTCCACTATCAATAACAAATCTAATGTATACTCGGGTACAAATGCAAATGGGTTTATGGATGCTTATGAGGGATTAAATGGCTGTGCAGGTCCAGCAGGCCCAACAGGCCTAATAACGTTGGGTTCATTTATCTGCTGGGGTGACTTTGGCTTTAAGGCAAAAGCAGCTCACGGTTATGGATAAAATCACAAGAGTTAGAGTTTGATTGTTATCTTTGTGTTTATCTAGTTTTTTTGAATTCCTTTCTTTTAGCATTATTCCAACTATTTATGTACGGTTCTTTTGGTAACCGAGGCTCAGTTTTCTGATTATCATTGTTAGCAAATAAAATACAGCTGCGGCTATATTTTCCAGGTTCCATTATTTGCGTTTCAATTTTCTTGTTTGGCCACGATCATAAACTCTACATTAAGTGGTATCAGAGCCAGGTTGGCCGAACAACGAGCTCGTCGTGGTGCTTACCGGTCTGTGAGGATCACTGACCCTGATCCTTATGTGGAAATCGAACGCCTGCAAAGAAGAATTGCAGAGTTGGAATTAGGAAACCAACGGAGTTATGAAGATCGTGATTCTGAGCAATCTCTCGATGATTCCGAACAAAGTAACCGGTTCCCTTATCATTATCAGAGGGATCGTAGGGGGTATGATGACCCTTTGCGAAGCTTGGGAATGAAGGTGGAGATCCCGGAATTCACGGGAACTATGCAACCGGACGATTTTCTTGATTGGTTGAGCACCGTCGAACGAGTGTTTGACGTTAAGGATATCCCCGAACACCTCAAGGTAAAGCTTGTTGCAATTAAACTACGTAAACATGCTTCCTTGTGGTGGGACAATGTTTGTAAGCATAGGGCGTATGCCCGAAAATCTAAGGTGAGAACATGGGATAAGATGAAACTACTACGTTCTAAATTTCTTCCTGAAAACTATAAACAGGAAGCTTATTTAGAGTATTATAATCTTCGCCAAAGGAGCATGAGTGTAGAAGAACTCATTCGTGAGTTTGATCGCGCTCGTATTCGTTGTGATGTCCAGGAAGAAGAAGAGCAAACGGTGGCTCGCTTTTTGGGTGCATTGAATTCGAATGTTGTTGATGTTGTGAGCCTGCAACCCTACTGGTCTTATAATGATGTATGTAGGCTTGCATTTAAAGTCGAAAAGCAACAGAAGGTACGAAGGAAGTTGACTTTCGAAAGAAACGCCACACCATCGACACCTAAGGTTGGGGCTGTAGCTCCAGTTAAAACCCCAACCGAACAGAAGGTAATATCAGCAGTACCAGCAACTTCAAGTAATGGCAAACGAGGTCCCAAGTGTTTTAATTGCCAAGGGTTTGGTCATTTGTCCAGAGATTGCCCAAACCCGCGACCAGTAGTGAAATGTCCCGTTCATATTGATTATAAACATTCCATATTAATTGATTTCGTTGCGAGGTTTTGACCTCTATATGAGACGTTTTTCAAAGACTGCATTAATTTTTAAAACAACCATAACCTTTATTTTATCAATAAAGGTTTTTAAAACATTACGTAGATTATCAAATAATGATAATCTAAAATATACTGTTTACACATGACCATTACATAATGGTTTACAATAGAAATATATTACATCGACATATGTTTCTTGAATGCAGTTTTTACACAATATCATACAAACATGGACTCCAAATCTTGTCCTTATTTTAGTATGCAATAGCGGAAGCTCTTAGTATTCATCTGAGAATAAAAATGCTTTAAATGTCAACAAAAATGTTGGTGAGTTATAGGTTTAACCTATATATATCAAATCGTAACAATAGACCACAAGATTTCATATTTCAATACACATCCCATACATAGAGATAAAAATCATTCATATGGTGAACACCTGGTAACCGACATTAACAAGATGCATATATAAGAATATCCCCATCATTCCGGGACACCCTTCGGATATGATATAAATTTCGACGTACTAAAGCATCTGGTACTTTGGATGGGGTTTGTTAGGCCCAATAGATCTATCTTTAGGATTCGCGTCAATTAGGGTGTCAGTTCCCTAATTCTTAGATTACCAGACTTAATAAAAAGGGGCATATTCAATTTCAATTATTCAACCATAGAATGTAGTTTCACGTACTTGTGTCTATTTTGTAAATCATTTATAAAACCTGCATGTATTCTCATCCCAAAAATATTAGATTTTAAAAGTGGGACTATAACTCACTTTCACAGATATTTCCTTCCTCGGAAATAAGACTTGGCCACGGATCGATTCACGAACCTATATAAATATGTACATATATATCAAAGTATGATCAAAATATAATTACAACCATTTTTATTATGTTTTAAAGATTTGAGTGTATTAAGTCAGATGTCCTCGTTAGTAGCCTACAACTAGTTGTCCACAGTTAGATGTACAGAAATAAATCGATATATATTATCTTGAATCAATCCACGACCCAGTGTATACACGTCTCAGGCTAGATCACAACTCAAAGTATATATATTTTTGGAATCAACCTCAACCCTGTATAGCTAACTCCAACATTACTGCATATAGAGTGTCTATGGTTGTTCCAAATAATATATATACATGGGTCGATATGATATGTCAAAACATTTGCATACGTGTCTATGGTATCCCAAGATTACATAATATATTAGAATACATGTATAATACAATATAAGTTAGCTAGGATATGATTTGTATAGATTTGTTAAACATTTCCCGTAGCTAAAAAGATCAAAAATATCCAATCTTGTTTTACCCATAACTTCTTCATTTTAAATCCGTTTTGAGTGAATCAAATTGCTATGATTTCATATTGAACTCTAATTTAAGAATCCAAACAGAAAAAGTATAGGTTTATAGTCGGAAATTTAAGTTACATGTCAATTACTAAAGAGGTAGTCATTTCCGTCGAAAGAACGACATCTTGATGACCATTTTGAAAAACATACTTTCACTTTGAGTTTAACCAAGATTTTTGGATATAGTTTCATGTTCATATGAAAAATAATTTTTCCAGAAGAACAACTTTTAAATCAAAGTTTATCATAGTTTTTAATTATCCAAACCAAAACAGCCCCCGGTTTCACAACGACGGCGTATATCCTATTTTATGGTGTTCATCGTGTTTCCAGGTTTTAAATCATTAAGTTAGCATATCATATAGATATAGAACATGTGTTTAGTTGATTTTAAAAGTCAAGTTAGAAGGATTAACTTTTGTTTGCGAACAAGTTTAGAATTAAATAAACTATGTTCTAGTGATTACAAGTTTAAACCTTCGAATAAGATAGCTTTATATGTATGAATCGAATGATGTTATGAACATCATTACTACCTCAAGTTTTCTGGATAAAACTACTGGAAATTAGAAAAATGGATCTAGCTTCAAAGGATCCTTGGATGGCTTGAAAGTTCTTGAAGCAGAATCATGACACGAAAACAGTTCAAGTAAGATTTTCACTCGAAATAAGATTGTTATAGTTGTAGAAATTGAATCAAAGTTTGAATATGAATATTACCTTGAATTAGAAAGATAACCTACCGTAAATTATAAAGGTTCCTTGATCTTAGATGATTACTTGGAATGGATTAGAAAGCTTGGAAGTAGACTTGCAAACTTGGAAGTATTCTTGATTTTTATGAAACTATACTTATGGAATTTATGAAGAACACTTAGAACTTGAAGATGGAACTTGAGAGAAATCAATTAGATGAAGAAAATTTAAGAATGAAAGTGTTTGTAGGTATTTTTAGTCTTTGGTATATGGATTAGATATAAAGGATATGCAATTTTGTTTTCATGTAAATAAGTCATGAATGATTACTAATATTTTTGTAATTTTATGAGATATTTCATGCTAGTTGCCAAATGATGGTTCCCACATATGTTAGGTAACTCACATGAGCTGCTAAGAGCTGATCATTGGAGTGTATATACCAATAGTACATACATCTAAAAGCTGTGTATTGTATGAGTACGAATACGGGTGCATACGAGTAGAATTGTTGATGAAACTGAATGAGGATGTAATTGTAAGCATTTTTGTTAAGTAGAAGTACTTTGATATGTGTCTTGAAGTCTTTCAAAAGTGTAAGAATACATATCAAAACACAACATGTATATACATTCTAATGGAGTCGTTAAGTCTTCGTTAGTCGTTACATGTAAGTGTTGTTTTGAAACCTTTAAGTTAACGATCTCAATTAATGTTGTTAACCTAATGTTTATTATATCAAATGAGATGTTAAATTATTATGTTATCATGATATTATGATGTATGAATATCTCTTAATATGATATATACATTAAAATATCGTTACAACGATAATCGTTACATATAAGTCTCGTTTCGTAATTCTTGAGTTAGTAGTCTTGTTTTTACATATGTAGTTCATTGTTAACACACTTAATGATATATTTAAATATCATTTTATCATGTTAAATATAGTGTATCAATATCTTAATATGATACATATGTATTTAGTAGACGTTATCATAACGATAATCGTTATATATATCATTTCGAGTTTCTTAACTTAGTAATCTCATTTCTTATGTATATCACACATTGTTAATATACTTAGTGAGATACTTACTCATCATAATCTCATGTCAACCATATATATATGTCTATATATACCACAACATTTAGTTTTTACAATTTTGTAACGTTCGTGAATCGCCGGTCAACTTGGGTGATCAATTGTCTATATGAAACTTATTTCATTTAATCAAGTCTTAACAAATTTGATTGCTTAACACGTTGGAAACATTTAGTCATGTAAATATCAATCTCAATTAATATATATATAAACATGGAAAAGTTCGGGTCACTACAAGTAGCTTATTGTGATGAACCTCAGTATGATACCGACAACGAGCAGGAGGTATTTCCCGAGGAAATAATTTACCCGGATCAGGGTGAATCTCTAGTAATTCGCCGGGTGTTGAAAGCAGATCCCATAAAAAGTGATGGTCACCTGTGGATGCGCAACAACATTTTCCGGACTAAAGCTACGTCAAAAGGAAAGGTATGCACACTAATCATCGATGGTGGAAGTTGTGAGAATGTTGTTTCCACGGAAATGGTGGAAAAATTAGCTCTTGTCACCGAGGATCACCCCGAGCCATATCAACTAACTTGGCTCAAAAAGGGAAATCACATCAAAGTGACGAAAAGATGCTTAGTTCAATTTTTGATCGGGAAGTTATATAACGATGAGGTGTGGGGCGAAGTCATTCCCATGGATGCGTGCCATTTCCTCCTTGGGCGACCATGGCAATATGATCGGCAGACCAAGCATGACGGGTTCAAGAATACCTATAGCATTGTCAAAGACGGGGTTAACATTACACTTGCTCCACTTGACTCCCGTCGTGAGCCGGGTACAGAAACCACACTCATCTTGAACAAAGCCGAATTTGCTTTCAACTCTTCTGTTAATCGTTCAATGGGTCGCGCACCTTGTGAGCTTGTGTGTGGTAGACAGCCCCTTACCCCTCTCGATTTACTACCAAAAAGCAAAGAACAGGATGCGTCACACGAGGGTTGTAAGCTTGCTGACCACATGAAAGTTTTACATGAGCAGGTACATGCTTGTATCACTGATCAGAACCGACCAGACAAGCATAAGCAACATGCTGATAAACGTCATAAACGTCGTACGAAAGTAGTCTTTCGTGCAGGTGACCTTGTGTGGATTACTTTGCGCAAGAAACGGTTTTCTAGTGGTCGATATGGCAAGTTGCAGCCTTGGGCTGATGGTCCTTTTCGGGTTGTCCAGAAGGTAAATGACCATGCTTATAAAATTGCACTGCCAGGCCACTTCAAGGTGTCTGCAACCTTCAACATTGCAGACCTTTCACCCTACTTAACTGATGATGAACAGGATATGGACTCGAGGTCGAGTCCTTCCGAAGGAGGAGAGGATGATGTATACTCGGGTACAAATGCAAATGGGTTTATGGGTTTATGGACGCTTATGAGGGATTAAATGGCTGTGCAGGTCCAGCAGGCCCAACAGGCCCAATAACGTTGGGTTCATTTATCTGCTGGGGTGACTTTGGCTTTAAGGCAAAAGCAGCTCACGGTTATGGATAAGATCACAAGAGTTAGAGTTTGATTGTTTTCTTTGTGTTTATCTAGTTTTTTTGAATTCCTTTCTTTTAGCATTATTCCAACTATTTATGTACGGTTCTTTTGGTAACCGAGGCTCAGTTTTCTGATTATTATTGTTAGCAAATAAAATACAGCTGCGGCTATATTTTCCAGTTTCCATTATTTGCGTTTCAATTTTCTTGTTTGGCCACGATCATAAACTCTACATTAAAATCACTCAAGCCTTTAAGCATGGATTTTAAGGCATTGATAATCAAAGTCTAGATTTTAGACTTTGGCTGCTCCTCAGACGTGTGAGTAGGACATTACGTACCACAAGCTAACATGAAAGAAGAATCATCACATTTTATTTGGATATAACTATGCATTAGATATGCATGAACTCATTAACATATATATACATATAGAGGGGGGAAAGAGTACCCTTCCAGATGTACACAACTGATAGAAGCAGTGGTAGTTTCATTCAGGATCCGTAATCTGAACTACACGAGATCGCTCAAGTAGGTATGTTCTAATTGCAGCACAGGATATTCTGCCATTTGCATCAAACTGAATTTCCACAAACTATCCAAAACGACTGCAATTTAATGCCCAAAAGTATTGTCGTATTAGCATCTGAGAAATTGCTAATAGCCAAAGAGTGTACCTTGAGTAAGTACGGATTCAGATAACTAACGAAAGCATAACGGCGTAAGGCAATAAATTTATTCATATCCCAAGCTCATATAACATAAGAGTGTACACCTATAACTGCATTTAATGCGATTAGTCACATCAACCGTTACATGCATGTACCATAGAAATGAGCAAAGTTATGATACTAATGTATTTCAACATTCCACATTAAACGTGCCACAGAACTAACATTCAATGTACTTCACATATGAGGTCAATTAGGCAATTTTTTGCATCATAGAACAAATTATTTTCAATATAAACAAAAGAAGCGTCACGGTCTAATTAAATCACAACGGCTCATTCCAATTAATTAGCTCGTCTAAACAAATAAACCTTATTTTAGTAAGATTATTTTTACCGAAAGCATTTGACACCAAATAATAATAAACTGCAAAGCTTGAGCTACAGATAAACAAAAGACCAGCAAAGGTGAACCAATAAAACAAAAATGTAACTGTTAACATGTACAGAAGCCA
Organism: Rutidosis leptorrhynchoides; assembly: GCF_046630445.1. Classification (NCBI taxonomy): domain Eukaryota; kingdom Viridiplantae; phylum Streptophyta; class Magnoliopsida; order Asterales; family Asteraceae; genus Rutidosis; species Rutidosis leptorrhynchoides. The sequence goes on from NC_092333.1 coordinate 626,359,975, forward strand.
AAGCAAACCTTAAATTGTCATTTCTCACAGTCCGTGCATTCCCGAATGCCTCCAAAAGAGGATTTGACTGTAAAATAGACAAGATATGTGGTCAAATTAATGTGATTGACTTATCTAAACAATGAACCAATATAAAGCCGTATTGTTATACGCACATAATAGGAAGAGACAAGCATGTCAACATAAATGTGAAATGAACAAAACTAAAGAAGAGTGTCTAATTTTAAAGCAAATGTTATAGAGATTGAGTGAGTGCATAATAAAATAAAATATTGTTCTGAATGTTGGCTCAATTATGGTGAAATTGAACAAAAATATGTCATTGCTGCGAGCTAGGGTGGAAGGGTCAGAAGACAGCTAGGTTAGGCTTACGTCAATAATCAAAGTGATATGCAACATCTTGAACCAAAAAGTAATAACAAAACGAATCACGAACCTATTTTCTGTAACAGATGGGACTCATAATCAAGTCAATAAAACTTTTACTTGGTAGTTTACAGTTACGTTATCAATGACAATGTGGGATCTGCAACACTTACTTCTAGGACTTGTTGTTCAACAGTTCTGTCATTACTAGCAGCACGGCCACCAACGTAAGTAAGATACTGCATTATCAATTTTGTTGTCTCAGTTTTTCCGGCCCCACTTTCTCCACTAACCAATATCGACTGGCTTTTTGCATCCCACATCATTGCTCTGCATTTAGACAGCGGTAAAAGAGGGTCATGCATCATTTCAACATCAAAAAGTCATGAATTTACAACAAAAAGTACACCAGATGTAAGGAACCTGTAAGATGCGTCTGCTACGGCAAATACATGAAGGCTTAGCTCACCAAATGGAGCTCCCTTATATTGCTCCATCATGTGCACATTGTAAAGATGGGGAAGCTTTGTGAACGTGTTCACAGCAATTAGGATACTTCCTGTGTACGTCTAACATAAACACCAAAACCAATTTAAGACGAATTATATTAAAATTTAGGAAAAGCAAAAATAAGATTAGAAGGTGTGAATGACAACACAAAAATACAATAACATAAGTACAGCAAGTGCTTAGAGGGTTAACAGTATCAAGATTGAGGGGGAACAAATCATAACAAAGAAAAAAACTGGAAGAAAGTTATGCTTGGCTATTAAACTTACAAAACTAAATATAAAAATGAAAAATAAAGAATAAAAAGGTCAGCAAAACCGACTCTTTGAAAATAAAAAAGAGACTAGGAGCAGAAATTCCAAATCGTTTATCAGAAATGGAGCAATTCAGATTATGCAAAACTTCTAATTTGTCAACTAGGTGAATATATAATATAATCAACATAGAATAAAAAAGAAATATATAGTTAAAATAAAGAGAGTTTAGAACCTTTTAAATCCTTTTCGTAAATGATTTGTCATAGTTTATGTAATAGATACTAATTGAAATTTGAGACATGAAGAAATAAAAATGTTTCAGGTCAAGCCCAACCGTCTCACACAGAAAGAAGTTTTGAGTATTGACCAAGGTCAAATTACAAGTACTTGATACTTCTAGCGGCGAGGTAGTATGATACAAAGTGCTATTCCTAAAACCACTGTTAAAACCTAAACCTCCATATCAATAGTGTAACATGGTCAACTTACAAGTACCTGATACTCCTTAGTCCACTCTGCAAGGATATCATGAACATAATTCAATGTCAAAGAGATACTTAAGACTTCTTAAACGTTGATGCTCAAATTCTAGTCGGGTAAGAAATTCCATTGCTAAAACCCTAATTCTATTGCTTCGTGTAATAACATTACCATACACATAAGACGCAATCCAAAGTTTTCTTACGGAAAACAATCTGCTTACTCCTTCAACACACCACAATATAAAGACCTTATTAATGGTTGTAGACTTGTAGTTTCTTTGGATGCTCTAAGAAAGGGTAAACGTAAATCAATGGTCCATAAAGCAGTAGTCGTGTGAGTTGCTCATAATTAGCTCTATGGACAAAAAATATCCACAATGACAGTCTCCTACAATATACTGAAAGAAGAATGAAAACCTAATTGAACTGGTAAAATAATTAGTATCACTAACAACCACTTTAAAATTGTGTATAGAGTGATGAATAACATATAGTCAAGGGTGTATTATCATTAATATTGTGACGAACCGGAAAATTTCAACTAATTTTGAACCAAACTCACGATACGATTTCATAATTCTGACATGATAAGTAAAGTCCATTATGTTACGTCTCAAAATTTTTGAACTATTTTCGTACATTTATTTGACTTCGACCATTCCCGACGATTCACGAACCATTAATTGTAAATAAATGTGTAAACATATAGATATAAATATAAATATAAATATATGTATATATAATAACTTAAAATAATAATATACGATATAATTAATTTGTTATTAAAAATAAATCTATATAGATATAGAGTATATTAAATATAATTATTTAATGATTGTAATACTCGTTGGACGTTTCGATTATTATTTAGAGAAGTTTAATTCGAACTTATGTGATTTAAAAATAAACGGTGATCCGAAAATGAGTTAAATAAATTAAAGGCTTATTAATAATGTATTTAGGAACTAATTGTTGAATTTTAAAACTTTTTATATTTTACTTGGGGTTGGGAGTGAATAATTAATTTAATTATTATCTAATAGTTAATGATCGAATTTTATACCATAATGACTGAAATAAATAAAGATGATTAATATAAGAATTTGTAATTTTTCTGAATAAGTTTATCCGCCACTTATTAACGAAGGAGCACGAAACCCAGTCCGAGAAAGAAATTATTATCATTAATAGATGGCTGCTATTAATTATCACACGTTTTATTATTTAAACTATAATTATTCTTATAATTATTATTATATTATTATTATTAAAATTATTGATTTTTGTTTTTAAAAGTGATTGAAACGTTTAACAGAAATGCGAATTAAGACATCAACATGCGATTGAATTACTGTTTTAAATTTTCACTTTATTCTCTGCCCACTTTCTATCTTGTCTATTTAATTTATATTTATATATGTTCATGAGATTCATGTATCACTTAAAACCTATAAACAACCACCACTTGCATTTTATGTTTCCTTCTTTCCTTGCGTAACCGATCATTCCAAACCCACTTGAGATTACTTTCTATATCTTTCTCTTTGTATAACTATCAATCAGCACTTAAAATCCCTGCCACCTATCCACTACATATATATATATATATATATATATATATATATATATATATATATATATATATATATATATATATATATATATATATATAAATGGATTTTATTCTCAAAAACAAGTGGCTATTGTCCTATTCTTAATTGGTACTACTTGATTGGTACTTGATTAGCACTAATGTTTGTGTATATGGAATCCGTGACTTATATCTATTATTACTACTCTTACACTTATTATCTTATATATGTAGATATATAGATCATGCATATAAAGATACACTATCACAAATGCATAGTTATATAACTCGATCACCTTCTTGCTTCGCTACAATCCACCAACCATTATTCTTTTTCACCACCTTTAGGCCCTTTCTGTTTGAAAACCACCCAATGAACCACCTTCACCAACTCACATGCCATCATTAAATTACGCACCTACAATCCATCATATCACCACCATCCACAACCTATAACCTCCACCTTCCACCACCATCGGTTGTCACCACCAAACTGCATCATTATTTTCAGCCACAAGCTACACATTCCTACTTCTAATCTCTGTTAAAAACAGCTCGCTAAACCACTCACTATTTCTGCTGCAGTAAATCGCATACTCCTGTTTCTGTTTCTTATTCGTGTTCAAATCAAAGTTGTTGCTGTAACCGAAGCCAAATACCTCTTATCTCGATCTATTATTTGTTCTATAATTCGAGGTATCAACTAAAAAGCTCATAAACCCATTTGTTAAATAGCTGTTTGTCCTTCTGTTTGATCGATCCACAACCACATCACCACCGCAGTTACGAGGACCACCATCAACCAACCATTGCTACCACCTTCACTACTCCCGACTACCACTCAACCACCAATCAATGACCACCCTGCACGAACGCCGCCCTGCTTGTTGAAACCACCTTAAAAGCTGCTACTGCCAAGCTATATATTTCTGTTTATTCGAACTTGCCAAGGTGATCCAAAAATCATGATGATTGATTTTAGATGATAATAATAACTAATTTAATAATGAGGAGGGTCACAGTTTAAAGCCTTGTCAATATGGGTGTATTGTATATTAATAAGCATAGCAAAGTAGTTTAGCAAGTGGGACTAGTTATTATATAAGTGGTCGACCACAATAGGGAATGGAGTTTGGTCATTTTTTTTATATACATGATACGGAGTACATAAGATGATGGCATGGGGATTATGAAAATATCGCGATTGAAATAAATGACTGATGAACAAGATGATCGTGACAAGAAAACGAAAATGATGATAGATGGTGATAATAATTATGATGATGATAGGATAGAAATAATGTATGATGGTGATGTACGTGATGATGGTTACGGTTATGAGGTGAATGATACATGAAGTCATAATGATCGATGTTAAATGATGATATATGATTTATTGATTAGATGATGTTAAGAATTATGATAATGGTGTTTAGGAAAATGATAATGATAATCGATGATCTTGATGATGATGATGATCGAGGTAACCGAATATGATTAGGATTATGTTATGATATGATTATGATCATGTTATGATTATGATCGTGATATGATTATGATTATGATTATAATTTGATTATGATATTAGAATGATGATGATAATAGATCATGATAATGATGATGAAGTGACAAGTGTTTGATGAACTAGTTAATCATGAGAGTTAATACCAAAACAAATCGTTGGTTCATTGGTTTAAAGGTGTTATCGGGTTAGGTTCAAACCCGGACTTGAGCATATTTTTTTAAGGGCATATTAAAACTATCATTATTATTATTATCATTATTACTATCATTATTATTATTTTCATTAACATGATTTTTATATATCATTTTATTTACATTATTTTTATTATCATTATCATTAATATTATTATTATTACAGTATTGTTATTACTAATAACATTATTTACATAAATATTTACATATAACAAAATTTGATTTAACGATATAATACTAATTATATAGATATATATGTATTACTATAACTATATGTATAAATATTAGTATACAAAATATATATATATATATATACTATCATTATTACTATTTTCATTAACATGATATTTATATATCATTTTATTTACATTATTTTTATTATCATTATCATTAATATTATTATTATTACAGTATTGTTATTACTAATAACATTATTTACATAAATATTTACATATAACAAATTTTGATTTAACGATATAATACTAACTATATAGATATATATGTATTACTATAATTATATGTATAAATATTAGTATACAATATATATATATATATATATATATATATATATATATATATATATATATATATATATATATATATATATATATATATATATATATATATATAACTTTTAAAATAACAAATAGATTACTAAATTAAATAAGTAATATACATAAACTAGTTTGATTATTATTACGTGTTAATTATATGTGTTAATATATATACTTGATATAGGTTCGTGAATCCGAGACCAACCCTGCACTTGTTCAGTGTCGTCATATGCATAATTGCTACGAAATACAGTATCGTGAGTTTCATTTGCTTCCTTTTTAAATGCTTTTGCAATATATATTTTTGGAACTGAGAATACATGCGCTTTTATGAATGTTTTACGAAATAGACACAAGTAATCGAAACTACATTCTATGGTTGGATTATCAAACCGAATATGCCCCTTTTTAGCTTGGTAGCCTAAGAATTGGTGTTTATGATAATTGTCACCAATTGACGTGAATCCTAAAGATAGATCTATTTGGCCCAACAAGCCTCATCCGAATTACGGATGCTTTAGTACTTCGATTTATCATGTCCGATGAGAGTCCCGGAATGATGGGGATATTCTATATGCATCCTGTTAAGGTCGGTTACCAGGTGTTCAATCCATATGAATGATTTTTATGCAGATGCATGATATTTATGAGAAATGAAATGAAAATCTTGTGGTCTATTAAATTAATGGAAATGATTGTTTATGATAAACTAATGAACTCACCAACCTTTTGGTTGACACTTGAAAGCATGTTTATTCTCAAGTTTGAAAGAAATCTTCCGCTGTGCATTTGTTCATTTTAAAGATATTACTTGGAGTCATTCATGGCATATTTCAAAAGACGTTGCATTCGAGTCGTTGAGTTCATCAAGATTGATAATAAGTCATTCATAGTTTGGATATATTATGAGATAGTATGCATGTCTGTCAACTTTCGTTGTAATGAAAGTTTGTCTTTTAAAAACGAATACAATGTTTGTAAAATGTAATATTTAGAGGTCAAATGCCTCGCAATGTAATCATATGTTATTGTATTCATCCTTACGGATTAGGACGGGTCGTCTCAAATATGTTTCTATAAAACTCATTGGTTTGCATTCAATGATTATATCTTAAATGTTCATAAGATGCCTCAAGATCCTTCCGCAACATTTTTCTCTTCGACTTGGTGTGCATTAATGTCTTCCTAAGGTCTGCACAAATTTGTTTACTTTAATAATTTGATTTGCAAATATACCTAAAAAGGGTACTAAAACAGCTGACACATGACTATAAAGCTTGGTAAAGAAACTGGTAACAATAATTCACACTTGATTGACACACTTTCATTAGTTGAACGGGTCAAACAAATATTTTTTTCCCTTCACACGCTAATGGTGTATCCTAGAGGATACACGCATAACAACATCATTTTTATACAGAAAACTCGATCAAAGAGCACAAGATATAACTAAATTTGGTGATTTTCAGCATTTTCCGCCCAGCGTTTAGCAGGCCGCCCAGCGTCAAGCGTAAGCCCTGCAGGCAGCTTCTATGCATAAGCCCTTTAACTCAGCGTGTGAATGGCACGCAGCCACGTCAGCACACGCCACCGACATTCCAGATACTTCACATAACAGAACCATTCAGTGACTGACACGTATATCCCGTGAATTTCGGACATTCTACGCCTATAAATAGACCCCCTGGGTCACCACATTTCACATCATTCTGATCTGAACTTCAGTCAGAGAGAAGTACACTTTCTCTCTCACACAGTTCTTTCTCACTCTAAAATAACATTAGCCGCTTAGCAGCAGTGCGCTAGACGGATCATTACAGATTGATTGAGGCCACCCCACAGATCTTACATCTGTGTTTCGGGTCTGCAGAGATTATTTCTCAAGGGCAAACAACAATTAACAGTATACGCCACACGCTGAGCAGCTATTGTCTTGTACTGGTACCTTACAGCCGCTATACGGAAAATTGTACCAACAAATGGCGCCACCCGTCTTAAAGACCACCCGAACATAACTAAAGAATCACTCAACTTTCAAAAGCACCAAAAGACATAATTGTCAGATAGCACCCATTGAAGCAAACATGATACATTCATGGCAAGCCGGACAGCGGAGAAAAGCAGAAACATTAGAAGACTGGAAACAAGAAATGATTGCTTTTCCTTCCATGTTTAACACCAATCCATCTGACGCTCCTGTAGTGATTGAAGCTCGAATATAAAATTATGTTGTTGGAGGAATATATACTGATACCGGAGCAGGAGCAGATATCATGTATGAACATTGTTTTATACAACTACCGGACAGAGTTAAGGAAAAGCTAAAGGACACATTTGTTCCCTTAGAAAGTTTTGCTAATGATCCGTCATGGTCAGAAGGAAGCATAGTTTTAGAAGTAGTATTGCGAAAAACGCCATTTAAAAGAACTGCTCATATCGAATTTTTGGTTGTGAAAGCAAATTCGCAGTATAATGTCATTTTAGGACGATCAGCCATGATGACATTCGGAGCTGTGACGTCAACGGTACACGGAATGATGAAATTTCCCACACCGGCTGGCATCGCCACGCTGTACGCTGAATGGAGAAGACCAATAGAATGTGTACAAATAAACAGAACAACTGTTAACCCAATCATTCATGAAGATGGGTCAATATCACCAAATCCAGAGTTTCCAGATCAGAAAATCATAATTGAAAACACAATAACAAAAGAAACAAAAGAAAAGCTTTACAAAATCTTAGCCACAAATTTGGATGTTTTTGCATGGCAAGATTCTGATATGACTGGAGTACCACGTCATGTAGCTGAACATAAGCTTGGTGTGAATCCTAATATCCCACCAGTGTGTCAAAAGAAAAGAGGCATGGCTCCAGATCGAACAAAATTTCTCAGAGAAGAAGTTAAAAAATTGGTGGATGCTGGAATATTGAGGGAAGTAAAATACCAGACATGGGTAGCAAACCCGGTTATGATAAGAAAGCCAGATAATTCATGGAGGATGTATGTAGACTTCACAGATTTAAATAAAGCATGTCCAAAAGACAATTATCCTTTACAAGAAATCGATTGAAAAGTGGAGTCTGTAAGTGGGTATCAGTTTAAATCCTTTTTGGATGCATTCAAGGGATATTATCAAATCCCAATGGCAATACGTGATCAAGATAAAACAGCATTCCACACACCAGATGGAATTTTTTGCTATATCATGATGCCTTTCAGATTGAAGAATGCAGGGGCAACTTACCAGTGCGTAATTGATAAAGCATTTAAAGATCAAATAGGTAAAAATGTAGAAGCCTATGTTGATGACATTGTTATCAAGAGCCATACAAAAGACAGTATGCTCAGAGATACTCTTGAAACGTTTGAATCATTACGAAAGGTCAATATGAAATTGAATCCTAAGAAGTGCACTTTTGGTGTAGAAGAAGGGAAATTCTTAGGTTATATCGTTACAGAGAGGGGAATCAAGGCTAATCCAAAAAAGATTCAAGCAATTGAAAATATGGTATCTCCTAAAACAAAGAAAGAAGTTCAAAGCCTGAATGGAAGATTGGCAGCTTTAACAAGGTTTCTATCAAGAGCAGCAGATCGATCATTACCATTTATGAAGGTTTTAAAGAGCTATTTGAACAAAAAAGATTTTAAATGGACAGAAGAAGCAGAAAAAGCTTTTTAGGATATTAAGCAACTCTTGAAAGAATTACCTACTTTAACTGCACCAATAGAAGGAGAAACGTTAATTTTGTATTTGGCTGCTTTCGCATAGGCCATCAATTCGGTCTTGATCACAGAACGAAAGGGAATACAAATGCCTATATACTTTGTCAGTAAAGTAGTGCAACAAAGTGAGGTTAATTATCCACCAATTGAAAAATTGGTGTATGCTTTAACACACGCAGCTAGGCGACTCAGACGATATTTTCAGGCACATTCAATCCTGGTAATGATAGACCAGCCGATAAAACATATTCTGAGAAATCCAGAGTCATCAGGACGACTAGCAAAATGGTCAATTGAATTGGGAGAATATGAAATAAATTTTTCGCCTCGGCATGTAGTTAAAGGTCAAATTTTGGCAGATTTTTTATTAGAAACAACCGAAAAGGTCGATCATCCGCAAAATGTTAAAGCTAGCAATCATGTTTGGGAGTTACACACTGATGGTGCATCAAGTGAGGAAGGTTTAATGACCCGGAAAATTTCGACTTATTTTGAACCAAATTCCCGATATGATTTAATAATTTTGACACGATAAGCAAAGTCTGTAATATTGAGTCACGAAAGTTTTGAAACTATATTCATGTAATCAATTATTCTTTGACTGTTCTCGACGATTCACGAACAATATATATATAACTTAATGTGCATATATATATATATATATATATATATATACATATATATATATATATATATATATATATATATATATATATATATATATATATATATATATATATATGATTTCAAGTTATTTAGTAAACGATAGTAACATTAGATTATTGATTCGATTAATATTTAGATAAGTTAACTAAAACGTTTAAGATGAACCAGTAAAACACTAATTTGCTACAGTATTTTCGAATTGCTACAGTACCCGAAAAGCTACAGTGTTTTCGAAAATCACTATTTGCTACAGTAAAAAAACTATTTTAGTTATAAAAGAAACTATTTTAGTTATAAAAAAACTATATTAGTTATAAAAAAACTATCTGAAATCATTCATCTCTTCGCGCTATCTGTGTTACATCATAAAAGAAACTATTTTAGTTTCAAAAATCTGAAAAATTCGAAAAATGGATGTTTGAAGTAATGTTGGGAATTGAAGCATGAGTTAGTATAATATAATGACACTTGATCAACGTGATTATATTACAACAAGTCATGCTAAGTTTCTAATAGAATGTGATAAAGGTTCACAGATCACACCCTCATCATGAACCATGTTACATAACTCTTTCATTCTATTTAACCTCTAAACATATCAAGAAAATAATTTTCTTAATGATTCGGTCTTTTTCGGATATTCTGGTAATTTGACAAATCAAGATCGTGCTATTACCATTTCTTTCTTAGAACATTAGTTATGTTCATCTGAAACTCCATACCTACGAATTCTGGACCATTATTCGCTTGACTTAAGGTCGGTAAGAGAAAACGAAAGCATGAAACTCCGAAATATAATGGAAAATATAAAGCCCGATAACAACCCCGAAATTTACAAACCGTGTATATCAATGCGTATAGCAATATAAAGACACGGGAGAATGAAAAACACTATAACCCCAAGGTAATAGTAGAAGAAAATAACCTCCTCTGGTGGCAGATGAAAAAGAAGAATGAAGGATACGATAGCCAAGAAAATATAAAGAATCAGAACTGGATTAAGCATTTTCACAATTTATTAGGAAGCATGAAATAAGGAAGAAGCTTATAGGAGTGGTGAAAATAAATGAAACGGAAGAGGTCAATTTATAGTGAAATATCAGACATAGCAATCGAGGCGGATTACGCATTTAATTAAAGAAGATCTTAATCTCCTTAATTCCCAAAGAATCAAATCTTATTTAGAATATGAAGATTTTCTATTCCTTAAATTCTGGAAATCAATCGTTACTACGTCAAAAATTAAGACGATACTCTATTCCTTCATTTCACTCTATTACGATAACTTCCCTCATACGCTTCGAGTAATCGGATTGTTATATCCATATTATTCAATGGTGATAAAATTCTATTTACCAACTCATATTCGTCATGAAATTTTTTTTATTGTTAGCCATGACGACCTCACTTAAATTTCGGGACGAAATTTCTTTAACGGGTAGGTACTGTAATGACCCGGAAAATTTTGACTTATTTTGAACCAAATTCTCGATATGATTTAATAATTTCGACACGATAAGCAAAGTTTGTAATGTTGAGTCATGAAAGTTTTGGAACTATATTCATGTAATCAATTATTCTTTGACTGTTCTCGACGATTCACGAACAATATATATATAACTTAATGTGCATATATATATATATATATATATATATATATATATATATATATATGATTTCAAGTTATTTAGTAAACGATAGTAACATTAGATTATTGATTCGATTAATATTTAGATAAGTTAACTAAAACGTTTAAGATGAACCAGTAAAACACTAATTTGCTACAGTATTTTCGAATTGCTACAGTACCCGAAAAGCTACAGTGTTTTCGAAAATCACTATTTGCTACAGTATTTTCGAATTGCTACATACCTACGAATTCTGGACTCCGATATTTCGCCGGAAGGATTTGGGTACCTAGTTATGGGGACTTGCGAAGCCTCATTTTAGACGAAGCCCATAAGTCAAGATATTCGATTCACCTCGGTGCCAATAAGATGTACCACGACCTTAAAGAACAATATTGGTGGCTAAACATTAAAAGGGACGTTGCTACTTACGTTGGAAAATGCCTAACTTGCTCCAAAGTCAAAGCTAAACATCAAAGACCGTCCGGACTACTTCAACAACCCGAAATCCCGCAATGGAAGTGGGAAAGGATAACGATGGATTTTATCACCAAACTACCAAAGACGGTTGGCGGTTATGATACTATTTGGGTTATTGTTGACCGTCTCACCAAATCCGCGCACTTCCTAGCCATGAAGGAAACCGACAACATGGAGAAACTCGCACAACTTTACATCAAAGAAATCGTAGCCCGACACGTGTACCCTTATCGATTATCTCTGACCGAGATGGCCGTTTAGTTTCTAGATTTTGGCGTACCTTACAAGAAGCGTTGCGGACGCGTTTAGACATGAGCACCGCATATCATCCACAAACCGATGGACAAAGTGAATGTACAATTCAAATCTTGAAAGACATGCTACGAGCTTGCGTTTTCGACTTTAGAAAAGCTTGGGATAAGCACTTGCCTCTCGCCGAATTCTCCTCTTTGTTGGGCCGAAGTAGGTGACACACAAATCACCGGACCCGAACTCATTCATGAAACAACCGAGAAGATCGTTCAAATCCGAGATAGGCTTATGACGGCCCGAAGTCGTCAAAAGAGCTATACCGACAAATGATGCAACGACCTTGAATTTCAAGTCGGTGACCGCATAAGGTTAAAAGTCGCACCTTGGAAAGGTGTAATTCGTTTCGGGAAACGCGGGAAGCTAAATCCACGGTATATTGGTCCTTTCGAAATCTTGGAGCGTGTTGGAACCGTTGCTTATCGTTTAGATCTTCCGTCTCAATTGAGCTCCGTTCATCCTACTTTCCATGTATCCAACTTGAAAAAGTGCCTTGCCGAACCCGATATCATCATCCCTCTCGAGGAGCTTACCATTGATGACAAACTTCATTTCGTGGAGGAACCGGTTGAAATTGTGGACACCTCCGTCAAAACGTTAAAACAAAGCCGAATTCCAATTGTCAAAGTCCGTTGGAACGCCAAAAGGGGACCCGAGTTTACTTGGGAAAGACAAGATCAAATGCAAAGGAAGTATCCTCATCTATTCGCGGATTCGGAAACGCAAAATCCCGAGGAAGAAACAACGACTACTACGCCTACTTAAATTTCGGGACGAAATTTCTTTTAAGGAGTAGGTAATGTAACATCCCGCCTTTTTCCGTTTACTTTCCATTTAACTATTTCAAAGTCCGTTATATATTTATAACATCTCCCGTTGATACGCGTTTAAATTATCTTGTTTAGGTAATTCACGCACCCGCAACCGAACTCGAGGGACTATTTTTGCCAACTGAGCAAAGATGTGACTAGATGGACTAGTCACACCCACCTCCTTTCATTTTCCATTTTCTTTTTCCATTTTCTTTCATACTTCCACATTTTTCTCTAATTCTCCATTACAAAGATTCATCATCTAAATCAAATCTAGCAAGCTTCAATCCAAACAAATTACCTATTTGGAATCCTTGCAACTTCCTCTTCGATTCCATACCGATTACATCTTATTTGGGTAACTTTCTAAAATCACTAGATTTTGTGTTCTTGATGTTTTTAACTTATAAAGTTGTTAATTAGTGTCTATGGCTCAAGTCTAACATGAATATGTGATTTATATGTTCGATCTTGTTATTTTAAACAACTAGCATGAACATGAACTTTGGTGTGTTTGATTTGGTGATTTTGTTGCTTGAATGTTGTTAAATGTTATAAATGCATGTATTAAATGTATTTCTAACATCACTAGCTTCAATTTGATATGTAGGTTGCTTTAGAAAACTTCATAAACTCGATTAGTGGTTTTGATGATGTTGGTTAGGGTTTGATAGATTTAAATGTGAACATTTAATGTATTGAATGCCATGAATTGTTATTGGTAAGTAGTTAGTTGTATTGTATGATTGATTACCTACAAAACGGCATGTTATATGTATGCATTAAATGCCCGAATCAAGAATGTGCATTGATGAACTTGAACATTAATGATGAGCATTTATTTGATCATTTAATTTGGAAACTTGATATTTACAAAGGATGTTTTTGATTTATGAAACGTGTTTAGTTGTGTTTCTCATCAAATTACCTTTCTAACAATATAAGATACGAGTTTTAAGTATTTACGGTTCATAAATTAGACTTGTTTGAAGTTTGGCTCGTTTTGACATTGAAGACTACCCAGAAATTCTAATCAGGTACTCACCGCGGCGCGGGCTCCCAGGCCACGGCATAGCTTAACACTGACCCTGATGGTCTGGCACCATCAAAATGCTCGACCTTCAAAACACATTTTAGCCCGCGGCGCGGGTCTTCCAGCCGCGGCGCGGCTTAAAGCATGGGCAGATGGTTGTTCACTTTTCAACTTTCATTTGATTTCAACTATGCCACACGCCTCCAATTACCCCGTAACTTGTTCTAACATGTTTATATATGACTCCTAACCTCAGAAAAATAGTTCGGGACCCGACCCGAATGCGTTGACTTTTTCGTTGACTTTGACCCGACCAAAGTTTGACTTTTTGTCAAACTTAACCAAATGATTATGCAATCTTTCTAACATGATTCTATACTGGTATCTTGCATGAAACTTGACAATTTGATTCACATGCTATATAATCTAGTCGTAACGAGCCATAAGACTAATTGAACATCTTTGACCGATCGTGTTTACCGTTATTGATACAACCCTATTTGTTTAGGTCAAGACTAGCATTGTTTCTTTGCACATGTTTACTTGTTGAAGTACTTTAACGCTCTTACGCTCAAGGTGAGATCATAGTACCACTTTTACTCTTTTTGAACTTACATTTGGGATGAGAAAACATAAACGTTTCTTTTACTAAGTGAACCCAAGTACAGGAAAACAAACATTCTACATACGAGTTTAGAACAAAATCCTCAATTCGATTATCATTAGTTACACTTGCAGGGTGTAAGCGAGAACTTATGTTGTATGGATCCATATGGGTTTTACAAACCCTCATTCAAACGGTTCGCTACCGTTTACGAATGGAATATATTTTCGAGAAACAGTGTATGTTCTAACACTATTGTGATGGGGTTCTATGGAAGGAATGTTAAGCATTGATAATTGGCTGCTCGTGAATATTAACTTTTGGAATGTATTACTATTATATCAATGTTACAAATCTTGTGGTTCACTTGTACTTACTTACTTAAACCTATGATTTCACCAACGTTTTCGTTGACAGATTTCTATGTTTTTCTCAGGTCCTTGAACGTTTTGTGATACATGCTTCCACTCATTACTTTTGATACTTGCTTGGATGTCGAGTATACATGCATACGTGGAGCGTCTTTTGGCTACTTTCAAATTGTGTCGCATATGTTTCATTTGTACTTTAAACTTTGTAACGTAACTAGTTGTCGAACTACTTTGTAAACCTTGAAACATCTTTACTTTTGAAATGAATGCGACATACTTTTGGTCAAACGTTGTTTTAAAGACTTATGACTACATAACGGGACCTAAGTAGACGGCGCCGTCAAACATGATTTGGTCGGGTCACTACAGATGGTATCAGAGTGTTGGTTGTAGGGATTTAGAGTTCATTGGTGTCAACCCCGAGTCATAGGGTACATTAGTGAGTCTAGACTACAACCGGCATATAGACTTGAAGTAGGAATTACTTGACTACTTGTGCATTTATACTCGAACGTTTCTACTCATATCTACTCTTAATTCATCTTAATCTCACGTTATTTAATTTGATTGACACGTCACCTTGACTTAGTGAAATAATGTCGAATGCACATATGAATTAGGGTAATATAATTTCCGGGATTATATTACGGTGACTCATATGAACGTTCTGACATTATGGCATAAAGAATTTACGGCGAGTCAAGGAAAATTTTTCTCTCTATCCTTATTCCATATCATGATTAGTATTATTGAAAATACTAATTAACGGTATTCTTGTGTTTTGAAGGAACAATGCCTCCTCGCCGTGTACCAAGCCACGAAACGCCCGAACAAGCCCTTCAACGGATAATAGCCACCACCGTGGATGCGGCCATGGCCGGTCACTCCTCCAACAACAACAATAACAACAACCACAACAACAACAATCAAGGGGCCGGTAACTCAAGCGAAGGGTGCTCCTACAAAGCCTTCATGGGGTGCAAACCTCATACTTTTGATGGGACCGGGGGACCGGTTACTCTCACTCGATGGTTCGAACAAACGGAGGCCGTCTTTAGCATAAGCGGTTGTCGGGACCAAGATAAGGTCAAATACTCCACTGACACTTTCGCCGGTGTCGCCCTCACGTGGTGGAACACCTATGTACAATCGGTGTGTACCGATGAAGCTTGGGCCGACTTAAGGGAAAAGATGATCGTCGAATATTTCCCTCGTGAAGAAACCCGATGGCTCGAACAAGAGCTAAGAACTTTGAAAGCGGTCGGAAACGACCTCAAGGCCTACAATCAACGATTTTCCGAACTAGCCTTGATGTGCCCAAACCTTGTGAACCCCGAAGCTTTAAGGGTTGAACTTTACATGGATGGTCTTGCAAAGAGTATCAAACACGGGGTAATGTCATCCAAACCCACTAATCATCAAGAAGCTTTGAACATGGCCCGCAAGTTGATAGAAACGGTGGATGAAATCGTAGTGCCGGCACCTAAAGCCGAGGATAAGTCGAGTAACAACAAAAGAAAATAGGAAGCCCCCCAATCAAGCAACAACAACTTTGCCAAGAAGCCTTCCACCTCCGACGGCAAGAAGGGTTATGCCGGAAACCTACCTCTTTGCAACAAATGCAACAAACATCACTTTGGTGAATGTGGCAAGCTAATTTTCCATCGGTGCCAAGGAGTTGGTCATAAGGCCAATGAGTGTAAAAGTGTCGCCCCCGTCGCTCAAAAAGGGCCCAATGCACCAAAGACGGGCACTTGTTACGAATGTGGCCAAACGGTCCATTATAGAAATGCATGCCCGAAGAAGAAAGACAACCCCAATACGCGTGGCTGAGCTTTCAACATCAACACCGAGGAAGCCCGAGATGACAATGAATTAGTCACGGGTACATTTCTTCTCAACAACACTTATGTTACTTGTTTATTCGATTCGGGTGCCGATAAGAGTTTTGTATCCAAGACTTTGACTCATTCTTTTAGCACTCCTCCACTTCCATTAGATACCACTTATACCATTGAAGTGGCCAACGGGAAACTATTGAGTGCCGACACATATTACCGGGGGTGTACGTTAAACATTTTGGGTAATGAGTTTGAAATTGACTTGATACCCATGGAACTAGGAAGCTTCGATGTAATAATTGGTATGAATTGGTTAGCCAAAACGAAATCTCACATCCTTTGTGATCTTAACGCAATCTGAATTCCTATCGAGAATGGTGAACCTTTGATTGTTTATGGCGATAAGAGTTGCACCGGACTCAACCTCGTTTCATGCCTTAAAGTTCGAAAACTACTCTGTAAGGGTTGTTTTGCCATCCTTGCCCACGTTAAGAAAGTCGAGTCCGATGAGAAGCATATCGATGATGTGCCAATTGTTAGTGACTTTTCCAATGTATTTCCCGACGAATTGCCGGGTCTTTCACCTCATCGACCGGTAGAATTCCAAATCGATCTTATTCCGGGAGCCGCACTCGTAGCACGTGCACCATATAGACTTGCTGTAACACCCTAGGCAAATCCCACATCACCCACGGACATGAGTGATCATGGGATTATAAGGTAATACTCACGCTTAAATGACACAACGTGTTTTGGGATCACAGGCTGAGTAAAAGTGCGAGTACGTTATGGTTAAGCGTACTCGGGCGAGAGCACTACCAGGATGGGTGACCTCCTGGGAAAGTGCTTATCTTGTGTGGTCGCCAAGAAAAAGCCGTGCGCCTGCGGGCAAAACGGACAATATTGTGGTCATATTAAGCTGGGGTGTTACTGAATGGTATCAGAGCCACTCATGTGATGTTGGGGGTGGTGGGGCAAACCTCATCGAGGACGATGAGTCCCTGAGGGGGGGGGGGGGTGAATGTAACACCCTAGGCAAATCCCACATCGCCCACGGAGATGAGTGATCATGGGATTATAAGGTAATACTCACGCTTAAATGACACAACGCGTTTTGGGATCACAGGCTGAGTAAAAGTGCGAGTACGTTATGGTTAAGCGTGCTCGGGCGAGAGCACTACCAGGATGGGTGACCTCCTGGGAAAGTGCTTATCGTGTGTGGTCGCCAAGAAAAAGCCGTGCGCCTGCGGGCAAAGCGGACAATATTGTGGTCATATTAAGCTGGGGTGTTACACTTGCTCCCTCTGAAATGCAAGAATTGTAAAGTCAAATCCAAGAACTACTTGACCGTGGGTTTATCCAACCTAGCCATTCACCATGGGGCGCTCCGATTTTGTTTGTTAAAAAGAAAGACGGATCCCTACGAATGTGCATCGATTATCGTGAACTAAATAAATTGACGGTTAAGAACGGATATCCTCTTCCTCGCATCGATGACCTCTTTGATCAACTACAAGGATCTCATGTATATTCTAAAATCGATCTCCGCTCAGGTTATCATCAATTAAGGGTTAAGGGGGAAGATGTCTCCAAAATCGCTTTCTGGACTCGTTATGGTAGTTATGAATTTCTTGTAATGCCATTTGGTCTCACTAACGCACCGGCGGTGTTCATGGATCTTATGAACCACGTGTGCAAACCGTATCTCGATAAATTCGTTATTGTGTTCATCGATGACATCTTGGTCTATTCTAAAAGCGAAGAAGAACACGAACAACATCTCTGACTTGTGCTTGAACTTTTGAGACAAGAACGACTCTATGCCAAATTCTCCAAGTGCGAATTTTGGTTGAAGGAAGTTCAATTTCTTGGTCATGTTGTAAGTGATCAAGGTATTAAAGTCGATCCATCTAAAATCGAAGCCATTAGTAAATGGGAGACTCCTACTACTCCTACTCACATTCGTCAATTCTTGGGTCTCGCCGGGTACTATCGTAGATTCATCAAGGATTTCTCTTTGGTTGCTCGTCCTCTAACCGCGTTAACTCACAAGGGAAAGAAATTCATTTGGGCGACCGAACAAGAATCCGCATTTCAAATCTTGAAGACGAAGCTAACCACTGCTCTTATCTTGTCACTTCCCGAGGGTAATGATGATTTTGTTGTATATTGCGATGCCTCGAAACATGGTTTTGGGTGTGTATTGATGCAACGAAAGAAAGTCATTGCTTATGCCTCTCGACAATTGAAAATTCATGAACGGAACTATACGACACATGATCTCGAACTCGGAGCCGTTGTCTTTGCACTTAAAATGTGGAGACACTATCTTTATGGAACCAAAAGTACCATCTTCACCGATCACAAAAGCCTCCAACACATCTTCGATCAAAAGCAACTAAACATGAGACAAGGATGGTGGATTGAAACTTTAAATGATTATGATTGCGAGCTTCGTTACCATCCCGAGAAGGCAAACGTAGTAGCCGATTCCTTAAGTCGAAAAGAAAGAGCGGTGCCTCTTCGAGTCCGAGCTTTAAACATCACCATTCATACCAACCTCAATAGTCAAATTCGTGTAGCCCAAGACGAGGCTCTCAAGGATGAAAACATCTCTCTCGAACACTTGAACATCCTCACCTCTCGATTCGAAGTTAAAGAAACCGGACTCCGATATTTCTCCGGAAGGATTTGGGTACCTAGTTATGGGGACTTGCAAAGCCTCATTTTAGACGAAGCCCATAAGTCAAGATATTCGATTCACCCCGGTGCCAATAAGATGTACCACGACCTTAAAGAACAATATTGGTGGCCGAACATTAAAAGGGACGTTGCTACTTACGTTGGAAAATGCCTAACTTGCTCCAAAGTCAAAGCCGAACATTAAAGACCGTCCGGACTACTTCAACAACCCGAAATCCCGCAATGGAAGTGGGAAAGGATAACGATGGATTTTATCACCAAACTACCAAAGACGGTTGGCGATTATGATACTATTTGGGTTATTATTGACCGTCTCACCAAATCCGCGCACTTCCTAGCCATGAAGGAAACTGACAACATGGAGAAACTCGCACAACTTTACATCAAAGAAATCGTAGCCTGACACGGTGTACCCTTATCAATTATCTCCGACCGAGATGGCCGTTTTATTTCTAGATTTTGGCGTATCTTACAAGAAGCGTTGGGGACACGTTTAGACATGAGCACTGCATATCATCCATAAACCGATGGACAAAGCGAACGCACAATTCAAACCTTGGAAGACATGCTACGAGCTTGCGTTGTCGACTTTGGAAAAGCTTGGGATAAGTACCTGCCTCTCGCCGAATTCTCCTACAACAATAGTTATCACGCGAGTATTAACGCCGCACCATTTGAAGCTTTATATGGCCGAAAATTTCGTTCACCTCTTTGTTGGGCCGAAGTAGGCGATACACAAATCACCGAACCCGAACTCATTCATGAAACAACCGAGAAGATCGTTCAAATCCGAGATAGGCTTAGGACGGCCCGAAGTCGTCAAAAGAGCTATACCAACAAACGACGCAACGACCTTGAATTTCAAGTCGGTGACCGCATAATGTTAATAGTCGCGCCTTGGAAAGGTGTAATTCATTTCGGGAAACACGGGAAGCTAAATCCACGGTATATTGGTCCTTTCGAAATCTTGGAGCGTGTTGAAACCGTTGCTTATCGTTTAGATCTTCCGCCTCAATTGAGCTCCGTTCATCCTACTTTCCATGTATCCAACTTGAAAAGGTGCCTTGCCGAACCCGATATCATCATCCCTCTCGAGGAGCTTACCATTGATGACAAACTTCATTTTGTGGAGGAACCGGTTGAAATTATGGACACCTCCGTCAAAACGTTAAAACAAAGTCGAATTCTAATTGTCAAGGTCCGTTGGAACGCCAAAAGGGGACCCGAGTTTACTTGGGAAAGACAAGATCAAATGCAAAGGAAGTATCCTCATCTATTCGCGGATTCGGAAACGCAAAATTCCGAGGAAGAAACAACGACTACTACGCCTACTTAAATTTCGGGACGAAATTTCTTTTAAGGAGTAGGTAATGTAACATCCCGCCTTTTTCCATTTACTTTCCGTTTAACTATTTCAAAGTCCGTTATATATTTATAATATCTCCCGTTGGTACGCGTTTAAATTATCTTGTTTAGGTAATTCACGCACCCGCAACCGAACTCGAGGGACTATTTTTGCCAACTGAGCAAAGATGTGACTAGATGGACTAGTCACACCCATCTCCTTTCATTTTCCATTTTCTTTTTCCATTTTCTTTCATACTTCCACATTTTTCTCTAATTCTCCATTACAAAGATTCATCATCTAAATCAAATCTAGCAAGCTTCAATCCAAACAAATTATATATTTGGAATCCTTGCAACTTCCTCTTCGATTCTATACCGATTACATCTCATTTGGGTAAATTTCTAAAATCACTAGATTTTGTGTTCTTGATGTTTTTAACTTATAAAGTTGTTAATTAGTGTCTATGGCTCAAGTCTAACATGAATATGTGATTTATATGTTCGATCTTGTTATTTTAAACAACTAGCATGAACATGAACTTTGGTGTGTTTGATTTGGTGATTTTGTTGCTTGAATGTTGTTAAATGTTATAAATGCATGTATTAAATGTGTTCCTAACATCACTAGCTTCAATTTGATGTGTAGGTTGCTTTAGAAAACTTCATAAACTCGATTAGTGGTTTTGATGATGTTGGTTAGGGTTTGATAGATTTAAATGTGAACATTTAATGTATTGAATGCCATGAATTGTTGTTGGTAAGTAGTTAGTTGTATTGTATACTTGATTACCTACAAAATGGCGTGTTATATGTATGCATTAAATGCCCGAATCAAGAATGTGCATTGATGAACTTGAACATTAATGATGAGCATTTATTTGATCATTTAATTTGGAAACTCGATATTTACAAAGGATGTTTTTGATTGATGAAACGTGTTTAGTTGTGTTCCTCATCAAATTACCTTTCTAACGATATAAGATACGAGTTTTAAGTATTTACGGTTCATAAATTAGACTTGTTTGAAGTTTGGCTCATTTTGACATTGAAGACTACCCAGAAATTCTGATCAGGTACTCACCGCGGCGCGGGCTCCCAGGCGGTGCAGCTTAACACTGACCCTGATGGTCTGGGACCATCAAAATGCTCGACCTTCAAAACACGTTTTAGCCCGCGGTGCGGGTCTTCCAGCCGCGGCGCGGCTTAAAGCATGGGCAGATGGTTGTTCACTTTTCAACTTTCATTTGATTTCAACTATGCCACACACCTCCAATTACCCCGTAACTTGTTCTAACATGTTTATATATGACTCCTAACCTCAGAAAAATAGTTCAAGACTCGACCCGAACGCGTTGAATTTTTCGTTGACTTTGACCCGACCAAAGTTTGACTTTTTGTCAAACTTAACCAAATGATTATGCAATCTTTCTAACATGATTCTATACTGGTATCTTGCATGAAACTTGACAATTTGATTCACATGCTATATAATCGAGTCGTAACGAGCCATAGGACTAATTGAACAGCTTTGACCGATAGTGTCTACCGTTATTGATACAACCCTATTTGTTTAGGTCAAGACTAGCATTGTTTCTTTGCACACGTTTACTTGTTGAAGTACTTTAACGATCTTGCGCTCAAGGTGAGATCATAGTTCCACTTTTACTCTTTTTGAACTTACATTTGGGATGAGAAAACATAAACGTTTCTTTTACTCAGTGAACCCAAGTACAGTGTAACAACCCGAGCTTTTCCGTTAAAACTTCCGTTAAATACTTGATGATTGTTAGTTAAATCATACGATTTTCATACGCCGAATTTTTTTTCTTTCAGAATAGTTAACAGTGGCTACGTGAAACCTTTTCGTATTTAAAGTAATTAAATGCGTACTTGATCCTTAGTGGATTACTTGAGTTAATATGTTATATTAATTAGTGAACTTAATTCGGTTGACGAATTAAACTAGAAACGACACGATTAAAGTTAATCGCCTAGAAAACTTTTCAGTTAACGGAACTCAGAAAAACGATAGAATAATTATTGTTAATAATTATTGAACTTATGAAAGAAATTTAATTTATTATTTACTTAATGAATTAAACACGGTGCTTTTGTTTCAACGACTAGTTAACGTGCCGGAGATTCGGTACGGTTAATGGCACTCGAAATGAACCACGCGCGAACGAGCTTTTACACAAAATGAGCCCGAGACCCGAGCCCGAGGCCACATGGACATGACCTCATACCTCATCATCCTTAGCCCCATGAGTAGCCAATGCATGTTGACTATTAGTTTAGGCCCATGTTTGTTGACTTTTGGTTTTTAGGCACTAAGTAACTAGTTAGATAATTTTCTATACAATCTTTAATCATTCATTCCATCCTACCTATGAAAAAATGCAGCTCATCCTTCCTCTCCTCCCTCTCTTTCACATCATATATCACCACCACCAAATCACCATCAAAAATTGCTCAATTGCTCTTACTCGTTTGATCAATCTTGCTCCGATCGTCGTTCTCTACGCGCTAGTATAAACAATTTTGTGATTAAAGGTATAATTAGCTAAACCCTAATATTTAAAATCATATTTTTATTAAGGTTTCATAAATTAGGTTATTTATTGCTCAAGTCTTGATGTTTGTTGATTGTTTAATGCGTTAGATCACTCGTTTTGTTTATTTGTTGCGAAAACTGAATTGTATATTGCATGATCAGTGAATTTTGATTTTTCTAATGCATGATATTATGTGATAATTAGGTTACTTGTGAAAAACTATTAATTTTAGGCTTTGGATTCGCTTGATTTCGTTTCCGGATGATCAAGTTATGGCCAATTGAAATTAACGTTGTGTTTTTGTTGTGTAATCAGAGATCTCGAAAGATTATTTAATCTTATCATATTATTTAACGAAACACTCGTATATGACCAAATTCTTTTATTAAAAGAATCTATGAAGGCTTACGTCTGGAAAGACAAACTATTCAAGCCAAGTATAAACTTTATTTGCAAACTTCGTTATAGAATTCAAGCTCACGTTGAAACGTGGATATCTAATAATACGAAAATATTTTATTTTCATCAATAACTGCCATCATCCAAATTTCGGGACGAAATTTTCAATAACGGGTGGGTAATGTAACAACCCGAGCTTTTTCGTTAAAACTTTCGTTAAATACTTGATGATTGTTAGTTAAATCATACGATTTTCATACGCCGATTTTTTTTTTCTTTCAGAATAGTTAACAGTGGCTACGTGAAACCTTTTTGTATTTAAAGTAATTAAATGCGTACTTGATCCTTAGTGGATTACTTGAATTAATATGTTATATTAATTAGTGAACTTAATTCGGTTGACGAATTAAACTAGAAACGACACGATTAAAGTTAATCGCCTAGAAAACTTTTCAGTTAACGGAACTCAGAAAAACGATAGAATAATTATTGTTAATAATTATTGAACTTATGAAAGAAATTTAATTTATTATTTACTTAATGAATTAAACACGGTGCTTTTGTTTCAACGACTAGTTAACGTGCCGGAGATTCGGTACGGTTAATGGCACTCGAAATGAACCACGCGCGAACGAGCTTTTACACAAAACGAGCCCGAGACCCGAGCCCGAGGCCACATGGACATGACCTCATACCTCATCATCCTTGGCCCCATGAGTATCCAATGCATGTTGACTATTAGTTTAGGCCCATGTTTGTTGACTTTTGGTTTTTAGGCACTAAGTAACTAGTTAGATAATTTTCTATACAATCTTTAATCATTCATTCTATCCTACCTATGAAAAAATGTAGCTCATCCTTCCTCTCCTCCCTCTCTTTCACATCATATATCACCACCACCAAATCACCATCAAAAATTGCTCAATTGCTCTTACTCGTTTGATCAATCTTGCTCCGATCGTCGTTCTCTACGCGCTAGTATAAACAATTTTGTGATTAAAGGTATAATTAGCTAAACCCTAATCTTTAAAATCAGATTTTTATTAAGGTTTCATAAATTAGGTTGTTTATTGCTCAAGTCTTGATGTTTGTTGATTGTTTAATGCGTTAGATCACTCGTTTTGTTTATTTGTTGCGAAAACCAAATTGTATATTGCATGATCAGTGAATTTTGATTTTCTAATGTATGATAATTAGGTTACTTGTGAAAAACTATTAATTTTAGGCTTTGGATTCGCTTGATTTCGTTTCCGGATGATCAAGTTATGGCCAATTGAAATTAACGTTGTGTTTTTGTTGTGTAATCAGAAATCTGGATTTGATAGACCACGAACTGGCTTGTGAAATTAATATCACTATAAATATAATTTAAAAATACACAATTTACACTAGGATATCATGTCGTTTGCTTATGTATAACTTAAGATATGCATGATTTAGTGAAAAAGTGGATTTATACAGCACTTGCATGAAAACAGCCTTGTATGATAAAATATGTAAACTTTTGAGATTAAAGCTTTGCATATTTGAAATTTAAAGAAAAATTACTTCACTTTTTATGTAGATATCATAGAAAAATTGTATCTATATCTTTGAATAATTGCGTACGAATGTGACTAACTAAACTAGAAACGAAACAGCAACTTGCTCTCTGTTTTATACTATGTGGTTTGTGTTTATTGAATTAGCATGTATGCTTCTGGAAAATGAATATTAACATGATATTTGACATATGGTTAGTTAATGTCAATCTCTGAAACCTTATACATTGGGCACAATAGGGCCACACATTATGTAAATTCTGAATTGAGCTGAAAATTAAACATTTAACTTGCACGAATAAATTGTACAAATTGGCTAAACAAAAATTGCTCAACTTTTGATATGTGTTAGTTTAACTTGTTCTTGAACCATGACCACTAGTCTTGTATCAATTGCATGTCCCTAGCTCTAGTTATAGCCAAAACGAAATCAGTGCGCGGTCAGAAACTGACTTGGCAAACCATAAATGTATCCCTTCTGATTCCTGACTTTTAATTATCGTATGAGACCCTGGCCGGACTTTTTGCAATAGATTTTGAGTATACTTATGATCTGGAGTTTTCCATGTTTACTTGAATTTTGTACTATGAGATAATATGCTAAGTTTGCTACATGTACATGAACTTTGTGCACAACGATAAACTAAAATTGTGAAATTGACCAATTATGATCTAAAACGTGTTGTTTGACTTAGGTTTGACACGTTGACCAACATTTGACATGAACCTACTGATGTTAAATTTAGTTGACAACTTTGACTTTCGGTTTGACTTCAGTTGACTTTGTTTGACTTGCATGAATTAGTTGACTGTATGTTGACTTCTACTTTGAAACGCGTCGATTCGAGCAATAAGACAACTTATACTATTAAACCACTCGTCTTTAAGACATATTTATTGACCAACCTAAATACATATACTTAGGTTGCATTACTCGACTATAAACCGTACAAGTAAATTGTCCACTTTTCTATCCGAGCTTTATTCAAAGGTGAGTCTACAGTCCCGCTTTTTACATGTTTTTAGGGATGAGAATACACGCTGTTTTACTTACATTATCAAATGCTTTTTGTATTGACACGAGTACTATATCTGCATATTAAGTTTGTACACAAAGCCTCTAGCTTGAATACTTTAAATACCATCGGTGTAGGCACAATTTAGATGGACGGATCCGTTAGGTTGATAACCTCACCCGCTATAAAAACTGTGGTGCATTTACTTTGAACATAATACATTCGTACACGTGTATAACATTTTTATGAGGTAAAGGCGGGTATAGTGGATTCTATACTCGGGTCATTGCTAGTATTCAGGTGCTCATAGATTATGCAAACGTTTCGCAACTTGGAGTTGTACTTGTAAAATCTCGTGGTCAAGGAACTTAAACTATTTTCTGATAAATGTTTTTAGATACTATACAACGTTAATTAAAACTGTGGTTTACGAACAAATGAGATAAAACTTGACATAGTATTGTCTACGAATATTTGAAACTTGACATGGTATTGTCTACAAATGATTGAAACTTGACATGGTAGTATCAACAAACTTTTGAAATGGGACACGGAGTTGTCTACAAACTTTTAACATTGAAGCTTGGTGGTCTTCCACTAATAATCGTTTTCGAAATGTATTTCTTAAAACATACTGTATTGTTTACCTAAAACCTGTAGATTCACTCAACATTGTTGTTGATCCGTTTTACGTATTTTATTCTCAGGTATTAATTGCTTCCGCTGTAGAATATTGCTGTTACGTAGAAGTCAAGCCAAGCACTGGGACCAGAGTTAACATTCCGTTAAAGGGATTTTTGACGGGGTGTTACATTTGGTATCAGAGCTTTGGCTATAGAGAACTAGGATACATTAGTGTGTCTAATCGTAGGACGCATTAGTGAAGTCTAGTCTATAGCCGTGTGTCTTGGACGACTTTTATGCACCGTACTTACATTGTATGTGTCACTATGCTACATGTAGGTCTATACATTACATCACGTACATATACACCTTACACTTATATGATATGGACTTGAACTGAACACCATACTACAAAACACATACGTACACGTGACGCGAGATTTAACTAAATTAAGTTGATTACGCCATCTTGAACTTATGGAGTGATGTCGAATGGAAATGTGAGATAGCGTAATGTAATGACTGGGATTACATTACGGTAACTCATATAGAAGTTCCGACATTGCAAAATAAGGAATTGGGAGCGAGTCAAGTAGGTTACTTGGATAAATACCGTTTAGAACATAAACAGTTTAATTTCAAATATGAGTAGAAAATTACACCGTACGATTTAATTGTTATTATAACCTATAAGGAGCGTGTAATCACGTCACAATTCGTCACTACCCGACACTGTCCGTCACCCCTGATTTCTACTTGGCACTACGAAGACACTGCCTGGACATACTCATCATCTTATACCACTACTCCTTGCTATTTATCGTTTCTTACTACTACTCAACGCCGCCTCTCACTGCTAGTCATGACCGATCACTACTTCTCACTGCTTATCATTTTTGATCCACCGACATCATACTGCCATTATTGGAGTATAGACAAATCATATCATATCATATCTATCCCAATAGACTTTGTCTAACACTTTTCCTAAATTTCTTTCGTAAATTACGGAAATCTTTTGCTATATATACATATTCAAGGAGACAAATATATCATTCAGTATTCAATAACTCATCTCATATCAAACCCTATTCCAAACACATAATATGGATTTCTCACCTGATTCCTCAAGTTCTACTAACTACGAAAACCGCGTGACGGGAGCACACCCACCGATCAATTACCGTAATTTCTTCAGAAAATGGGGATGGGTTCGTGAAATACTCACCCTATGGAGAAATGAAGAAGGTACTCCTTATCACGAGCCAAACTTACCACCAAACATCGGAGTACTCGATCCGCTTACCGGCGAACCTGTTCGCAATACCGTTTTCACTCTTTTCGCAAGGATTTTCCGCCTCGAAGGTCGACTCGATGTAACCAACGACAGTATTCGTCCTCTACTTCTGGATTCTAATCGGATAGGATTATTAGAAGAAGTTAGAAGACTTCGAACTAAATATCAAGAATTGACAAACCTTACGGAGGAATGGGTAGAACAAATCCATAGACTCGAGCATAAAGTAGAAACCCTGGAGGAAACAGTGCACGATTTGAAAGCTAGGCTCACACCTACTAACCAAATACCACAAGCAACACCAGCAGCATAACCAGCACCACTAGTACCAACAGCACTAATACCAACAACAACATCCGCATCCCACACCTTAACATCACACCCGGTACCTCGGATATCAACATCATACGCATAGGCACCCGCACCATGAGCGCCAGCACCCCAGACACCATTTTCATTTTTCGGTGATTATGTAATTTCGAAAGTTTTAGAAATTATTCATCCCGGTCCCGACCACAAATCAAGCGAGATTAATAAGATTGTAAATCATTACGAAACCGAACGGACCTTAGAAGTCCATCCGTATAGAGATCTCGAAAGATTATTTAATCTTATCATATTATTTAACGAAACACTCGTATATGACCAAATTCTTTTATTAAAAGAATCTATGAAGGCTTACGTCTGGAAAGACAAACTATTCAAGCCAAGTATAAACTTTATTTGCAAACTTCGTTATAGAATTCAAGCTCACGTTGAAACGTGGATATCTAATAATACGAAAATATTTTATTTTCATCAATAACTGCCATCATCCAAATTTCGGGACGAAATTTTCAATAACGGGTGGGTAATGTAACAACCCGAGCTTTTTCGTTAAAACTTTCGTTAAATACTTGATGATTGTTAGTTAAATCATACGATTTTCATACGCCGATTTTTTTTTTCTTTCAGAATAGTTAACAGTGGCTACGTGAAACCTTTTTGTATTTAAAGTAATTAAATGCGTACTTGATCCTTAGTGGATTACTTGAATTAATATGTTATATTAATTAGTGAACTTAATTCGGTTGACGAATTAAACTAGAAACGACACGATTAAAGTTAATCGCCTAGAAAACTTTTCAGTTAACGGAACTCAGAAAAACGATAGAATAATTATTGTTAATAATTATTGAACTTATGAAAGAAATTTAATTTATTATTTACTTAATGAATTAAACACGGTGCTTTTGTTTCAACGACTAGTTAACGTGCCGGAGATTCGGTACGGTTAATGGCACTCGAAATGAACCACGCGCGAACGAGCTTTTACACAAAATGAGCCCGAGACCCGAGCCCGAGGCCACATGGACATGACCTCATACCTCATCATCCTTAGCCCCATGAGTAGCCAATGCATGTTGACTATTAGTTTAGGCCCATGTTTGTTGACTTTTGGTTTTTAGGCACTAAGTAACTAGTTAGATAATTTTCTATACAATCTTTAATCATTCATTCCATCCTACCTATGAAAAAATGCAGCTCATCCTTCCTCTCCTCCCTCTCTTTCACATCATATATCACCACCACCAAATCACCATCAAAAATTGCTCAATTGCTCTTACTCGTTTGATCAATCTTGCTCCGATCGTCGTTCTCTACGCGCTAGTATAAACAATTTTGTGATTAAAGGTATAATTAGCTAAACCCTAATATTTAAAATCATATTTTTATTAAGGTTTCATAAATTAGGTTATTTATTGCTCAAGTCTTGATGTTTGTTGATTGTTTAATGCGTTAGATCACTCGTTTTGTTTATTTGTTGCGAAAACTGAATTGTATATTGCATGATCAGTGAATTTTGATTTTTCTAATGCATGATATTATGTGATAATTAGGTTACTTGTGAAAAACTATTAATTTTAGGCTTTGGATTCGCTTGATTTCGTTTCCGGATGATCAAGTTATGGCCAATTGAAATTAACATTGTGTTTTTGTTGTGTAATCAGAAATCTGGATTTGATAGACCATGAACTAGCTTGTGAAATTAATATCACTAGAAATATAATTTAAAAATACACAATTTACACTAGGGTATCATATCGTTTGCTTATGTATAACTTAAGATATGCATGATTTAATGAAAAAGTGGATTTATACAGCACTTGCATGAAAACAGCCTTGTATGATAAAATATGTTAACTTCTGAGATTAAAGCTTTGCATATTTGAAATTTACAGAAAAATTACTTCACTTTTTATGTAGATATCATAGAAAATTGTATCAATATCTTCGGATAATTGCGTACGAATGTGACTAACTAAACTAGAAACGAAACAGCAACTTGCTCTCTGTTTTATACTCTGTGGTTTGTGTTTATTGAATTAGCATGTATGCTTCTGGAAAACGAATCTTAACATGATATTTGACATATGGTTAGTTAATGTCAATCTCTAAAACCTTATACATTGGGCACAATAGGGCCACACATTATGTAAATTCTGAATTGAGCTGAAAACTAAACATTCAACTTGCACGAATAAACTGTACAAATTGGCTAAACAAAAATTGCTCAACTTTTGATATGTGTTAGTTTAACTTGTTCTTGAACCATGGCCACTGGTCTTGTATCAATTGCATGTCCCTACCTCCGGTTATAGCCAAAACGAAATCAGTGCGCTGTCAGAAACTGACTTAGCAAACCATAAATGTATCCCTTCTGATTCCTGACTTTTAATTATCGTATGAGACCCTGGCCGGACTTTTTGGAATCTATTTTGAGTATACTTATGATCTGGAGTTTTCCATGTTTACTTGAATTTTGTACTATGAGATAATATGCTAAGTTTGCTACATGTACATGAACTTTGTGCACAACGATAAACTAAAATTGTGAAATTGACCAATTATGATCTAAAACGTGTTGTTTGACTTAGGTTTGACATGTTGACCAACATTTGACATGAACCTACTGATGTTGAATTTAGTTGACTACTTTGACTTTCGGTTTGACTTCGGTTGACTTTGTTTGACTTGCATGAATTAGTTGACTGTATGTTGACTTCTACTTTGAAATGCGTCGATTCGAGCAATAAGACAACTTATACTATTAAACCACACTTGTTTAAGACATATTTATTGACCAACCTAAATACATATACTTAGGTTGCATTACTCGGCTATAAACCGTACAAGTAAATTGTCCACTTTTCAATCCGAGCTTTATTCAAAGGTGAGTCTACAGTCCCGCTTTTTACATGTTTTTAGGGATGAGAATACACGCTGTTTTACTTACATTATCAAATGCTTTTTGTATTGACACGAGTACTATATCTGCATATTGAGTTTGTACACAAAGCCTCTAGCTTGAATACTTTAAATACCATCGGTGTAGGCACATTTTAGATGGACGGATCCGTTAGGTTGACAACCTCACCCGCTATAAAAACTGTGGTGCATTTACTTTAAACATAATACATTCGTACAAGTGTATAACATTTTTATGAGGTAAAGGCGGGTATAGTGGATTCTATACTCGGGCCATTGCTAGTATTCAGGTGCTCATAGATTATGCAAACGTTTCGCAACTTGGAGTTGTACTTGTAAAATCTCGTGGTCAAGGAACTTAAACTATTTTCTGATAAATGTTTTTAGATACTATACAACGTTAATTAAAACTGTGGTTTACGAACAAATGCGATAAAACTTGACATGGTATTGTCTACGAATATTTGAAACTTGACCTGGTATTGTCTACAAATGATTGAAACTTGACATGGTAGTATCAACAAACTTTTGAAATGGGACACGGAGTTGTCTACAAACTTTTAACATTGAACCTTGGTGGTCTTCCACTAATAATCGTTTTCGAAATGTATTTCTTAAAACAAACTGTATTGTTTACCTAAAACCTGTAGATTCACTCAACATTGTTGTTGATCCGTTTTACGTGTTTTATTCTCAGGTATTAATTGATTCCGCTGTAGAATATTGCTGTTACGTAGAAGTCAAGCCAAGCACTGGGACCAGAGTTAACATTCCGTTAAAGGAATTTTTGATGGGGTGTTACATACAGGAAAACAAACATTTTACATACGAGTTTAGAACAAAATCCTCAATTCGATTATCATTAGTTACACTTGCCGGGTGTAAGCGAGAACTTATATTGTATGGATCCTCCTAAATATAATGGAAAATATAAAGCCCGATAACAACCCCGAAATTTACAAACCGTGTATATCAATGCGTATAGCAATATAAAGACACGAGAGAATAAAAAAAAACTATAACCCCAAGGTAATAGTAGAAGAAAATAACCTCCTCTGGTGGCAGATGAAAAAGAAGAATGAAGGATACGATAGCCAAGAAAATATCAAGAATCAGAACTGGATTAAGCATTTTTGCAATCTATTAGGAAGTATGAAATAAGGAAGAAGCTTATAGGAGTGGTGAAAATAAATGAAACGGAAGAGGTCAATTTATAGTGAAATATCAAACATTGCAATCGAGGCAGATTACGCATTTAATTAAAGAAGATCTTAATCTCCTTAATTCCCGAAGAATCAAATCTTATTTAGAATATGAAGATTTTCTATTCCTTAAATTCCGAAAATCAATCGTTACTACGTCAAAAATTAAGACGAATCTCTATTCCTTCATTTCACTCAATTACGATAACTTCCCTCATACGCTTCGAGTAATCGGATTGTTTTATCCATATTATTCAATGGTGATAAAATTCTATTTACCAACTCATATTCGTCATGAAATTTTTTTTATTGTTAGCCATGACGACCTTAGTCAAATTTCGGGACGAAATTTCTTTAACGGGTAGGTACTGTAATGACCCGGAAAATTTTGACTTATTTTGAACCAAATTCCCGATATGATTTAATAATTTCGACACGATAAGCAAAGTCTGTAATGTTGAGTCACGAAAGTTTTGGAACTATATTCATGTAATCAATTATTCTTTGACTGTTCTCGACGATTCACGAACAATATATATAACTTAATGTGCATATATATATATATATATATATATATATATATATATATATATATATATATATATATATATATATATATATATATATATATATATATATATATATATATATATATATATATATATATATATATATATATGATTTCAAGTTATTTAGTAAACGATAGTAACATTAGATTATTGATTCGATTAATATTTAGATAAGTTAACTAAAACGTTTAAGATGAACCAGTAAAACACTAATTTGCTACAGTATTTTCGAATTGCTACAGTACCCGAAAAGCTACAGTGTTTTCGAAAATCACTATTTGCTACAGTAAAAAAACTTTGCTACAGAAAATACTTAATTGATTAAAGCTACACTTCGAGTGACATAGTTTATCAATGATTAAGTTTAATTTTTGATAAAGGTACACGTCGCGTAACGAAAAGTATTAGTTTTCTAAGCGTACAAAACAACGTTCGAAAAACCGGAACCGGGACATAAGTCGAGTGACGACGTATGACTTATCAGAACAAAAATTACAAATCAACTATGCACGGGAATATAATATAATATATAATTAATTAATATAAATTATATAAATTATATATTATTTTATTATGTCGACGAACTAGTGTACAAAAACATATGTGAGCTGTAAAATCATCCCATGCGATCGCATGGGATATGGCCTAGGAAGCCATGCGATCGCATGGCAACCCTGGACAGGCCAACCACTATAAATTCGATCGAATTCTGTTTATTGATTCACAAATCTCTCCATCTCTATATTACTCTGTATTATATATTATTATTATTATTATTATTATTATTATTATTATTATTATTATTATTATTATTATTATTATTATTATTATTATTATTTTATTATTATTATTAATTATATTATTATTAAGAGTATTAATATTATTAATAGTAGTATTATTACACATAAAATACTACGACGAAGTGCTGTTCGGGTTATTTCAAAATGGGTTTTCAAACGGGATAGAGCTAAGAAAACTATGAGTTATAGCTATGGAGGTTATGGGTAATGTTCGTGGGTATTATTTGTAAGTCAAACCTAGTGTTTATCATCTCTATTGCGTCTACGTACTTTTCTGCAATATTGAATCACAATATTGATACGTAAGCATTCATATCTTATCTTTTATATATTTAAAAGTGTATCCATGTCTAGTGCTCGAGTATCTATGTTTATGAATGCTTGTATGCTAAATTTCGTCGTTAAACAGTTTATGATAAATCACGAATTAAATACATAAATTACTGATAAAAGGTATATGATATGCATGTTTTTGGAAAGCTGGCGAAAAATCAATAACTTTTCATTTAGAAATCACGTAATTTCGATGAACGAATTTAAAGATATGGTCAACTGAATTATGATTAAAATTAATTGAATTGCTTTTGAATCTGCAATTGATATTTAAACAACTTGTTTATAAGATTGATAAATTGGATTTTCAAATATTACTAATCGAGTAAATGAATTTCTATATAAGGCACGTCTCGTCTTGTTGAGCAATTGTCAAAATTGATTGTTTTATCATATTTTAAAGCCTTATAAAAACTGTAGTTTAATTTTACAAGAATTGGGAAACTATGTGAAATTTTAGAATGTTTCGATTGCCATGATCATTCAACTATAGTATTGAGTCAGATTGACTTTTTGAAACAACTTTTGATAACTTTTGTATGTCGGTCTCGAGCATTAGGATTATGATACACTATGACCTGACCTAGCTTGATAGACAATTATTGACCAACATATATTCTCTAGGTTGAGATCTACGGTTATTTGGTATTCCAAGTTTCGGTCACATTTCGGTGAACGACTATATGTGCTGCTAAGGTGAGTTTCATTTGCTCCCTTTTTAATTGCTTTTACAATCTATATTTTTGGGCTGAGAATACATGCACTTTATTTTAAACTCAATGAATACAAGTACATACTTAATTCTACACTGAGTTTGAATCGAAAATCCCTTAGCTTTGGTAGTGGGTGTTCTTGAGTGAGAAAGATTAATGATGATGATGAATAGTAGTGGGTGTACTTGAGAAGGGGAAGAATATGTACGTATGTGTGTGTTTGATGAAATGAATTAGGGTTATAAATAGATAGATATGTCACGGGTATATTTCTATCTCAATAATAGATATCACGGAAGTAATAATTAATATACACGGGTATTAATGTGTAGTCACGGGTAAATAGATATATCACGGATATAATAATTAGGTGAACATGGGTATTACTGTAGAGTCACATGTTATAATTAAATTTTTATCCTTTAGCTAAGATCCAATGTATTTTATCTTAATATGATTCGATGACTGGTTAATTTTATATTTATAAAAAAATTATATATATATAATTGTTTGAAACCTTTTAAACTCTCGACGTCATACCTGGTTTGTGTGGTTCATATAATACTTATTTATATTTGCATTTTACATTAAATAAATATTTGTCCTTTATTGAAACATGAATGTTTAAACTAATTTTTCTCAAGTTTAATTTAAGAATATCATAATTAATTAAAATGATTTTTAAAACTTAATTATTATATAAAATAATATTTAAAATAAGAATTCATACGTTTCATTGTCTGAAAAGATATTTTTCCTGGTTTCACTAACCGTAGTGTTTTATAAAAAATATATTAAAAAGTAGTATAAAAATTTCTTACAACTTGAATCTAAATAGTGATTAGAAATAGATACGAATCTAGTGATGTTGAAAATCAATTTAATCATTTATTATATATTTTTATTTATCATTTTATTTTTAAATAAAGTATTTTTATATATTTAAAAAGTTATTAGTTGAAATTATTAACTTTATTATTACTAATTTTCAAAATTTTCTAGTGCTAAATTAACACATATCAAAAGTAGTATGTTCTTAAAAAAATGGCGTTGAAATATTATTGAATTTAATAAATGGTTGTTAAGTATTTAACCGAAAAAGTCGGGTTATTACCTTACCTACCCGTTAAAGAAAATTTCATCTCGAAATTTTGGTTGGTGCGATTAAACTGCGTTTAGGAAACAAGTGAGGATAGTAATGTTCATCTTAACGTAGTAAGATCGAGCATCTTGTAGTTAAGTATGAAAGTTGAGCAAAATGAGATCATATTTCTTTGATGACGAATACTTTTGAATAAACTGTTCGAAGTGCAAGTATGATATGACAAAGATGAGAAGGAAATTACATGTGACTCAAATGATGTCACATATAGAGTATCAGTATATTCAGATGTCAGTAGAGAAAAATAAAGGAATCATGTAACATGGTACATGGTGAAGGTAAGGTTGATCAAGTTTTACCCCCATCACGTTCCATTAGAACTTCCGCATGACTTACTGTAATATAATCACGTCGATAAACTGTCATTATATTACACTAACTCATGCTTCCATTCTAACACTACTCCAATATATTTATGGATATAAAACAAGTGTCGTTTTCCAGAATTTATAAATCAAAATAATTTCAAAAAGGGGTGTACTAAAAATAGTACGAGAATATAATATTTATTAATAATATTGAAAGGGTAATGACGTAAGAATATCCTTGAAACTATTGAGAACCTTCGTGAGTCGGAAAAGACTTCTTCCGATTCACAATTCGAGATGTCTGGAATATCTGAATCGAAGCACATAAGCACATAACACAAATGATATCTATAAAATTATATAAGTAATAACTCACGTAGGAATGTCGGGAATTTCGAAAGTCCTGAATGACGCTTCCTGGATTTTCAATAACCGGGGTGTTGAATATGAACTCGCTTGAGCAGGAGAAGACTTGTAATCAAAGAAAGAAATACTTTCTCACTGATAGTAATAATAATATTATATTAATGTCAGAATATGCACATAATCACATATAAGTATAACGACACGGTTCTAGACTAGATCACTAATGTATCCTAACGGTCCAGGTTAGACACATTAATGCACCTAATTCCCTAGAACCAACGCTCTGATACCACCTGTAACGACCCGCCAAAATCGCTATTGACGCAGTACGTTATTCACCGGTTTCATTGCGAGGTATTGACCTCTATATGATACGTTTTGTAAACATTGCATTCTTTTGAAAAGGCACACCATAAATGAATATCTAAATCCAAGGTTTTCGACATCTGATGATTTTTACATATAGACCATCACCGTGAATAATAGTTTACAATAATACATCCGTTGACAATGCAGTCAAAATAAGATACATGGTGATGATTTTGTGAATGCAAAGTTTTCTCGAATAAAGCATGTATGACTCCATGCACATAACTTGTATAACGTATAAGCAAACAGCGGAAGACTTCTAGGGACTTGAGAATAAATATGCTAAAAGTGTCAACACAAAGGTTGGTAAGTTCATAGTTTTAATATTGCGCATACTCTGTATATAAAGGTGGATCACAAGATTTCATTTGTTTCATCCAGAAACGTTTATCAAAATATTCTACGAAATTGAGCACCCTGGTAACTAAACTTTAACGTTATAATAAGTACCCCTGCTTTAACATACATGCAACCAACAT
This sequence comes from Rutidosis leptorrhynchoides, assembly GCF_046630445.1. Lineage (NCBI taxonomy): Eukaryota > Viridiplantae > Streptophyta > Magnoliopsida > Asterales > Asteraceae > Rutidosis > Rutidosis leptorrhynchoides. The sequence continues at coordinate 626,397,954 of NC_092333.1, forward strand.
GTACAATACACGTAATCCAACGTGTACTAAACTCAAATAGCATACGCCTGTTTTATAGTTCAGGTTAGGGTTTCTATACCTGGAACAGACGGGGATGTCAAGCCCTATGGATCCATATACAACTATTCGCGCCCACCAGTTCTTATAACCGGCAGCTACTAGTTACCAAAGCTAAGGAATTTTCGGTTTAAACTCGGTGTAGAATTTAGTATGTACTTGTATCCATTGCATTTAAAATAAATTGCATGTATTCTTAGCCCAAAAATATATATTGCAAAAGCAATTAAAAAGGGATCAAATGAAACTCACCTGACAACTTCAGAAATAAATCACAGAGATGTGACCGAATATCGAAATGCAAGTAACCGTAGACCTCAACCTAGAGAATATATGTTGGTCAATAAATGTCTAAATAGCTAGGTCGGTCCATAGGGTAAGTATAGTCCTATTGCTCAAGTCCGACTCATAAATTTAGCAAAGTTTGGCAAAAGTCAACAGAAGTCAAAGTAAGTCAAATGTAAGTCAAACACAACTCAAACACAGTCAACATGGTCAACACAAATAAACAATCTCATAATATTACCCAAGTTGGTCAAATAGTCAAACATAAGTCAAACTTAAGTTATCTATTTTTACTTAGAAAAAAAATATTATTTACATATATGTATTTTTTAGGTATTTTGCAGCTGATTCCGGATCCCATCAACTTTGATATAATACTTTAGGTCGTGACCATTGGAAAGTATATCATCCCACCTTTCTATAGACAGTTTATTTGACGAAAACGGAGTTACGGTTTGAAAGTTATGGCCTCGCGAAAACAGCCTCCCGAAACATAAATTGCTGATAAAATGTAAGCTGCTGATAAAAGGCCGAGTGTTCAAAATCAGCAACGATTACCCGTTTTCACGCTTGTTTTAAACCTGTTTAGCCTCAACAAAATCATACATATAATATATCGTTTTAAAGCTTGTCGTAAATACTTTCAATAGCAAATAATAGTTTTTATCCAAACTTAACTGATTTCAAAATACAAGTCCACAAAATAGGCCCAAGAGTCATTTTTGACACTTAACCAAGACTAAAAGTCAGTCACAACATCCTGTTTTCATGTTCGTTTTAAACCAGTTTAGACTCGACAAAATCATACATATCTTATATCATTTTGAAGCTTCTCATATCTACTTTCTGGCCCAATTAATAGTTTTTCCCATAACTTAAACATTTACAAATTACGAGCCTACAAAGTGAGCCTGAGAGTCATTTTGACACTTTCACTAAAATAATAAAATTTTCCATTGATAACTCAAATTCCAAACCATAATACTTGAGCATGTAAAAATCATGTCACAAGTTTATAAATGATATTTTAGACGTGTTACATACCTGTGATCCTCAAAATTTCACATATTGGTCAAAGTAGGCGCGTATGACCCAAATGGGTATACCCATTTTGACCAAAACATGCCAAAACTCATTTTTAAAATATTAAAATCTTCAAACTTACTTAAATTGATATATCGGACGTGTCCAAGTTTCCCGTTACTCATTTCGATACTTTTTGGCTTAAATGGGTCAAGTGTCCAAACGGACGGTTTAAATTACATGGTTTATACTTATAACAAAATTATCACTTTAGAACACCTCACACTATATGAAATAGTTAATATAAGTGTATTAAGTTCGTACAAAAAGTCTCAAGTCTCTAGCATTGGTCATTATTTTTATAACCCGAAATATTTACAAAAACACACGCTTAAAATCGTATTTACAGCAGCAACTTCTGTGATTTTTAGAAAAATCATCGCAACTCCAAATCAGTCACCGCCAATTGAAGGTGTGGCATTTTTAAGTGAAGAATCTACAGAAAAATTCCCATAACCTGGTTCGACACAGATCAGACCCAGTTACAGAAAACGTTAACAGTGGTTCGTGCAGTTTTCAGAATTCAAACAGCATTTTTATTAAAATGTACCAAACTTTGAACGAGCGTAAAAGTCTAAAGAAAATTCGAATCGACCCGATTCTTGAGTCTAAATTCAATAGATTTTTGACATCTACAATCTTATCAACCCAGGTTTTTAATTACACCTCGTTAACCGTGTCAAAACGTACTTTTTCAGCCTATTCCAAAATGTACCTTATTTTAATCCTAACTTTTGACCCGTTAGCTCAATTTACGCAATATCTATATGAAAATTTAACTACTTTTCGAGAGTAATTTATCTAATAACTTATAGTAATCAATTACTAAGATTTACCTGCTCAGAATCAGATAAGCAGTTACGAATTTTTATATCAAAATCTATTTACGCATAGTTTTTGATCCGTTAATCGAAATCAAACGATTCTTAAACCAAAAGTTATTAATTTTTCAAGAGCAATACATTTATACACATATCATAAACTGAAAATATCATGTTCATATCAGTAGCATACCATTCAAATTCATGATCATTCATAAAAACGAGTTAAAACTTCAATTAAACATAACATGAGCATACGGTAACGAAAATTCGAAATTTCAAAGCCCAAACTTATTAGTTTTTCATGAGAATTCTGATTATCTTATAATATTATACATTCAACAAGTTCAAGTTTCTGACCTCACACAAAACAAATTCGTGATTCATCAAAAAGTCATCAAACGATCAAATTAACGAATAATATCATGCATACATACAAGGACTTGAGTACTAGACACTATATCTTCCTTAATATGTAACAAAAACATGAAAACTAGAAAATTGGAGTTTTTAAAACTTACTCTAATCAAGAAATTGTTGGTATGGATGTGTAGAGCTCTTCGAGATGAATCCGAATATGTAAACAATTTTATGATTCATCAAGTTTTTAGGGTGTTCTTGAGTGAGAAAGATTGATGATGATGATGAATAGTAGTGGGTGTTCTTGAGAACGGGAAGAATATGTACGTATGTGTGTGTTTGATGAAATGAATTAGGGTTATAAATAGATAGATATGTCACGGGTGTATTTCTATCTCAATAATAGACATCATGGATGTAAAAATTAATATACACGGGTATTAATGTGTAGTCACGGGTAAATAGATATATCACGGGTATAATAATTAGGTAAACATGGGTATTACTGTAGAGTCACATGTTATAATTAAATTTTTATCCTTTAGCTAAGATTCAATGTATTTTATCTTAATATAATTCGATGACTGGTTAATTTTATATTTATAAAAAATTATATATATATATATATATATATATATATATATATATATATATATATATATATATATATATATATATATATATATATATTGTTTGAAACCTTTTAAACTCTCGACGTCATACCTGGTTTGTGTGTTTCATACAATACTTATTTATATTTGTATTTTACATTAAATAAATATTTGTCCTTTATTGAAACATGAATGTTTAAACTAATTTTTCTCAAGTTTAATTTAAGAATATCATAATTAATAAAAATGATTTTTAAAACTTAATTATTATATAAAATAATATTTAAAATAAGAATTCATATGTTTCATTGTCTGAAAAGATATTTTTCCTGGTTTCACTAACCGTAGTGTTTTATAAAAAAAATATTAAAAAGTAGTATAAAAATTTCTTACAACTTGAATCTAAATAGTGATTAGAAATAGATACAAATCTAGTGATGTTGAAAATCAATTTAATCATTTATTATATATTTTTATTTATCATTTTATCTTTAAATAAAGTATTTTTATATATTTCAGAAGTTATCAGTTGAAATTATTAACTTTATTATTACTAATTTTCAAAATTTTCTAGTGCTAAATTAACACATATCAAAAGTAGTATGTTCTTAAAAAAATGGCGTTGAAAAATTATTGAATTTAATAAATGGTTGTTAAGTATTTAACCGAAAAAGTCGGGTTATTACATTACCTACCCGTTAAAGAAAATTTTGTCCCGAAATTTTTGTTGGCGCGATTAAACTGCATTTAGGAAACAAGTGAGGATAGTAATGTTCATCTTAACGTAGTAAGATCGAGCATCTTGTAGTTAAGTATGAAAGTTGAGCAAAATGAGATCATATTTCTTTGATGACGAATACTTTTGAATAAACTGTTCGAAGTGAAAGTATGATATGACATAGATGAGAAGGAAATTACATGTGACTCAAATGATGTCACATATAGAGTATCAGTATATTTAGATATCAGTAGAGAAAAATAAATGAATCATGTAACATGGCACATGGTGAAGGTAAGGTTGATCAAGTTTTACCCCCATCACGTTCCATTAGAACTTCCACATGACTTACTGTAATATAATCACGTCGATAAACTGTCATTATATTACACTAACTCATGCTTCCATTCCAACACTACTCCAAAATATTTATGGATATAAAACAAGTGTCGTTTTTCAGAATTTATAAATCAAAATAATTTCAAAAAGGGGTGTACTAAAAATAGTACGAGAATATAATATTTATTAATAATATTGAAAGGGTAATGACGTAAGAATGTCCTTGAAACTATTGAGAACCTTCGTGTGTCGGAAAAGACTTCTTCCGATTCACAATTCGAGATGTCTGGAATATCTGAATCGAAGTACATAATGTAACGACCCGGAAATTTCCGACCAAATTTAAACCTTAAACTCTATATGTTTCCGACACGATAAGCAAAAACCCTAATGTTGAGTATAGAAAGTCTGAAATCTATATCTGGATGATTAGTTACCCTTTGACCAAGCCTGACGATTCACGAACATTTATGTGTATACGTGTTATATATTTATTTATGGATAACAATAATAATGTATTAGATATGTAATATTAGGTATCGATATAAGATTATCATATTTATTGGCGAGAGTAGAAGTTAACGGAATTTTATAAATATTTGGAACTGCCTTTGTCAAATTATGAACGAGTTATTTTAATAAGATTAAAAGTTTTAACGATTTCTTAAAAGTCGGAATTTTTCTAGAAACCTTTTGTCTTTTCGTAAACTTTAACGGCCCGTGATTTTTATAAAAATAAACATTTAAATAAAACGTGTTCTTTAAAAATATATATTTACGTATTTTACTAAACGACTAAATATAATACAAAAAGATTTCGATTTAAAAATATATTTTGGAAAAATAACTAGATTCCGATTTATAAAAGTAAATGATCACGGTGTTCAAAAGATTATGTTACATTTTTGGTAAGATTGTTTTCGTGATTTAAATTTATTATTTTTGACAAAGGTACGAGTCCCAAAACATAAACGTTAATTTTCTCAGCATACGAAACTTTATTTGGAAAACTGGAACCGGGACTTTAACTGGGTGACAAAGTAAAAGTAAATTTTGTAAAAAAATTATATTTTTACCATCAACCTAAATAAAATATAATATTTAATTATATAAATTAATAAATATAAATATTAAATAAAACTCATCGGCTAGATATTTTTTGAAACAAGATGACAGCTCAGGTCTTTAAATACTCGATCAAGTTTACCTACTTCATACTTCATTTCATCAAAACACGCACACATCCACACTTTTACAATTACTTACACGCATACACTGATGATATTACTTTACATACATATTAATTATTATAATTATTATTATCATAATTATAATTATAATTATTATTATTAATCTAAGATTAATATTATTATTAATCCTAAGATTAGAGATGTTATTGTTATTAAAAATCTCCTATATATTATGACGGGGCTCTGCCCAAGTGTTCCAAAAATGGGTTGATGAGTGGGACAAAATTTAGGAGAATATGGGTAATAGCTAAGGAGATTATGGGTATGGATCGGGGGTTTTGCTCGTGAATTAAACTAGTATATATCGTCTCCGGGTGTTTATATATCTATCCTGCAATATTGAATCTCAATATTGATACGTGAGCACTCTAAACTTAACTTTTATTTAATAATAATGTATCCATGACTAGTGCTCGAGAAATTAGGATCGAGTATGTTTTTAAATTCATTTTTGTCAAATTATATCTTAGGATAGAATCTGAATTAGTTACTTCTGCGGTCAAGATAAGTTATATGAATTATATGTTTTTGGAAAGGTAGCGAAAAACTATAAATTTTTCATTTAGATGTCGAATGGATTCGACGGACGGATTTAAAGTTATAGTCAATTGAACTTTTGTACAAATTATTAAAAATGAATATTTTTATGTCATCGTTAAAATTATCGTTACTACTATAATTACTATCATTAAAATTATTATGATTTTTATTATTATTGATAACTAATATTTTTATCAAAAAACTGTAAAATTATTATTTTTGAAATTATTAATATTGTTATTGTTATTATTATTATTATTATGATTATTATTATTATGAGTATTTATGTTAGTAACTATAAATAATTATTATTTTTGTCAACAACTATGAAAATATTATTTTGATTATTATAATTAATAAAATTATTAATTTATTCTTTTTGTTATCATTATTAATATTAAATTATTATATTGATCATTATTAAAAATTATTAATAAAATTATCATTTTTATTTAATGTATCATCTTTAAAGGAAACATTATTATTATAAAATATTAACTCATCGTTTTAAAATATTTTAACAAGTGAAGTATATTATTACTAATTTTGTAAAATATTTAAAAATATATATATATATATATAAAATGATGATATTTAATTATGTATAAATTTAGAAATTATCTTGAGTCAATGAATTTCTGTTAACTTTTGCATAATAGTCTCGAGCATTAGGATTGTGGTACACTGTAAATTGACTTTATCTGTTAATTAGATATTAATCAATACAAATATATATAATTAACTAGGTTCGTGAATCGAAGGCCAACCATATAAGTTATCAATGGTGTTATATGTATTTTTACTACAAAATACATTAGGTGAGTATATAGTCCCTTTTAATCTCTAAATATTTTTGGGCTGAGAATACATGCGCTACTTTTATAAATGATTTACGTTATGGACACAAGTGATCAAAAATAAATTCTACGTTGAGTTGTACCATGGCATATCTCTTTATACTTGGTAACTGCTAATTACGTGAGGAGCGTAAACGCGAATCCTGTTGATAGATCTATCGGGCTGACATCCCCAACCGGGCTGGACGACCAGCATTTAACGGTTGCACAGTACTTCGTTCTCGTTACTACACTTTGGTACGGTGTAGGGTTTATTTAAGAGTATGCTGCTGTGACTTTTAGTTAAGTATGGTTACCAAGTGCTCAACGTCTTTTCCATACACTTGCGAGTGTATTATGTATGTATATGAAATCTTGTGGTCCATAGATATTACGCTGCTAGCAGCAAACCTATATATCTCACCAACTTTATGTTGACATTTTAAAGCATGTTATTCTCAGGTACGAATTAAGTCTTCCGCTGTGCATTTGCTCATGTTAAAGTTATTATTTGGAGTCGATCATCGCAATGGGACCAACTGTTGAAGACTACGTCCGGGAGGATTAGGACCGGTCCTTTCAGTTGGTATCAGAGCGGTGGTCTTAGCGAACCAGGTCTTGCATTAGTGTGTCTGACTAGTAGTTGTTAGGATACATTAATGAGTCTGGACTTCGACCGTGTCTACAAGTTAAAAGTTTTGCTTATCATTTTAGTCAGAAATTATCTGCTTATCATCCTTAGGAAATTTCCTGCTCATCATTCCTAAGGCTAGACACGTCTTACTGCATTTAGTGCATCGATAGTGTATAGACAAAATTCATATCCTAGCGTATCTGATAATTCATATCTTGGCACATCTGTAGACTTGCCTGACATATGCCGTAGGTTCCTCTGTAGTCTATGAAATCTTTTGTATTATATATAGATATTCTATATAGCTAGAATATCATCTGATATCCGAAAATTATTCTGCATCGAAGATCCATTCCATCCACCAAATTGCCTCTTGGCGACGAATCTAAAACACTTACCGGCGAACCTGTACGAGAAACCATTTACCCTCTCATCTCTAGAGTATTCCGTCACGATTATATATTATCCTATATTCGAATCTTAATCATTCACTCGCTTCAACCGTCAATCATTCCGTAGTACTAGAAGAAGTTAACGAACTACGCGCTCGTGTGACGACTTTAGAGAATCTGGTGCGAAGATTACGAACACCAGCAGCAGCACCGGCAGCATAACCAGTACCTCCAGTAACATCAACATCGCAATCTTCAGTACCAGCACCATCAACAGCATCACTATCATCAACATCAATGGTATCCTTATCACCCTCAAACCATAACCACGTCGTGAATCTCAACGTCACAAATTACACCTCGAGTATAATCACCGTTCTACGTATCGCTCTATCCACTTTATTTTCGTTCTACATACCGTTCTACCTCGATTATCTTCGATTTACGTACCATTCTACCTTATTACCTTCGTTCAATATGACGATTAAGTAATCTCTAATGTTTTAGAGATTATGTAATCTAGTATTAACAATAAACCTGATGAGTTTAATATCTTATTGACTCATTAAATCTATGATTACATCTAAAGAAAATATATATGCAAGTATATTTTCATAAAGATTGTAATTAAAAATTTCTTTCGTACAACTGTTAATGATGAAAATATTTTAACGGGTGGGTAGTACCCGAGGAATATTTAGAATTCACATTAATAAGTTACACTGTATATTCTCCGAATCTGATTCAACGATCGTTTGTTATTCTATTTACAATCACCGATATACGTATCCGTTCATCACAAAATAACCGTTTCCATCCAAATTTTATATTCGGATTTTTACCTATCCGAATCCAACAAGTGGCATAAAGAAGAAACATTGGACAAATTAAAAAAAAATTGTTAGAAACACACGAATTAACTAATTGAAAATCTGTTAAGGATTCCACGCTAACTGTTCCGGCTAACTATTCCCAGCTAACTGATTAACATTTAATTTATCGCAATTTACATTCTCGCAATTTTAATTTCTGCACTGTACTACTGTCGGGACACATGTACAACAATACGTCGGATTAATTCTGAGACAACACGTTGTATAATGGGTCATGATATATATTTATTTATTTTACGCAATTTAATTAACGGGACACGTATACAAGGTTTCGACTTATCATATTGACCCATCTATATATATATTTCGGAAAAACCGTAGACACTCTATATGTGAAGGTGGGAGTTGGCTATACAGGGTCGGAGTTGATTCCAAAATATATATATACTTTGAGTTGTGATCGACACCGAGACCGGTACACGGGTCACGATACGTATTAATTAATTATGTATATTAAATTATATATGAATATATTGAACTGTTGAATCATTGAACAATCGGACTATTGGACTACTAACTTTGGACAATTAAAATGAATTAAAATGTTAATTATAACATATAAAACTAAACAATTCTTCAAGTTTGCCACTTGATTTAATTCTAAACCTCATTTGTATCTCGACAATTACAATTCGTATTCAAATCTTTCATGATTCTTGAAAACACCTCGATCAAGAAGTTGAATCAGCCGCACCTCGTCTATAAAAGAAAGATTCATGCATATAGTTAGGCACCTGAAAAACTTTCGAAACCGAAGTTATAGTTAAAACGTATCCGCATCGAATTACTAACACTCAAAAATAACCATACGATTCCTTTTCAAGAAGCTAATTTTGTCACAGCTCCACTTCGATTTCTCAGTGAGACTACTCCTATTATAACCTCGATATTTATACCTTGTCCTTTCGCTGTCATTACCAAAGAACCTTTTATATTTCACAACATCATCAGCAGATGTACCAGCAACTTGTTATCTCTTGGGCGGAATCCACAATCAGTATTTTGAAGATCTCGTAGAAATTCTCCCAGTTATACCAAAAACGTCTATTCCTAAGAGTTACATATTTTGAACGTGAAGTTTCTGAAAAACACCCTGGACTGTGAAGTAGTTCTTGAAATGCTGATGAAGCAGCAAAAACTGTAAACGACTTTAACGGTCAAAAGTTTGATGATAAAGTACAGTGTATTGGTAAAGCTCCGAAAAAGAAGGTTGAGAACTGGAAAAGGTTGGAGCAAAGTATGAAGGAGGCCGTAAACAAATCATGAAAACTAAACCTGACTCCAAAGAATCAAAATGATTCAGTGCCTGCTGAAACCGTCAGTAAGAACCCTACTCTTTATCCTAAACCTTGCCCGGATGATATTCTTCATCATCATCTCATCTTAGATAATATAAGATATCTTCATCTCCATATTTCTGGAGATATCTTCATCCTTCCGTAACTTCTGCGTTACAATACAAAAGAAACTGTGTTAGTTCCTAAATTCTAAAACCTTCGAGTTTAAAATAGGAATGTTCTGAAGCAGTGTTGGGAACTGATGCATGAATTAGTATAATATAATGAAACTTGATCAACTTCATTATATTACAGTAATACATGTTAAGATTCTAATGAAGCATGATGATTCACAGTACCATCATCATGTGCCATGTTACACGGCTCTTACATTCTATCCAATCTCCAAGCATATTAGAACGTATCACCCTGATAGTTCTAATTTTCCGAAATATTCGGGTAATCTGACAAATTAAAATTGTACCATTCCTTTCTGAGAACATTAGTCATGATACCTACGAATTCCGAACCATTGCTCGCTTGTCTTGAGGACAGGAAGAGGAAATGAAAGAATGAAGCTCCAAAATAGAAACTAGAGTATAAATCGCAGCAAATAGGAGAAAGAGTAGAAGTTGTGGGATATGGAAATAAGGAAACGAAGGGGGTAGTTTTATAAGTGAAATATCCGACAAAGAAATCACAACAGATTTGCCGAAGAACCAAATCTTATTACAAAAGATTTTCTTTAAATTTCGTGAATTCCGGAAATCAATCATAACCACGTCATCAGTTAAAACGATACCATATTACTCATTTCATTCTTTTGTGATAGCTTCACTCGTGCGCTTCACATGATCGAATCGTTTTATCCATATCTTTCAAAAATGATAAAACTCTATCATTACCTCATATTCGTCATGAAAACATTTCTATTGTTATTTATGACAATTCCTACCAAATTTCGAGGACGAAATTTCTTTAACGGGTGGGTACTGTAACGACCCGGAAATTTCCGACCAAATTTAAACCTTAAACTCTATATGTTTCCGACACGATAAGCAAAAACCCTAATGTTGAGTATAGAAAGTCTGAAATCTATATCTGGATGATTAGTTACCCTTTGACCAAGCCTGACGATTCACGAACATTTATGTGTATACGTGTTATATATTTATTTATGGATAACAATAATAATGTATTAGATATGTAATATTAGGTATCGATATAAGATTATCATATTTATTGGCGAGAGTAGAAGTTAACGGAATTTTATAAATATTTGGAACTGCCTTTGTCAAATTATGAACGAGTTATTTTAATAAGATTAAAAGTTTTAACGATTTCTTAAAAGTCGGAATTTTTCTAGAAACCTTTTGTCTTTTCGTAAACTTTAACGGCCCGTGATTTTTATAAAAATAAACATTTAAATAAAACGTGTTCTTTAAAAATATATATTTACGTATTTTACTAAACGACTAAATATAATACAAAAAGATTTCGATTTAAAAATATATTTTGGAAAAATAACTAGATTCCGATTTATAAAAGTAAATGATCACGGTGTTCAAAAGATTATGTTACATTTTTGGTAAGATTGTTTTCGTGATTTAAATTTATTATTTTTGACAAAGGTACGAGTCCCAAAACATAAACGTTAATTTTCTCAGCATACGAAACTTTATTTGGAAAACTGGAACCGGGACTTTAACTGGGTGACAAAGTAAAAGTAAATTTTGTAAAAAAATTATATTTTTACCATCAACCTAAATAAAATATAATATTTAATTATATAAATTAATAAATATAAATATTAAATAAAACTCATCGGCTAGATATTTTTTGAAACAAGATGACAGCTCAGGTCTTTAAATACTCGATCAAGTTTACCTACTTCATACTTCATTTCATCAAAACACGCACACATCCACACTTTTACAATTACTTACACGCATACACTGATGATATTACTTTACATACATATTAATTATTATAATTATTATTATCATAATTATAATTATAATTATTATTATTAATCTAAGATTAATATTATTATTAATCCTAAGATTAGAGATGTTATTGTTATTAAAAATCTCCTATATATTATGACGGGGCTCTGCCCAAGTGTTCCAAAAATGGGTTGATGAGTGGGACAAAATTTAGGAGAATATGGGTAATAGCTAAGGAGATTATGGGTATGGATCGGGGGTTTTGCTCGTGAATTAAACTAGTATATATCGTCTCCGGGTGTTTATATATCTATCCTGCAATATTGAATCTCAATATTGATACGTGAGCACTCTAAACTTAACTTTTATTTAATAATAATGTATCCATGACTAGTGCTCGAGAAATTAGGATCGAGTATGTTTTTAAATTCATTTTTGTCAAATTATATCTTAGGATAGAATCTGAATTAGTTACTTCTGCGGTCAAGATAAGTTATATGAATTATATGTTTTTGGAAAGGTAGCGAAAAACTATAAATTTTTCATTTAGATGTCGAATGGATTCGACGGACGGATTTAAAGTTATAGTCAATTGAACTTTTGTACAAATTATTAAAAATGAATATTTTTATGTCATCGTTAAAATTATCGTTACTACTATAATTACTATCATTAAAATTATTATGATTTTTATTATTATTGATAACTAATATTTTTATCAAAAAACTGTAAAATTATTATTTTTGAAATTATTAATATTGTTATTGTTATTATTATTATTATTATGATTATTATTATTATGAGTATTTATGTTAGTAACTATAAATAATTATTATTTTTGTCAACAACTATGAAAATATTATTTTGATTATTATAATTAATAAAATTATTAATTTATTCTTTTTGTTATCATTATTAATATTAAATTATTATATTGATCATTATTAAAAATTATTAATAAAATTATCATTTTTATTTAATGTATCATCTTTAAAGGAAACATTATTATTATAAAATATTAACTCATCGTTTTAAAATATTTTAACAAGTGAAGTATATTATTACTAATTTTGTAAAATATTTAAAAATATATATATATATATATATAAAATGATGATATTTAATTATGTATAAATTTAGAAATTATCTTGAGTCAATGAATTTCTGTTAACTTTTGCATAATAGTCTCGAGCATTAGGATTGTGGTACACTGTAAATTGACTTTATCTGTTAATTAGATATTAATCAATACAAATATATATAATTAACTAGGTTCGTGAATCGAAGGCCAACCATATAAGTTATCAATGGTGTTATATGTATTTTTACTACAAAATACATTAGGTGAGTATATAGTCCCTTTTAATCTCTAAATATTTTTGGGCTGAGAATACATGCGCTACTTTTATAAATGATTTACGTTATGGACACAAGTGATCAAAAATAAATTCTACGTTGAGTTGTACCATGGCATATCTCTTTATACTTGGTAACTGCTAATTACGTGAGGAGCGTAAACGCGAATCCTGTTGATAGATCTATCGGGCTGACATCCCCAACCGGGCTGGACGACCAGCATTTAACGGTTGCACAGTACTTCGTTCTCGTTACTACACTTTGGTACGGTGTAGGGTTTATTTAAGAGTATGCTGCTGTGACTTTTAGTTAAGTATGGTTACCAAGTGCTCAACGTCTTTTCCATACACTTGCGAGTGTATTATGTATGTATATGAAATCTTGTGGTCCATAGATATTACGCTGCTAGCAGCAAACCTATATATCTCACCAACTTTATGTTGACATTTTAAAGCATGTTATTCTCAGGTACGAATTAAGTCTTCCGCTGTGCATTTGCTCATGTTAAAGTTATTATTTGGAGTCGATCATCGCAATGGGACCAACTGTTGAAGACTACGTCCGGGAGGATTAGGACCGGTCCTTTCACATAAGCACATAACACAAATGATATCTATAAAATTATATAAGTAATAACTCACGTAGGAATGTCGGGAATTTCGAAAGTCCTGAATCACGCTTCCTGGATTTTCAATAACCGGGGTGTTGAATATGAACTCGCTTGAGCAGGAGAAGGCTTACAATCAAAAGGAGAAATACTTTCTCACCGATAATAATAATAATATTATATTAATGTCAGAATATGCACATAATCACATATAAGTATAACGACACGGTTCTAGACTAGATCACTAATGTATCCTAACGGTCCAGGTTAGACACATTAATGCACCTAATTCCCTAGAACCAACGCTCTGATACGACCTGTAACGACCCGCCAAAATCGCTATTGACACAGTACGTTATTCACCGGTTTCATTGCGAGGTATTGACCTCTATATGATACGTTTTGTAAACATTGCATTATTTTGAAAAGGCACACCATAAATGAATATCTAAATCCAAGGTTTTCGACATCTGATGATTTTTACATATAGACAATCACCGTAAATAATAGTTTACAATAATACATCCGTTGACAATGCGGTCAAAATAAGATACATGGTGATGATTTTGTGAATGCAAAGTTTTCTCGAATAAAGCATGTATGACTCCATGCACATAACTTGTATAACGTATAAGCAAACAGTGGAAGACTTCTAGGGACCTGAGAATAAATATGCTAAAAGTGTCAACACAAAGGTTAGTGAGTTCATAGTTTTAATATTGCGCATACTCTGTATATAAAGGTGGATCACAAGATTTCAGTTGTTTCATCCAGAAATGTTTATCAAAATATTCTACGAAATTGAGCACTCTGGTAACTAAACTTTAACGTTATAATAAGTACCCCTGTTTTAACATACATGCAACCAACATGTACAATACACGCAATCCAACGTGTACTAAACTCAAATAGCATACATCTGTTTTATAGTTTAGGTTAGGGTTTCTATACCTGGAACAGACGGGGATGTCAAGCCCTATGGATCCATATACAACTATTCGCGCCCACCAGTTTTTATAACCGGCAGCTACGAGTTACCAAAGCTAAGGGATTTTTGGTTCAAACGCGGTGTAGAATTTAGTATGTACTTGTATCCATTGCGTTTAAAATAAATTACATGTATTCTTAGCCCAAAAATATATATTGCAAAAGCAATTAAAAAGGGAGCAAATGAAACTCACCTGACAACTTCAGAAATAAATCACAGAGATGTGACCGAATATCAGAATGCAAGTAACCATAGACCTCAACCTAGAGAACATATGTTGGTCAATAAATGTCTAATTATCTAGGTTGGTCCATAGGGTAAGTATAGTCCTATTGCTCAAGTCCGACTCATAAATTTAGCAAAGTTTAGCAAAAGTCAACAGAAGTCAAAGTAAGTCAAATGTAAGTCAAACGCAAGTCAAACACAGTCAACATGATCAACACAAATAAACAATCTCATAATATTACCCAAGTTGGTCAAATAGTCAAACATAAGTCAAACTTAAGTTATCTATTTTTACTTAGAAAAAAAATATTATTTACATATATGTATTTTAGGTAATTTGCAACTGATTCTGGGTCCCATCAACTTTGATATAATACTTTAGGTCGTGACCATTGGAAAGTATATCATCCCACCTTTCTATAGACAGTTTATTTGACGAAAACGGAGTTACGGTTTGAAAGTTATGGCCTCGCGAAAACAGCCTCCCGAAACATAAATTGCTGATAAAATGTAAGCTGCTGATAAAAGGCCGAGTGTTCAAAATCAGCAACGATTACCCGTTTTCACGCTTGTTTTAAACCTGTTTAGCCTCAACAAAATCATACATATAATATATCGTTTTAAAGCTTGTCATAAATACTTTCAATACCAAATAATAGTTTTTATCCAAACTTAACTGATTTCAAAATACAAGTCCACAAAATAGGCCCAAGAGTCATTTTTAACACTTAACCAAGACTAAAAGTCAGTCACAACATCCTGTTTTCATGTTCGTTTTTCAGCAGTTTAGACTCGACAAAATCATACATATCTTATATCATTTTGAAGCTTCTCATATCTACTTTCTGGCTCAATTAATAGTTTTTCCCATAACTCAATCATTTACAAATTACGAGCCTATAAAGTGAGCCTGAGAGTCATTTTGACACTTTCACTAAAATAATAAAATTTTCCATTGATAACTCAAATTCCAAACCATAATACTTGAGCATGTAAAAATCATGTCACAAGTTTATAAATGATATTTTAGACTTGTTACATACCTTTGATCCTCAAAATTTCACATATTGGTCAAAGTAGGCGCGTATGACCCAAATGGGTCATAAATACCCATTTTGACCAAAACATGCCAAAACTCATTTTTAAAACATTAAAATCTTCAAACTTACTTAAATTGATATATCGGACGTGTCCAAGTTGCCCGTTACTCATTTCGATACTTTTTGGCTTAAATGGGTCAAGTGTCCAAACGGACGGTTTAAATTACATGGTTTATACTTATATAAAATTATCACTTTAGAACACCCCACACTATATGAAATAGTTAATATAAGTGTATTAAGTTCGTACAAAAAGTCTCAAGTCTCTAGCATTGGTCATTATTTTTATAACCCGAAATATTTGCAAAAACACACGCTTAAAATCGTATTTATAGCAGCAACTTCTGTGATTTTTAGAAAAATCATCGCAACTCCAAATCAGTCACCGCCAATTGGAGATGCGGCATTTTTAAGTGAATAATCTACAGAAAAATTCCCATAACCTGGTTCGACACAGATCAGACCCAGTTACAGAAAACGTTAACAGTGGTTCGTGCAGTTTTCAGAATTCAAACAGCATTTTTATTAAAATGTACTAAACTTTGAACGAGCGTAAAAGTCTAAAGAAAATTCGAATCGACCCGATTCTTGAGTCTAAATTCAATAGATTTTCAACGTCTACAATCTTATCAACCCAGGTTTTTAATTACACCTCGTTAACCGTGTCAAAAACGTACTTTTTCAGCCTATCCCAAAATGTACCTTATTTAATTCTAATTTTTGACCCGTTCGCTCAATTTACGCAATATCTATATGAAAATTTAACAACTTTTCGAGAGTAATTCATCTAACAACTTATAGTAACCAGTTACTAAGATTTACCTACTCAGAATCAGATAAGCAGTTACGAATTTTTATATCAAAATCTATTTACGCATAGTTTTTGATCCGTTAATCGAAATCAAACGATTCTTAAACCAAAAGTTATTAATTTTTCAAGAGCAATAAACTTATACACATATCATAAACTGAAAATATCATGTTCATATCAGTAGCATACCATTCAAATTCATGATCATTCATAAAAACGAGTTAAAACTTCAATTAAACATAACATGAGCATACGGTAACGAAAATTCGAAATTTCATAGCCCAAACTTATTAGTTTTTCATGAGGATTCTGATTATCTCATAATATTATATATTCAACAAGTTCAAGTTTCTGACCTCACACAAAACAAATTCGTGATTCATCAAAAATCATCAAACGATCAAATTAACGAATAATATCATGCATACATACAAGGACTTGAGCACTAGACACTATATCTTCCCTAATATGTAACAAAAACATGAAAACTAGAAAATTGGAGTTTTTAAAACTTACTCTAATCAAGAAATTGTTAGTATGGATGTGTAAAGCTCTTCGAGATGAATCCGAATATGTAAACAATTTTATGATCCATCAAGTTTTTAGGGTGTTCTTGAGTGAGAAAGATTGATGATGATGATGAATAGTAGTGGGTGTTCTTGAGAAGGGAAAGAATATGTAGTGTTTTATAAAATAAGAATTCATACGTTTCATTGTCTGAAAAGATATTTTTCCTGATTTCACTAACCGTAGTGTTTTATAAAAAAAAATATTAAAAAATAGTATAAAAATTTCTTACAACATGAATCTAAATAGTGATTAGAAATAGATACGAATCTAGTGATGTTGAAAATCAATATAATCATTTATTATATATTTTTATTTATCATTTTATTTTTAAATAAAGTATTTTTATATATTTCAGAAGTTATCAGTTGAAATTATTAACTTTATTATTACTAATTTTCAAAATTTTCTAGTGCTAAATTAACACATATCAAAAGTAGTATGTTCTTAAAAAATGGCGTTGAAAAATTATTGAATTTAATAAATGGTTGTTAAGTATTTAACGGAAAAAGTCGGGTTATTACAGTACTACTCGGTTAGTTCATATTACTAATATGCAATGATGTACATCCTTCCTTAACAACTTAACCATTGTTAACTACAATCTCTGTTTCAACTTAATGAATTCCATTTTATAATAAACCAAGTGTATTATTCAATTACATAATTGATTTTACATTTTTATTTTTGATGTACTCGAAACTTTCCAGAAAACATCATCTGTGCCTTGTAAGGTTCACAAAAATTCCACGAGCATCAACATCCTTCACCGAGGAATAAGAATAAATAATGAAGTATCGATTACATTAGTGAAATACTCCGTAAAGATTATGTAATCTTTAATGTTTTAGAGATTAATCATTTCTAAGTCAAGCCGAAAATCAAATGAGCTTAATATGATATTAACTCATTAAATCTGTGTTACATCTGAAGAAAATATACATACATATATTTTCATAAAGACGGTAATAAAAATTCTATTGTACAAAGTATTAATTGTGAAATCTTTAACGGGTAGGTAATACCCGGAAAATATTAAAGTTCACAATTAATATGTTACACTGTACATTCTTCAATTTTGATTCAAAAATCATTAACTATACTCACTACCTTAACTGCAATACACAATCATTCTCATACAAATTCGATTACATATTCTGATATTGACGGATCAGAATCCAAGTCATAACTCTGAACTGATGACATCATTCTTAGATCTCTACGTCTTTCAAAGCTATACTTTGACTTCAAAACTATGCAAGATCCTTTAGCGTTGTTTTTACCGAAAATAACCTTGCAATCCTTTTTCAAAGTATCTAGCTTTACCACACTTCCAACCAGTCAACTTCGACTTTTCAGATTAAGCCTTATTGTAACCTTGATATACACGTTTTTGTTACCGGGGAACCTTTTATGTTCCACCACATTAGCAGTAAATTTACCAACGACTTCACTAATCTTTGACCTTCTGAAAAATCATTATACTCATTGAAACTCTATCATGTACTCATCCACATCTTGTAACAATAATTGCCATACCAACTACCGGGAATTAACAATCAGTATTTCGAATTTCGCTGCAATTCTATGCCAACGTTTATATTTATATATATATATATATATATATATATATATATATATATATATATATATATATATATACATATAATGTCTATCTCTTAGACTTACTTACTTCGAATGTGAAGTTTCTGAAAAACACCCCAAACTGCAAAACTAGTTCTTCGAATTTTGGAAAAATGCTGATGAAGCAGCAAAAACTGTAAACGACTTTAACAGTCAAAAGTTTGATGATAAAGACTAGTGTGTTGAAAAAGCACAGAAAAGGAGAAAGTTTGGTACTGAAAAATAGATTGAGCAAATCATGAAGGAGGCTGTGGACAAAACACAAAGACTAAACATGCCTTCAAAGAATACAAATGATTCAGTATCTGCTGAAGTCATTAACGAATACCTTGCTCCTGACTCAAAATCCGTTACGAACAAATCTTCTTCATCATCCTTCAATATCAGAAATTCTAAGATATCATCGTATCTTTCATTATAAATATCCTCGATATATCTGGAGATATCTTCATAACTATTCTTATCTGAAATCATTCATATCTTCGCGCTATCTATGTTACATCGTAAAAGAAACTATTTTAGTTTCAAAAATCTAAAAAATTCGAAAAATGGATGTTTGAAGTAATGTTGAGAATTGAAGCATGAGTTAGTTTAATATAATGACACTTGATCAACGTGATTATATTATAGCAAGCCATGCTGAGTTTCTAATGGAATGTGATAAAGGTTCACAGATCACACCCTCATCATGAACCATGTTACATAACTCTTTCATTCTATTTAATCTCTAAACATATCAAGAAAATATTTTTCTTGATGATTCGGTCTTTTCTGGATATTCTGGTAATTTGACAAATCAATATCGTGCTATTACCATTTCTTTCTTAGAACATTAGTTATGTTCATCTGAAACTCCATACCTACGAATTCTGGACCATTATTCGCTTGACTTAAGGTCGGGAAGAGAAAACAAAAGCATGAAACTCCGAAATATAATGGAAAATATAAAGCCCGATAACCACCCCGAAATTTACAAACTGTGTATATCAATGCGTATAGCAATATAAAGACACGGGAGAATAAAAAACACTATAACCCCAAGGTAATAGTAGAAGAAAATAACCTCCTCTGGTGGCAGATGAAAAAGAAGAATGAAGGATACGATAGCCAAGAAAATATCAAGAATCAGAACTGGATTAAGCATTTTCACAATCTATTAGGAAGTATGAAATAAGGAAGAAGCTTATAGGAGTGGTGAAAATAAATGAAACGGAAGAGGTCAATTTATAGTGAAATATCAAACATAGCAATCGAGGCAGATTACGCATTTAATTACAGAAGATCTTAATCTCCTTAATTCCCGAAGAATCAAATCTTATTTAGAATATGAAGATTTTCTATTCCTTAAATTCCGAAAATCAATCGTTACTACGTCAAAAATTAAGACGAATCTCTATTCCTTCATTTCACTCTATTACGATAACTTCCCTCATACGCTTCGAGTAATCAGATTGTTTTATCCATATTATTCAATGATGATAAAATTCTATTTACCAACTCATATTCGTCATGAAAAATTTTTTATTGTTAGCCATGACGACCTCACTCAAATTTCGGGACGAAATTTATTTAACGGGTAGGTACTGTAATGACCCGGAAAATTTCGACTTATTTTGAACCAAATTCCCGATATGATTTAATAATTTTGACACGATAAGCAAAGTCTGTAATGTTGAGTCACGAATGTTTTGGAACTATATTCATGTAATCAATTATTCTTTGACTGTTCTCGACGATCCACTAACAATATATATATATATAACTTAATGTGCATATATATATATATATATATATATATATATGATTTCAAGTTATTTAGTAAACGATAGTAACATTAGATTATTGATTCGATTAATATTTAGAGAAGTTAACTAAAACGTTTAAGATGAACCAGTAAAACACTAATTTGCTACAGTATTTTCGAATTGCTACAGTACCCGAAAAGCTACAGTGTTTTCGAAAATCACTATTTGCTACAGTAAAAAAACTTTGCTGCAGTAAAACACTATTTCAAAATAAAAATGTATATATGTATATTTATATACTACGAGACGATGATTTATAGAAGCAAATAACCAAAACACTTAATGGATTAAAGCTACACTTCGAGTGACATAGTTTATCAATGATTAAGTTTAATTTTTGATAAAGGTACACGTCGCGTAACGAAAAGTACTAGTTTTCTAAGCGTACGAAACAACGTTCGAAAAATCGGAACCGGGACATAAGTTGAGTGACGACGTATGACTTATCGGAACAAAAATTACAGATCAACTATGCACGAGAATATAATATAATATATAATTAATTAATATAAATTATATATATTATATATTATTTTATTATGTCGACGAACTCGTGTACAAAAACAGATGTGAGCTGTAAAATCATCTCATGCGATCGCATGGGATATGGCCTAGGAAGCCATGCGATCGCATGGCAACCCTGGACAGGCCAACCACTATAAATTCGATCGAATTCTGTTTATTGATTCACAAATCTCTCCATCTCTATATTACTCTATATTATTATTATTATTATTATTATTATTATTATTATTATTATTATTATTATTATTATTATTATTATTATTATTATTATTATTATTATTATTATTAATTATATTATTATTATTAAGAGTATTAATATTATTAATAGTAGTATTATTACACATAAAATACTACGACGAAGTGCTATTCGAGTTATTTCAAAATGGGTTTTCAAACGGGATAGAGCTAAGAAAACTATGAGTTATAGCTATGGAGGTTATGGGTAATGTTCGTGGGTATTATTTGCAAGTCAAACCTAGTGTTTATCATCTCTATTGCGTCTACATACTTTCCTGCAATATTGAATCACAATATTGATACGTGAGCATTCATATCTTATCTTTTATATATTTAAAAGTGTATCCATGTCTAGTGCTCGAGTATATATGTTTATGCATGCTTGTGTGCTAAATTTCGTCGTTAAACAGTTTATGATGAATCACGAATTAAATACATAAATTACTGATAAAAGGTATATGATATGCATGTTTTTGGAAAGCTGGCGAAAAATCAATAACTTTTCATTTAGAAATCACGTAATTTCGATGAACGAATTTAAAGATATGGTCAACTGAATTATGATTGACATTAATTGAATTGCTTTTGAATCTACAATTGATATTTAAACAACTTGTTTATAAGATTGATAAATTGGATTTTCAAATATTACTAATCGAGTAAATGAATTTCTATATAAGGCACGTCTCGTCTGAAATGTCCCGTTCATATTGATTATAAATGTTCCATATTAATTGATTTCGTTGCGAAGTTTTGACCTCTATATGAGACGTTTTTCAATGACTGCATTCATTTTAAAAACAAACCATAACCTTTATTTTACCGACAAGGTTAAAAGGACACCACCTAGATTATCAGAAATGATAATCTAAAATATCACACTTACACACTACCAATACATATTAGTTTACAATATTAATATGTTACAACAAAGTAAATTTTGAATGCAGTTTTAAACAATATTATACAAGCATGCTGACTCCAAATCTTGTCTATATATTAGCATGCAACAGCGGAAGCTCCTAATAATCACCTGAGAATAAACATGCTTTAAACGTCAACAAAAATGTTGGTGAGTTATAGGTTTAACCTATATATTTATCAAATCGTAATAATAGACCACAAGATTTTATATTTCAATATACATCCCATACATAGAGATAAAAATCATTCATATGGTGAACACCTGGTAACCGACATTAACAAGATGCATATAAGAATATCCCCATCATTCCGGGACATCCATCGGACATGATATTAAAACTCGAAGTACTAAAGCATCCGGTACTTTGGATGGGGTTTGTTAGGCCCAATAGATCTATCTTTAGGATTCGCGTCAATTAGGCGTGCACTAATTCTCAAAATTAGTGATGTTCCCTAATTCTTAGGCTACCAAGCAAAAGGGGCATATTCGGCTTCGATCATTCAACCATAGAAAGTAGTTTCATGTACTTGTGTCTATTTTGTAAAACATTTATAAAGCTGCATGTATTCTCATCCCAAAAATATTAGATTTTAAAAGTGGGACTATAACTCACTTTCATAGATTTTTACTTCGTCGGGAAGTAAGACTTGGCCACTGGTCGATTCACGAACCTATAACAAATATGTACATATATATCAAAGTATGTTCAAAATATAATTACAATATTTTTAATACATTTTGATGTTTTAAGTTTATTAAGTCAGATGTCCTCGTTAGTAACCTACAACTAGTTGTCCAAAGTTAGATGTACAGAAATAAATTGATATATATTATCTTGAATCAATCCACGACCCAGTGTATACACGTCTCAGGCTAGATCACAACTCAAAGCATATATATATTTGGAATCAACCTCAACCCTGTATAGCTAACTCCAACATTACTGCATATAGAGTGTCTATGGTTGTTCCAAATAATATATATACATGGGTCGATATGATATGTCAAAACATTTGCATACGTGTCTATGGTATCCCAAGATTACATAATATATTAGAATACATGTATAATACAATATGAGTTAGCTAGGATATGATTAATGTAGATTTGTTACAATATTTCCAGTAGCTACAACAATAAAAAAATATCCAATCTTGTTTTACTCATAACTTCTTCGTTTTAAATCCGTTTTGAGTGAATAAAATTACTATGGTTTTATATTGAACTCTATTTTATGAATCTAAATAGAAAAAGTATAAGTTTATAGTCAAAAATATAAGTTACAAGTCGTTTTTTGTAAGAGGTAGTCATTTCAGTCGAAAGAATGACGTCTTGATGACCATTTTGAAAAACATACTTCCACTTTGAGTTTAACCATGATTTTTGGATATAGTTTCATGTTCATAAGAAAAATCATTTTCTCATAAGAACAACTTTTAAATCAAATTTTATCATAGTTTTTAATTATCAAACCCAAAATAGCCCGCGGTGTTACTAGGACGGCGTATGTCCGGTTTTACGGTGTTTTTCGTGTTTCCAGGTTTTAAATCATTAAGTTAGCATATCATATAGATATAGAACATGTGTTTATTTGATTTTAAAAGTCAAGTTAGAAGAATTAACTTTTGTTTGCGAACAAGTTTAGAATTAACTAAACTATGTTCTAGTGATTTCAAGTTTAAACCTTCGAATAAGGTAGTTTTATATATATGAATCGAATGATGTTATGAACATCATTACTACCTAAGGTTTTGTGAATAAACCTACTGGAAATGAGAAAAATAGATCTAGCTTCAAAGGATCCTTGGATGGCTTGAAAGTTCTTGAAGCAGAATCATGACACGAAAACAAGTTCAAGTAAGATTTCCACTCGAAATAAGATTGTTATAGTTATAGAAATTGAATCAAAGTTTGAATATGAGTATTACCTTGTATTAGAAAGATATCTTACTGTAAATAAGAAAGATTTCTTGAGGTTGGATGATCACTTTACAAGATTGGAAGTAAGCTAGCAAACTTGGAAGTATTCTTGATTTTATGAAACTAGAACTTATAGAATTTATGAAGAACACTTAGAACTTGAAGATAGAACTTGAGAGAGATTAATTAGATGAAGAAAATTGAAGAATGAAAGTTTTTGTAGGTGTTTTTGGTCATTGGTATATGAATTAGATATAAAGGATGTGTAATTTTGTTTAATGTAAATAAGTCATGAATGATTACTAATATTTTTGTAATTTTATGAGATATTTCATGCTAGTTATAACGACCCTCACTTTTCCATTTCTATTTTACTATTTTTCCCTTAGGATTTTTGTGCTCGTAAACTTTATTTGACAAAACGTCGACTGAATAGTAAACTTTTAGTCGACACTCTCTGTTAATTAAAGTTTATATATTTTTGTGATATTGTAAATATTATAACTTTAGAAAATTTATAAAATGTGACATTTCTCTAAACTATTAAACTCTTGGAGAAAACAATTAAAATTAAATAAAGTATGGGTTAATTAAATAAATGTAATAATACTTAATGTATAAAAAAATGTATATATGTACATTGTTACAGCCGGAAAAAATATAATAATATTAAAAAAATGGCGGCTTGCTTTTAAATAAAGAGAAAAAAAAAAACAAAACAAATACAATTAAAAGATAAATACTAAGAAATCCTAATCTAATCACAATTTCAAATCTAATCCTAATCTAATCCTAAGTATTTAAACTAAGACTAATCATAATCATAATACTTAATTAAAACCTAGATAGTTTGAGTTGTAGTCCAACTCTGAACTAGTGCACTATATAAGCACATTAAGGCTTTCTCAAATTGCATCACAAATAATTCAACAATCCCTCTCATCTCTTCTTTTTTTTTTTTCTCGGCAATTACAACCCACCACTACCTCCAACTTTGCTATTTTTCTGCAGTTTTTTTACCTTTATTGTTTGCTGCGTTTTTGGGCAGCCCGAACCACCACTAACTGCATCTTACCGCTGCTGTTTTCGACCCCCAAAAGCCCGCCCAAATCAGCCATGCAGCTGCGTTTTTGCTGCTGCAACCCGTCACCATCACAGCCCCTTTTTTTTTTTGCTGTTCTCCTGCAGTTTTTCGCCACCCAAAAGCTGTTAAAAACAGCCCCCAATAGCTACTGTTTTGATGTTTCTGTTTGGCAAAACACCTCCACAAAAACCGTTGCCTATGCTACTGTTTTGGCAGTCATGAACCATCCAACAAAACGCCACACTTTGTAGTTGTTGCTGCTGTTTTCTGTCCGAAAAACAGTCTCGAAACCGAGGTTGTTTCAAGGGTTCCTGCTTCTATTATGTTTGTCGGTCGAGCCTTAAAACCAAAGCCAACATCATACGTTCTCGATTCTCACTTATTTCATCCAAAGGTATAAACATAAAATTTAAACTTTTTAATTTTTATCTTTACTTATGATTTATCGTTCACAAAGTATGATGAATTGATTAATAAATTAAAAGATGGTTAAAAAGATAAAGGAAATAATGAAAGTATGTTGATTAACAAGAGTGTAATTAAAAGTATTATGATTATGATATAGAGTATGATCTTGAATATGAAGTAATAAGATAAAGATTATGAATATGTATTGATTATGAATAAGGATTATAAGTATTATGTATAAGTAGTAGGATAAAAGATTATAGTTATTGGTTTGGTGAATAAAAGTTTATGGATAGTTATCAAGTTAATAAGATTAATGGTATCATAAAAGTATATGTGAATGGTTTGTGATTAATAAACTAGGTCATGAATGTTATTAGTAATAAAGATAATGATAAGGATAAAAAAAGGTATGAACTAGTTTTATGATTATGATTTTATGAAGGTGAAGGTTATGATTAATAAGATTGTAAAGATTAAAAAGTGTGATGGTTGTTAATAAATTAGGTTAAAAGATTAAAAGATTATAAATTATGATTATGTATTGTATAAGTAAAGAGTTGGATAATACATATGGGTAATAAGGATTAGAGTTAATGAATATGATTAGTTATTATGTTAATTAAAAAGTTATGATTTTATGTGATGATTAGGTTAAGATTATGATAAAAGGTTATGAATATGGATTAGTTAAGTAATTGTGATCATGGTATACGTGCATGCATGCATGCATACGTATGTATGTGCATGTATACATTATAGATATATGGGTGTGTGTATATGTAAATATATACATACGTGTATATGTATGTGTACATATGTATGTATATGTACGTGTGTATGTATGTGTGAATGTGTATTGTGTGAGTTATATAAGTTAGTAAACATAATAATAAAAAGTAATAAGTATATATATATATATATATATATATATATATATATATATATATATATATATATATATATATATATATATATATATCATCTTACACTTATGTATATGTAGCACCTACACCTAATATATATATATATATATATATCATATAGTTATGAACACATACATCTATAATAATAAATAAAGAATATATATGTATGTATCATATAGGTATATTTATACATGTATACCTAATAGTTGATTAAAGTAAATAATAATACTATTATTAGTATAACTTAGACACTTAATTATATAGTAACACTTAATAACACTAAGTATATTATCATTTATATAAATACAACTTTTCTCGAAAACGGTCACTATTAATGTAGCTTGCTATATTAATAAACAAACTATATGTCTATTAGACATTACCTAATCGAACATTATATCTCTAGGTTGAGATCTCCGTGTTCAACAATCCGATCATATAACTTGCGTGGAATATCTATCTGCTATTAAGGTGAACTTCATAGCCCCACTTTTTAACTTTCTCTATTACTTATTTTAAACTTTTGGGGTGAGACACATGCTTGCTTTTTCAAACTGTTTTACGCTTAGACACAAGTACCTGAAAACTATTTAACTGTGCTGACATGCTTTGATTCATGCTAAATCCCTACCATGAGATCGTTAATTACTGGAATTTTGGTAAGCTTAGTTATTGTGAATAGCGCTATTGAGAGTGACGTTTCTAACCATTTGACCATTGGTCTTTGGTTACATAATAATGATTAAACGACACTGACAGTTCAAGGTGTCCAGGGTAACTTTGTTTATGCCTCGATATCATAACTTCAGCATTTACTTTTGATAACCAAATCTTGTGGTCTAAAACTGTATATATTAAACCTATGTTGTTCACTCAACCTTTTTTGGTTGACACTTTAAGCATGTTTTGTCTCAGGTGAAGATTGCTAAAGATTAGTTGCTATTTGGACTTTACTGCTTTTGGAGTCCGCATTTATACATTCATATTAGTGCATTAGTACATTTAAGTTCAATTGTAATGACATTACTTTCCGCTGATTTAAATACATTAGTTTATACTAAAAACTTCTCATATAGAGTCGTTCTCGTTTATACATACTTGTGTTATGATATTGTAAAGTCATATTTCCCCGACCCTATTTGGGGGTATGACAGAGTGGTATCAGAGCCAGGTTTGTTATAGAGAACCAGGATTGCATTTTATGTGTGCCTTATGTGTTAGTTAGGTGCCTTAGCAATCTTTAGGACTATAACCTTTCCTGCTTTAGTTTTAAGCGCTTTTCCTTTGATCTTTATACTGCTACTTCATCTTACTTCATGCTTTTACCTCTGTTGATATTCTGTATCCTTTCCAAAGGATATCAAGCCAAAATCCTATCATCTTGCCTGATCCCGACTCTAAAGGATCGGTTAGTATGTGGTTATTAACATAACCATACATATCCTATGACCTGACTTCACCATTGTAATTCAAAGTATTCTTTGACACACACAAAGGGATGTCACTCATGACTCAATATTCCCACGTCAACTATCTAAGTTTGATCACGTGTCCTGACCTTATAGAGTGACCTTGGAATGGAAATATGAATTAGTGAAATATAATGACGCTTGGCCGACGTAATTATATTACGGTAATTCATATAGAAATTCCAATATCATGACATATGGAATAGAAAGTGAATCAAAGAAAAATTTCCAAGCCATTCATTCAAAAATCTCAATGTTATTACATGAAGGGTAATCATCATCTGATTTGTAGAGATACTAAGAGCTCGTTTTTCAACCAAACTATCTATCTCATACCCATGAGTAGATTAATAAATTCTCCTATGCCTTGTAAAGCTTTGCATTCTTTCTTTCTTAAAAAACTTATCTCTTTATCTTTGACGCTTAATTATCACGCTTAATCACTATCATATCTTCGCTGGAAGGAAGGATGCATGTTCTTAAGTGACCTAAAGTGACACCCCCGAAATTTCTTCGAAGCATGCCTCTTATTATCTGTAATTACGCTCCTGGTGTAGATGTTCATAAACCCATTAGGAAACCCGCTGAAGATAAGCGACAACCACCTGCAAGGATTTCATTTGAGTTTTCAAACGACGATATTATAAACACCACATTCACTATTATGAGCATAACCCCATGAAGAATAGGACCTTCCAATAAGTATATTTTGATTATCATAGCCAATGAAAACTGTTCGCACTCATGCATTCATTACATGGCGGCATGCGAGTAATGATTTCATACCCAAATAAAAATCAATCACCGTCAATTCAAAATCTAGGATTAGATACACCACCTGAAGTTTTTTCATTTTCTCGCAGCCTGCCGGCTTGATCTAAACACACCCTAATCACATCTGAAAATTTTCCCACACTTTGAGCCAGTAAAGGCTGAAGTATAAATTTCCATCACCATATTGAAAAGCACGTGATCCCTCACACGCTCCATATGATCAAAGGTAGCATTGATATGATTATCATTACGTTACTTATGGTCAAACATCGAGTGATTTGTTGTACCTAAACAATAAGTCGCGACCTTTGAATCGTTAACCATTTTTCTAAAAAATCTTACGATTTCACCTCGGTGTTAAAAGCATGTTAGATGTATCATTATATGATCATATAACAGTAGGCAAGTGACACCATGTCCTTACATCGCCCTTACTCATGGGGAAATTCATACCATCCCGACAATAATCTCATATTGTGAATGACAAATCAAGCAATCCATGAGTGTATAATAAGGGCACTTACTGCCAGCTTTCCAACTCCAATACTAGTCTGATCTCTTGAAATTTCAAAGTCAACAGTGGATTAACTTCACGTTCTCATGCTCTACCATTCATACATCACTTGTCAGCAACAGCTTCACACATGAACATTTTGAATTCCAAGAACTTATCAACCACACTTAAATTCAATAGTTATCATTACTTCGTAACATTGTTGCTCAAATATCACCCGGAATTTTCAAGGTCCTTCACCCGATTTTTCTTAGTCTTTCTCCAACTCGTAACCTCGGAAATATGAAAATTTTGTTTACCAAAATTTTACACGCACTATTTTACTGTGCGATCCTCTTGAAATTTTATAAAATAAATTTATTTACTGTCATTCGTGCAAATTTTATAAATTGTATATATTTTTACGATAAAGTAAATAAAATTTACCTTTACTTATTTTGACTAGTACATATCAAATTATACCTTCACTTTTACAAATCAAATCTTTTACATTTGAATTCAAAAGTTATTTTACTTAAATAATACACGTTGCACATAACTCCAGTTTTACTAAGAACTTCGTTTCACATCAAAATGTCTCAACTTTTTCAATATTACTTTGACTTATTATATAAAAATTTTCGTATTACTCCACACTATGATTGGATCACATTCCTTCTTATCCTTCATTCAAGAACAAAACATACCTCTTGCGCTCATCAACTATTCTTTTAGGGTTGGCTGTGGCAATTGCGGGCTGTGAAATTAGTGTCTAAAATACGCAAAGTGGTCACGCCTATCCTTAAGGGAGGCTTACACTGGTATCACGAATAGAGATTTCACTAAGCTCGTCTGAGAAGTTTCTACCTCCGATATTTCACGGCTAAATCACAACACCCTTGTAAACATCAAATTATATGATTTAATATCTTTTTGGCACAAGGTAGCATTTTTCGGAGATTTTCTCACATGTGGAAACAATTCTTTATAGCCAATGATTCACATCTGCACTTAAACTCATAAGTGAATGATAGATCGACTCGCCATTTGTGCGGGAACGTCTTTTTTATTAAGAGATACACCTTTTCGTGCGGCTTTCTATAAGAAATATAATTTATAATCCTCGCTATCCTCTCTAAAGGAGTTACCTTAAATGTTTATGGCGTTTATGTGGTTACTCTAAATATTTCTTCCTTCGTGGGTTGCAACTAAATGTTATCCTAGTCAAGTTTCGATCCCTGATTCGACATGTAACTGAAATCATGATCATAAAGTTACATTCTACAACGTGCTATCAAAAACTATTCCCAAGGATAAGTTCGCATGTATTATAATATACTGAACGATATCTCTCATTAATCATACCATTCTGAGGGCATTTATGGTTAGCTTTGCATGTAAGCCTGATTAGTGACTCCCCAGCTAACATCTCGTTTCGTCTATTCACATTATACATTTCTTGAAAACCAAAGGTATCATATCTATGGTTACCTTCCAAAATTTGGAGTTGGTACCATCTTTAACAAACACAAGCCATGCATCAAACTTCGTGACTCTGATCTCCACAAACTCCTATCTGTTTGTCTATCCCAAAGTTGCGGCATAAACGCTCATGCTTTTAAATGAGCTTGGTAATGTCTCTGAAATTTCATGTATCTGAAAAAGTGAAATGCGTAAATAGGATTATCATCTTCTCTTTTTGAGGAAATCTATTCGGGTGAAACTCTTACTATTCCTTTGGATTACTTCCGCATTGATAATAAAATGCATTTCAAAGAAAAACCTGTATAAGTTATGTTTCATAAGATTCAAACGCTTAGAACATGCCAATATTTCCATAGAACGGATCCGTTGGAATTCACGCAATAGCCCCGAGTATACCTGGAACGTGAAGACCAGATGAAGTGGAAATATCCCCATCTCTTCTCAACCGCAGATGCATCCGAGAAGTCTACCTAAAACTTCGGGACGAAGTTTTCATTAACGGGGAGGTACTATAACGACCCTCACTTTTCCATTTCTATTTTACTATTTTTCCCTTAGAATTTTTGTGCTCGTAAACTTTATTTGACAAAACGTCGACCGAATAGTAAACTTTTAGTCGACACTCTCTGTTAATTAAAGTTTATATATTTTTGTGATATTGTAAATATTATAACTTTAGAAAATTTATAAAATGTGACATTTCTCTAAACTATTAAACTCTTGGAGAAAACAATTAAAATTAAATAAAGTATGGGTTAATTAAATAAATGTAATAATACTTAATATATAAAAAAATGTATATATGTACATTGTTACAGCCGAAAAAAAGTATAATAATATTAAAAAAAAAATGGCGGCTTGCTTTTAAATAAAGAGAAAAAAAACAAAACAAATACAATTAAAAGATAAATACTAAGAAATCCTAATCTAATCACAATTTCAAATCTAATCCTAAGTATTTAAACTAAGACTAATCATAATCATAATCATAATACTTAATTAAAACCTAGATAGTTTGAGTTGTAGTTCAACTCTGAACTAGTGCACTATATAAGCACATTAAGGCTTTCTCAAATTGCATCACAAATAATTCAACAATCCCTCTCATCTCTTCTTTTTTTTTTTTTTTTTTGCTCGGCAATTACAACCCACCACTACCTCCAACTTTGCTATTTTTCTGCAGTTTTTTTACCTTTATTGTTTGCTGCGTTTTTGGGCAGCCCGAACCACCACTAACTGCATCTTACCGCTGCTGTTTTCGACCCCCAAAAGCCTGCCCAAATCAGCCATGCAGCTGCGTTTTTGCTGCTGCAACCCGTCACCATCACAGCCCCTTTTTTTGCTGTTCTCCTGCAGTTTTTCGCCACCCAAAAGCTGTTAAAAATAGCCCCCAACAGCTACTGTTTTGATGTTTCTGTTAGGCAAAACACCTCCACAAAAACCGTGGCCTATGCTACTGTTTTGGCAGTCATGAACCATCCAACAAACCGCCACACTTTGCAGTTATTGCTGCTGTTTTCTGTCCGAAAAACAGTCCCGAAACCGAGGTTGTTTCAAGGGTTCCTGCTTCTATTATGTTTGTCGGTCGAGCCTTAAAACCAAAGCCAACATCATACGTTCTCGATTCTCACTTATTTCATCCAAAGGTATAAACATAAAATTTAAACTTTTTAATTTTTATCTTTACTTATGATTTATCGTTCACAAAGTATGATGAATTGATTAATAAATTAAAAGATGGTTAAAAAGATAAAGGAAATAATGAAAGTATGTTGATTAACAAGAGTGTAATTAAAAGTATTATGATTATGATATAGAGTATGATCTTGAATATGAAGTAATAAGATAAAGATTATGAATATGTATTGATTATGAATAAGGATTATAAGTATTATGTATAAGTAGTAGGATAAAAGATTATAGTTATTGGTTTGGTGAATAAAAGGTTATGGATAGTTATCAAGTTAATAAGATTAATGGTATCATAAAAGTATATGTGAATGGTTAGTGATTAATAAACTAGGTCATGAATGTTATTAGTAATAAAGATAATGATAAGGATAAAAAAAGGTATGAACTAGTTTTATGATTATGATTTTATGAAGGTGAAGGTTATGATTAATAAGATTGTAAAGATTAAAAAGTGTGATGGTTGTTAATAAATTAGGTTAAAAGATTAAAAGATTATAAATTATGATTATGTATTGTATAAGTAAAGAGTTGGATAATACATATGGGTAATAAGGATTAGAGTTAATGAATATGATTAGTTATTATGTTAATTACAAAGTTATGATTTTATGTGATGATTAGGTTAAGATTATGATAAAAGGTTATGAATATGGATTAGTTAAGTAATTGTGATCATGGTATACGTGCATGCATGCATGCATACGTACGTATGTGCATGTATACATTATAGATATATGGGTGTGTGTATATGTAAATATATACATACGTGTATATGTATGTGTACATATGTATGTATATGTACGTATGTATGTATGTGTGAATGTGTATTGTGTGAGTTATATAAGTTAGTAAACATAATAATAAAAAGTAATAAGTATATATATATATATATATATATATATATATATATATATATATATATATATATATGTATCATCTTACACTTATGTATATGTAACACCTACACCTAATATATATATATATATATATATATATATATATATATATATATATATATATATATATATATATATATATATATATATATAGTTATGAACACATACATCTATAATAATAAATAAAGAATATATATGTATGTATCATATAGGTATATTTATACATGTATACCTAATAGTTGATTAAAGTAAATAATAATACTATTATTAGTATAACTTAGACACTTAATTATATAGTAACACTTAATAACACTAAGTATATTATCATTTATATAAATACAACTTTTCTCGAAAACGGTCACTATTAATGTAGCTTGCTATATTAATAAACAAACTATATGTCTATTAGACATTACCTAATCGAACATTATATCTCTAGGTTGAGATCTCCGTGTTCAACACTCCGATCATATAACTTGCGTGGAATATCTATCTGCTATTAAGGTGAACTTCATAGCCCCACTTTTTAACTTTCTCTATTACTTATTTTAAACTTTTGGGGTGAGACACATGCTTGCTTTTTCAAACTGTTTTACGCTTAGACACAAGTACCTGAAAACTGTTTAACTGTGTTGACATGCTTTGATTCATGCTAAATCCCTACCATGAGATCGTTAATTACTGGAATTTTGGTAAGCTTAGTTATTGTGAATAGCGCTATTGAGAGTGACGTCTCTAACCATTTGACCATTGGTCTTTGGTTACATAATAATGATTAAACGACACTGACAGTTCAAGGTGTCCAGGGGTAACTTTGTTTATGCCGTGATATCATAACTTCAGCATTTACTTTTGATAACCAAATCTTGTGGTCTAAAACTATATATATTAAACCTATGTTGTTCACTCAACCTTTTTTGGTTGACACTTTAAGCATGTTTTGTCTCAGGTGAAGATTGCTAAAGATTAGTTGCTATTTGGACTTTACTGCTTTTGGAGTCCGCATTTATACATTCATATTAGTGCATTAGTACATTTAAGTTCAATTGTAATGACATTACTTTCCACTGCTTTAAATACATTAGTTTATACTAAAAACTTCTCATATAGAGTCGTTCTCGTTTATACATACTTGTGTTATTGTATTGTGAAGTCATATTTCCCCGACCCTATTTGGGGGTATGACACTAGTTGCCAAATGATGGTTCCCACATGTGTTAGGTGATTCACATGGGCTGCTAAGAGCTGATCATTGGAGTGTATATACCAATAGTACATACATCTAAAAGCTGTGTATTGTACGAGTACGAATACGGGTGCATACGAGTAGAATTGTTGATGAAACTAAACGAGGATGTAATTGTAAGCATTTTTGTTAAGTAGAAGTATTTTGATAAGTGTCTTTAAGTCTTTCAAAAGTGTATGAATACATATTAAAACACTACATGTATATACATTTTAACTGAGTCGTTAAGTCATCGTTAGTCGTTACATGTATATGTTGTTATGAAACCTTTAGGTTAACGGTCTTGTTAAATGTTGTTAACCCATTGTTTATTATATCTAAAGAGATGTTAAATTGTTTCATTATCATGATATTATTATATATAATATATCTTAGTATGATATATATACAGTTAAATGTCGTTACAACGATAATCGTTACATATATGTCTCGTTTCGAAATCATTAAGTTAGTAGTCTTATTTTTATATATGTAGTTCATTGTTAATACACTTAATGATATATTTACTCATCATTTAACATAATTAACCAAGTGTATCAATATCTTAATATGATTCATATGTACTTAGTAAGACGTTGTTATAACGATAATCGTTATATATATCGTTTTCGTGTTTCTTAATTCAATAGTCTCATTTTTATGTATATAACTCATTGTTAAAATACCTAATGAGATACTTACTTATCATAATATCATTTTAACTATATATATATAACCATATATATGTCATCATATAGTTTTTACAAGTTTTTAACGTTCGTGAATCACCGGTCAACTTGGGTGGTCAATTGTCTATGCGAAACCTATTTCAATTAATCTAGTCTTAACAAGTTTGATTGCTTAAAATGTTGGGAACACTCAATCATGTAAATAATAATTTCTTTTAACATATATAAACATGGAAAAGTTCGGGTCACTACATCGTCTTGTTGAGCAATTGTCAAAATTGATTGTTTTATCATATTTTAAAGCCTTATAAAAACTGTAGTTTAATTTTACAAGAATTGAGAAACTATGTGAAATGTTAGAATGTTTCGATTGCCATGATCATTCAACTATAGTATTGAGTCAGATTGACTTTTTGAAACAACTTTTGATAACTTTTGTATGTCGGTCTCGAGCATTAGGATTGTGATACACTATGACATGAGCTAGCTTGATAGACAATTATTGACCAACATATGTTCTCTAGGTTGAGATCTACGGTTATTTGGCATTCCAAGTTTCGGTCACATTTCGGTGAACGACTATATGTGCTGCTAAGGTGAGTTTCATTTGCTCCCTTTTTAATTGTTTTTGCAATCTATATTTTTGGGCTGAGAATACATGCAATTTATTTTAAACGTAATGAATACAAGTACATACTTAATTCTACACTGAGTTTGAACCGAAAATCCCTTAGCTTTGGTAACTAGTAGATGCCGGTTATAAGAACTGGTGGGCGTGAATAGTTGTATATGGATCCATAGGGCTTGACATCCCCATCTGTTCCAGGTATAGAAACCCTAGCCTGAACTATAAAACAGACGTATGCTATTTGAGTTTAATACACGTTGGATTGCGTGTATTGTACATGTTGGTTGCATGTATGTTAAAACATGGGTACTTATTATAACATTAAAGTTTAGTTACCAGGGTGCTCAATCTTGTAGAATATTTTGATAAACGTTTCTGGATGAAACAACTGAAATCTTGTGATCCACCTTTATGTACAGATTATGCAAAACATTAAAACTATGAACTCACCAACCTTTGTGTTGACAATTGTTAGCATGTTTATTCTCAGGTTCCCTAGAAGTCTTCCGCTGTTTGCTTATATGTTAGACAAGCTATGTGCATGGAGTCTTACATGGCATATTTTTCAAGGAAACGTTGCATTCACCAAATCATCACCATGTATCTTATTTTGATTGCATTGTCAACGGAAGTACTAATGTAAACTATTATATTACGGTGATTGTCTATATGTAGAAATCATCAGATGTCGAAAACCTTTGATTTAAATATTCATTTATGGTGTGCCTTTTCAAAAGAATGCAATATTTACAAAACGTATCATATAGAGGTCAAATACCTCGCAATGAAATCAATGAATGACGTGTTCGTCCATATGGATTTGGAGCGATCGTCACAGAAGGTGTTGGTGCAGGGTTAGTACTTACTAGTCCAGAAGGTGAAGAGCATACGTATGCATTGAGGTTTTGTTTCTATGCATCTAACAATGAAGCAGAATATGAAGCATTGCATTCCGGCCTCCGCATAGCGTCAGAAATGAGAATAAAACATTTGCGTGCATATGTTGATTCTCAAATTGTAGCACAGCAGGTTAATGGAGGGTTTGAAGCTAAAGATGTCTCTATGAAACAGTATTTGCAATTAGTTGAAAAAATATCAAAAAATTTTGAGACCTTAGAGGTCGTGCAGATACCAAGAAATAAAAACAAGAAGGCAGATGTTTTGAGCAAATTAGCAACATTAACATTTGATCATTTGCACAAGAAAGTTTTGGTGGAGGTCTTAAAAGATAAATCGGTTGATGAAAAGGTAGTAGTTGCAACAGTTAAAGAAAGGGAACCATGTTGGATAACCCCCTATGTGAAATATTTGCAGGACGGAATACTGCCAACAGATACCATGGAAGCAAGACGGATAAGAGTTAGTGCCCCACTTTACGTTCTGAAAAACGGAATAGAAAATCCTTCAATGGACCAAATTTAAGGTGTTTAACACCACAGCAAGCAATTGATGTAGTCAAGGAAATGCATGAGGGATTATGTGCACAACATTCCGGTTATAGAACTATAGTTGGACGGATTATGTGACAAGGGTATTATTGGCAGTCAATTTACAAAGATACAGCAGACGTAATTAAGACATGTGATGCCTGCCAGTGGCATGGAACCGTACAGCGCTTATCCAAGTATGATTTAATTTCAGTATCATCGGCATGGCCATTTTGTAAATGGGCAATTGACATAGTAGGCCCATTTCCAAGAAGTGTGGAAAATGCAAAATTCTTGGTTATTGCAATTGATTTCTTCAGTAAGTGGGTTGAAGCGAAGGTATTGGCAAAAATAACTGGGGAGAATATAAAGAAATTCGTGTGGAACGATATTGTGTGTAGATATCGATTACCAAATGAAATTTTCAGTGACAACAGAAAACAGTTTGCAGATAACCCCTTCAGAAGTTGTGTGAAGAGCTAAACATCAAACAAACATTTACCTCAGTTGCTCACCCACATGCCAATGGGCAGGTTGAGGTAACAAACAAAGAAATTGTAGCCGGCATAAAGGCTAGGTTGGGTTTGAGTCAGACTAAATGGGTAGATGAAGTGCCATATGTATTATGGGCTCACCGTACAACGCCAAAACGGAGCACGGGTGAAACACCATTCAGTTTGGTATATGGCACTGAGGCAGTGATACCAACTGAAATCCGTGTTCCAACACAAAGGATTTTAGCATTTGATACAGAAAATAATTCATCCATCTTACGTGAAAACTTGAATTTATTGGAATAAAGGCGAATCATGGCCGCCATCCGTCAAGCGGATGCAAAACAGAAAATGGCAAAATATTATAACAAGCGAGTCAGATATGTGCAATTCACGGAGGGGGATTTAGTGTTACGAAATAATGAGGCAAGTAGGAAGGAAAAACAAGGGAAGTTAGGACCACGCTGGGAAGGCCCATATAAAGTTGTAAAGGCACATCCTAATGGGTCATACACCCTCTCAGGGCCCTCCGGCGAAGAAATTCCACGAACATGGAATGCAATGAGTTTAAAGAAATTTTATGCGTAGTATTGCATGTTCGAATAGCTTGATCAACTATTTAGAGCATGAGATGCAATCATAAATGTAAAAATTTCTTTAAAGAAATAAGAATTCAGAAAAATTTCTTATGGCATATTATTCATAATTTTTATCCGGCCAAAGGTTTTAATCAGATGTCACAAAGCTGTGTGTCATCCATGCCCGCAAAAGAGAAGTTTTTTCCTCGGTGGCAGAAGTTCAATCATAAACAAAAGATTGAAATGGCAGCGGATAACGTAGAACTCCACTGAACATCCAGGCAATAGAATGTATCTACGACCGTCATGACGTAAAAATTATACAAACAGTATATGACTAGTCATAATTTTGATTGTTCAAATCAAACATATAAAGCTTTGACAAAATCATCAGCAAAGTAAAAAACATTTACATACATTATATAATTAACAGATAACACAAGCAATACAGATTACAACTTCAAATTTAGAACATCGTCTACCGATATAGCAGCATTATTACACAAATTCTCTAATTCAGGAAAAGACAGATGTTCTATTTCATCACCAAGCACTTTAAGTCTATCTTCTGCATTTGGCTTCAATTGAGATATAAGAGACTCCGGCAATGACTTTGGAAAGTCAGGTATATTATTTTTCAACCTCTCAAGAAACCGTATCCGGTCAGCGTCCAGCACAACAGTTATAAATTCGTTGAACGGCTTAGTTAACTTCTCAGAAGTGAAAGCACTCTTCACAATTTTTGGAACACCTTCAATCAGACGCCTGGTTTCATCCTGGCTTGATTCCAATTGTTCTCTTAATGATGATTCAGATTGAGTTAATGTCTCAATCTTGTGAAGATGCCATTTTTCTTTGGCGGCCAATTCAACATAACGAGCCTCAGCAGCATTCTTTGCAGCAATAGCAGCATCTAACTCAAGCTCTGCAGCTTTCAGGGCCTCTGTGTTTTTCTCAATTTCTTCAGACTTGTTACGATGCACTTGGTCAGAACGCTCTAAACGCCTTAGATTATTGAATTCAGATGCAATATTCCAAATAATGCCTTGTGCTTGACATTTTCGAGCGTCACCATCAGATAAACTATCAAAGAATTTAATAAGTGAAGGCAACAGCATTGCTTCAAGATACTTCATAAAATCCTCATAATTACCAGGAGGACCAGCTAAGAGAGTTGTTAAGCCAGTAGTATCTAAATTAAGAATGCTAATTTGTGAACTGCTTTCCCCTATTCTGCTACGCTGAGCGGGAGGCGAAAGAGCAAGTTTCTTCTGTGCTTCTTCCTTCGCTACCAGGGCTGAATTAAAATGACAGTTGTTATTCAAGAAGTTTTTCTAATCCAGAAAAGAAGATTCACAATTCAATATTGCATATTTATCAGGATCAACATTATAATAGCCACCATTGTTGGGCATATGGAAAAAGCAATAAAGGTTTTCTTCTGCTATTGATTCAAAAGAGAGGTTATCAGCAGCACGCCGTTTTCTCGAATTTTCTCGATTTAAAGGAGCATCATCATCATCCTCAAGCTCATTTTCACATAAACTATTTTCAAGCGTCTGATCAACTAATTTTTCAGATCTAAATTGCAGTTCATTAAATCTGGTGTAACGCAGAGCGGCGAGCGGAGTAATCACTAAAAAGAATAAGTATACAGTAATTATTATACAGATAATAACAATAGATAACCAAATTCTAATCAGATTATACCTTTGTTTTTCACCATAACAATGGCACAGCCACGTGTTTCTGCATCCCATTCAGCATTAAGGGAGCATAGAGAGAGCATATGTTCTGGATAATGATGATTTGGAATCCTCTCTTTTTTAATCACATTTAATACTTTTCGTTCCTAAGATGTTAACCTTGGATGAATAACTTTGGGAGGATCAAGCGATGTACGCCAATAGCTAGCTTGCAGGCAATCATTGGGGATAACTTCGCTATTAATAAAGAAGAATGTACTCTGCCAATTCTCATTTGTTTCACCAGAATTAAGCAAAAACCCATCCAGAGTAAGACAAAACCATCCTTTATCATAACGTTTTATGGTTGCAAGATTAGAAAAAAGACGAACAGAGGGGTAATATCTCGAGCCATACAATACATCTCGAACAGCATAATTTTACGAGTGGACATAGGCTCAAATTGTCCAACGCTAACACCATAAAAACAGCAAATGTCTAGGTAAAATTTTGTAAAAGGAATACGAAGGTGAGAAAAGTATAAGGCACGGCCGTAAGTAGCAAACCTTTCCAGGAAGAGGGTGACAGGCACGATCATGTGGGCCTGGAACAACAGCATCGGCACTAAAAAATTTGGGAAAAGCGACTCTGACACGATCGAGGTAGATTGAGGAAATTCTGCTTGGAATATCTTCAACATTAAAAATAGCCATTGATTGGGAAGTAAAGAAAGGAATTTTGTGACATAAGTTTAAGGTAGATGAAGGAAATAAATTCAGATTGAAGTAAATATGACACAGTAAAAATTGGGTATTAAATAGCAAGCAGAAGATGAACAGATGATGGTTAATCGCATGGTTGATATGCTACCACGTGTTGGGTGTACAAAAATGCAGGAGAAGTAAATTTAATTGAAAATGAAATTCAAATTCCAAAAGGTACTTTCTGCAGGTCATGATCAAAAAGTAAGTGACATGGCAGAAAAAGTTCGACTACAGCAGATTCTTGTTCCCGAGGAAAAGGCATTACTTATTTTTTAGTTTAATGACTTTATTTTTTACAAAAATAAAGACATCAAACTGGGGGGACTTAATGGTGTATCCTAGAGGATACACGCATAATGACATCATTTTTATACAGAAAAGTCGATCAAAGAGCACAAAAGATAACTAAATTTGGTGATTTTCAGCATTTGCCGCCCATCGTTTAGCAGGCCGCCCAGCGTCAAGCGTAAGCCCTGCATGCAGCTTCTATGCATAAGTCCTTTAACTCAGCGCATGAACGGCACACAGCCACGTCAGCACACACCACCGACATTTTGGATACTTCACATAACAGAACCATTCAGTGATCGACACGTGTATCCCGTGAATTTCGGACATTCTACGCCTATAAATAGACCCCCTGGGTCACCACATTTCACATCATTCTGATCTGAACTTTCAGTCAGAGAGAAGTACACTTTCTCTCTCACACAGTTCTTTCTCACTCAAAAATAACATTAGCCGCTTAGCAGCAGTGCGCTAGACGGATCATTACAGATTGATCCACAGATTGATTGAGGCCACCCCACAGATCTTACATCTGTGTTCCGGGTCTGCAGAGATTATTTCTCAAGGGCAAACAACAATCAACAGTATACGCCACACGCTGAGTAGCTATTGTCTTGTACTGGTACCTTACAGCCGCTATACGGAAAATCGTACCAACACACGCCTTCATTGGTTATCAAATTAAAACCAAGCCAAATGCACAATAACCAAGCAAGAAGGAGCACGAATACATATATGAATAATATATACATAAGTATGTGTGTTTTAATATTTGATTCAAATGCAATAAATTTACTCTGAATCAATTTAAAGAAGGCGCTTACATATATCTCATTAAGAGCATAATGTTTCTTAAGATTATCAAGCACCCCAGCTTCATTCAAGTAAGCTAATTTGGTCATGTCATCCACCCCACCATAGTCTGCATCAGCATCTCTTAGTAACAGCTTTTCTGCAGAGGTCGAAACCTTCACAAGACATGAAAAGATAGAGTGATCAATACCAACAAAACAGTTTATCTTGCCATATATATCTCTCGCATACACTTCAAACAACGAGTTCATTTATCATTTAAAGTTGGTTGTCATTCTTAAGTTTCTTTTTTCAGTAGTCCTAAAGTTAGTGTCATTGACTATTTACTTCACAACATCACTTCCATTTGTCCAATATATACATACAACAGCGAAATGAACTTGGTTTCTTCATAATCCATTATTTGCTAACCATCTCTTCACTTCATTTTCCCGCTTTCTTCCTGAATTACCTAGTCTCTCCAGCCTAACGTCTAAGCCTCAAGTCTTAATAAGGTATTCCAGAAGTAGCCATTAAATATTAAATTAAATAGATCAATAAATAATGGCAGAAATTATATATCCCTAACTCCCAATTTAACAGCTACAACTTTTTTCTTATATTAAAAGTAATGTTTCCAAATGTGAAACAAAAATACTACCACTCAACATGTAAACAACCATATACATCAGCATTCAACAACCACTCTGATTAAACTTCCATTGACAAAATAGAAAATCATTTTCATCGATGTAACTTTAAACAACAAGTCATATCCCAAGAATTGACAAATTACATAAAAAAAACAGCATAAATATACAATCAACTTCAACAAATTCATTACCTGTTTACCAGATTCTGTAACAACTTGAACCTGTTTTCCGGTGAAACCAGTAACTTCACCGGCGATCCAAGCGGTGTCTCTGTCTTCAATCCACACCTTACAGCCCTTACGTAGACTCATACTAGCGTTACTACTACTCATCATCATAGCGAACAAATCATTTGAATTAGGTCTTCAAAATACGAAACCCTAAAATTTGAAATTCAAAGAAACCCTAGGGGAAAGAATGAATTTAGAGTGGTTCCCGCCCTAAAAAGGGTCCTACAAAGAAAGAAGATTATTTGATGGACATACGGAGTATACGAACAGTATTTTAATGGAGAGAAGGAATGAAAAATTTGGAATTTGTTATGATCATATATGAGTCAAAGTAGATGGCTAACAATTTAATGCTTCCATAAAAGTCAAAGACAA
This sequence comes from Rutidosis leptorrhynchoides, assembly GCF_046630445.1. NCBI lineage: Eukaryota > Viridiplantae > Streptophyta > Magnoliopsida > Asterales > Asteraceae > Rutidosis > Rutidosis leptorrhynchoides. The sequence continues at coordinate 626,441,761 of NC_092333.1, forward strand.
ATTTGCAAGTTAATATATGGTGACAATATTTTGAACACATACTTCAAGTACTTTTCATTCTTTCATTTCTTACTCTTGCATTACTATAATATCCATGGGCGGTTTTATGAAGGGACAAGCGGGGGCAGTCGCTCCCAATGAATTTGCAATTTTCAGTGTAAAAATTTTGGATTTTTCGACTTTGCACCCGGTGGATTTTTTTTTTTGCCCCAAAACCTTCAAATTTTGCCAAAAAATCTCCAAATATTACCCCAAAACCTTCAAATTTTACCCACAAACCTTCAAATTTTGTCCCAAAACCTCCATAATTTGCCTAAAAACCTCCATTTTTTTGTCCCAAAACCTCCATATTTTGCCCAAAAATTTGCTACGGTTTTAAAATTTTTTTTCCCCCGGTGAAAAAAATTCCTGGTACCGCTACTGATAATATCTATAGTAAGTTTAAACCACTAAAGGTAGTTATAAGCCTACTGAATTATAACACGTTATCAGCACGAAGTGCTCCGTATAATCAAGGTTTATCTAAGCAAGCACAAGTCACTAATCAAGGTAATAATAATAAAAAAAATTAACGATATCTTCTATTATTTATTTGTAAGGTAAATATTATTATCATCATAACTAACATTTATATTGATGTTATATATGGTCGGTTATACCGCCTGAATTATATTTCTGTAATCTAACTTTTATTAACTTCACTAACATTTATATTTATGTTATATATGGTCGGTTATACCGCCTGAATTATATTTCTGTAATCTGACTATTATTAACTTCACTAACATTTATATTGATGTTATATATGGTCGGTTATACCGCCTGAATTATATTTCTGTAATCTAACTATTATTAACTTCACTAACATTTATATTTATGTTATCTAACATTTATGATTACTTATGCAATTAATCATTATTTATTTCATGCATACTAATGCTTATTCTATTAATCTTCGTATTTATACTAAACGTATTTATACTAAATATATTTTATAGTAATCATATTTATACTAATAAAATTCTTTTATTAAAATTATTATTAATATAACGAGTACATAACAGTCGTTAACGTCAACTAACGTTGTTACAACGATCATATATACATAACGGTTGTTAACGTCAACTGACGACGTTACAACGACTATATTTTTTTCAAATATAAAATAAACATCTCCGTTTTCACATTTTCACAAATCAATCTTCATTTTCTCAGATTACCACTCTCAAAAAGTTTTTGTAAAGATGATTCACACAAGGATGATTTTTCCTATTGTATTGGTCATATTAACTATCATCATTGTTGCTAATATACCACCAGGTGAACCTATATTCTATCCTACCCTTGTGGTTTTATTATTTGTAATCATACCATTATTCTGTTGTTTGCTACTTATGAATTTAAAATGATTCTAATTTCATGTTGTTGGAAATTGATTATGATTATAATTTATGTTGTTCATATTTCTGAAAATAGAAAATGTCAAACTTATCAAAGCTTGAGTTTGATGCCCTAGACGTATCGGGAACAAACTACACATCATGGGTCATGGATGTAGAAATAAATCTTGGATCATTGGGTATTCTAGAAACTTTAAAAGAAAACAATACTTGTTCTGATCAAGATAAATTAAAATCAATTGCTTTTATTCTCAAACATATTGATATCACCTTAAAACATATGTATCTCACTATCAAAGATCCACATGTTTTATGGAAAGTATCAAGAGTAGATTTGATAATCAAAAAGAAATATTACTCCCAGCTCCGAGGGAATAATGGAGAAATCTAAGGTTCCACGACTTTAAAAAGGTAAGTGAATACAGCTCGACCATGTTCAAGATCCGTTCAAAGCTTCAATTATGTGGTCAAGAAATAAGTGATGCTGATATGATGGAAAAAACTTTCTCCACAATGCATTCTGCAAACATTACTATACAAGAAAATTTAAGATTGCAGAATTACAAAACTTTTTCCAAACTTCAAACTTATCTCTTAGTTGCAGAAGTGAATAAAGAATTACTGATGAAGAATCAAGAGTCTCATCCTACGGGTGCGCAAGCATTCCCTGAAGCTAATGCTATTAACAATAATAATAATAATAATAAAAGAAATGCACCCGGACGAGGACGTGGGCGAGGTCGTGGTCATATTGGCCAAAACCATCATCATGGAAATTACCATAACAATAATAAAAATCATAACTATGTTCGAAATCACCCTTATGGTAATGGTCGTGGTGGTGGTCGTGGTCGTAATTGTGACGACCCGGAAATTTCCGACCAAATTTAAACTTGATCTTTATAAGATTCTGACACGATAAGCAAAGTCTATTAAACCGAGTCCCAAAATGTTTGAAACTATTATTATTATTTTTTCATGAATGCATTTGACCTTTGACATTTCCCCGACGATTCACGAACAATTGTTTGTAAATAAATATGTATACATATATAAATGTAAGTATATATATATATATATATATATATATATATATATATATATATATATATATATATATATATATATATATAATAAAGTGAAACTATAAAATATAAACATAAGAATTAAATATGTAAAATAAGACATAAACTAATTAAGTGTAATTTAAAATGAATCTATATATATAAAAGTATACATGGTTTATGCGTATAGTTATTATTATGTGTATATTGTAATACATATAAAGTTAATAAAATAATAATAAATATTCAATAAAAGTTACTATATAATGTAGTACATAAATATTACATAATTTATAATATAATACAAGTTAAAATATAGTTGTTATATTAAGATTATTACTTTCAATTAATATCAGTATTGTTAATATCATTACATATATATATATATATATATATATATATATATATATATATATATATATATATATATATATATATATACATATATATATACATATATACATACATATATATATATATACATATATATATATATACATATATATATATATATATATATATATATATATATATACATACATATATACATACATATATATATATATATATATATATATATATATGTATATATGTATGTATATATATATATGTATATATATATATACATATATATATGAAATTTGATATATTTAATTCATTGTAATATTATTATTATTATTATTATTATTATTATTATTAACATTATTATTATCATTATTAATATCATTCTTATTATAACTAGTAGTAAAATTATAATTTTAGTTATTATGATTAGTATTAGTATTATTATTAGATATTATCATTTTTATAGATTATCAACGTTATTATTATTATTATTATTATTATTATTATTATTATTATTATTATTATTATTATAAAAGTAATATAACTCATTAATATTATCATTAATAACATTATTATTAACAATTATTGTATCATTATTCTTAAATTATTAGTATGATGATTATATTTAAAGCTAACAGTATTACTTTTATATATAATATCAGTATTATTTATTATTATAAATTATATTATTATTATTATTAGTGTTTTGATTATTAATAATATATATTTATATTTACTAATAAAAACCGTATAAAGGGGAAACAGATGAATCCAGTTTCATTAACAATCAACTGTAACCAAATTTGATTTCCTGTCTCCTAAATTGATAAACCTAATATTTGATCGTACCAATTAAGCACCTAATCACACGAATCAAACCAAGGGTGAAGAAACAAAATCAGTTTCAGGTCTCTATCAGATATACATATTTCTGTTTTTTTTTAAATACTGGAATGAAACTTTCTGTCAAAATCTCTTGTATATAATCGATTAAACTCAATACAATTTAGGGATCTCACTTTCTTTACCCTATCAATATCAAATATCAATAATAATTAAATTCAAGTCGTTAATCTAAACCAGAAACAAATAAGCTGAAGCCGTCGACCCTGTTTTTACTTCCATATTTTTTAAAAGCTCGATTTTGTATTTAAACTCAAAATGTAATAATGCATTCATGTTAAGAATCTTCTAAGAAATCTATCTGTAAGTTTTCATCTCTCAATTCGTTCTATTGATTTTGAATTTGAGAAGTCAAAGTTTAAAATTTTAAAAGTCAACAATTGTTCTTCGCACGAATTCATGTTATCTGTTATAATTTAAATCCAATTAATGATTTCATAAGTTTCCTTACACAATTTACAAAATATTTTGTGTAGAAATCGTGGTCTGAAACACTGCTAAAAATCGAATTGATGTTTGAGTTGATAATTAACTCAGCGAGTAAATTTCTTTCAGTTTATTTTTTTTATTTATTTTTCATTGATTAATTCAAACAATCGATTTCAATTGTTTCAGTTTGATATGAATTCTAAAACCTAGTATGTAAATGGTTGTGTGGGTATATTAACCTCTAGTCGATTCAGTATTGAGAAGAAGGAGAGGTGAAGAGAAACAGATGAAAGCAGATTAAATTAAATTAGGATAAGAATTATATCAGGAAAATAAAAATGGAGCAGTGGTCTTTGATTGTTTCGAGTTTGCGAGAGGTCTCGGGTTCGAACCCCAGCAGTGGCAATTTTTTTTAAAACCTATTCTTTTGAGGTATAACTATGTTTATTATTATTATTTCTTATTATTATTACTATTATTATTATTATTATTGTTAGTATTATGTTAACTATTATTAACACCATTACTATAATTAAAATTATTACCTTTACTGTTATTATTAGCATTATCAGTAGTTATTATAATTATCATTAAAAGTATTATTATTATTATGGTTACCATTATTAGTATTATTATTATTATTAAAAAGTATTATTATTATTATTTTTGTTACCATAAGTAATATTAGTATTATTATCATTATTATTACCTTTACCATTATTAGTACTATTACAGCTATATTATTATTAATACTATCAATATCATTATTATAAAAACTAATATGATTATGAAAATAAAAGTTTTAAAGGTGATGTGAAGATTATAAATATGAAAACCATAAATATAAATACCAATGTTATTATAAAATTTATATGTAAGATTAAAATAGATTATTATTATTATTATTATTATTATTATTATTATTATTATTATTATTATTATTATTATTATTATTATTATTATTATTATTACCATCACTATTATTATTATTGTTATTATGAAAAATATAAAACTTTATATAAAAACACATTACCATTACACTAATATTGCTTAATACTATATTTCATCAATAAAATGTTAATAAGTAAACTATATTAAAATTTAATATAATAAGTATTAATTATATACAATGCATGAATTAAATATATATTAAATCTATCTATATAACATAATTTAACAAATATATTATTAATAATAATAATATATAAAATTGTTCGATTTCAAGTATATGTCTTAATATATAAATGAATAATATAGGTTCGTGAATCCGAGGCCAACCCTGCATTGTTCAATGTCGTCATATGTATTTTTACTACAAAATACTGTATTGTGAGTTTCATTTGCTCCCTTTTTAAATGCTTTTGCAATATATATTTTTGGGACTGAGAATACATGCGCTGTTTTTATATATGTTTGACGAAATAGACACAAGTACTCGAAAATTACATTCTATGGTTGGATTATCGAATCGAATATCACCCCTTTTAGCTTGGTAGCCTAAGAATTAGGGAACAGACACCCTAATTGACGCGAATCCTAAAGGTAGATCTACGAGCACTAACTCCCCCCATACTGGAAAATGGTATGCTTTAGTACTTCGAGTTTATATTATACAGATGGATTTATGTTTTGAGGATATTCTATATGCATGATGTTAATGTCAGTTACCAGGTGTTCAATTCATATGAATGATTTTTAAACACTTGCGAGTGTATGATTATTGAATAAAGGAAATCTTGTGGTCTATTAAAATGATGAATGATTATGATAAACTAATGAACTCACCAACCTTTTGGTTGACACTTTAAAGCATGTTTATTCTTAGGTATGAAAGAAATCTTCCGCTGTGCATTTGCTCATTTTAGAGATATTACTTGGAGTCATTCATGACATATTTCAAAAGACGTTGCATTCGAGTCGTTGAGTTCATCAAGATTATTACTAAGTCAATTATAGTTGGATATATTATGAAATAGTATGCATGCCATCAACTTTCAATGTAAAGAAAGTTTGTCTCTTAAAAAAACGAATGCAATGTTTGTAAAATGTATCATATAGAGGTCAAGTACCTCGCGATGTAACCAAATGTAATGTATTCGTCCAGATGGATTAGGACGGGTCATGAAAGTTGGTATCAGAGCGGTGGTCTTAGCGAACCAGGTCTTGCATTAGTGTGTCTAACTGATAGTTGTTTAGATGCATTAGTGAGTCTGGACTTCGACTGTGTCTGCATGTCAAAAGTTTTGCTTATCATTTCTAGTCGGAAATCATCTGCTTATCATCCTTAGGAAACTACCTGCTTATCATTCTTAGTCTAGACACGTTTTACTGCATTGACTGCATGAATAGTGTATAGACAAAATTCATATCTTAGCGTATCTGATAATTCATATCTTAGCGCATCTGTTGCTGTAAACTTGCCTGACATATGCCGTAAATTCCTCCGTAGTCTACGAAATCTTTAGTACTATATATATAGACATTCTATGTAGTTAGAATACCATCAAATATTCGAAAATCCTTTCATATCGAAAAATCCTCCATCTGATCGTATGAGATGGATCCCTCAACCAGTTCGAATTCCTCGGATTCCGACAGCTATTCCGATATGGATATCCACCTGAGCTCCGAAAGCATGCATCATTAGAATGAATCAACCAATCATTCATCCCCAATTTATCTGATGAGTTCGTAGTCGACTTAATCAATGGAGACGAGAAGAAGGCGATACTTTCCATCAACTAAATTTCCCTCTTGGCGATGAACCTGAAGCACTCACCGACGAACCAAATCGAAACACCATTTTTACCCTCATTTCTCGAATATCTCGCCACGATTAAATCCTATTTAAAATTCTAAACATTACTCATCCGCTCATTCTGACCAACAATCATCCCGGAATAATAGAAAAAGTCAACGAGCTTCGCGCTCGAGTAATCAATTTGGAAAATATGGTGCAAAACTTACCAGCTTTAGCAACATCACCGATATCAACAGAACCATAAGCAACAGCACCCGTACCATCAACAATACACGCCTCAACATCGCAATCTGTATCTCGAGCATAATTATCGTTCTACATGACATTCTACATCATTTATCTTTGTTCGACATGGCGATTATGTAATCTCTAATGTTTTAGAGATTATGTACTCTAGTTTTAACCGTAAATCAAATGAGTTTAATATCTTATTGACTCATTAAATCCATGATTACATCTGAAGAAAATATATATGAATATATGTTTTCATAAATATTGTAATTAAAAATTCTTCTGTACAAACCGTTAATGGTGAAAATATTTTAACGGGTAGGTAATACCTGAGGAATATTTAGATTTCACATTAATAAGTTATACTGTACAATCTTCCAACTTGATTCAACAGTCATTTACTATCTTATTTACATCCACAGAGATACAAATCCGTTCACCACAGAATAACCATTTTTATTCAATTTCATATTTGCATTTTGATTTATCAAAATCCAGCAAGTGGCATAATGAAGAAAACATTGGACAAAATAAAATTTGTTAGAAACAAACAAATTAACTATGAGAAATTTTGTTAAGAATCCATGCTAACTATTCCTAGCTAACTGTTCCTAGCTAACTGTTAATTTCGTATTACATTTTATTTTATCGCAATTTATTTATCGTAATTTTTTTATTCTTGCAATTTTATTTATCGTCATTTAATTTCTGTCATTTATTTTACGCACTTTAAATCGGGACATGAATACAAGGTTTTGTCATATCATATCGACGCATCTATATATATTATTTGGAATGACCATAGACACTCTATATGCTGTAATGTTCGAGTTCGCTATACAGGGTTGAGGTTGATTTTTAGATAATATATATATTTTGAGTTGTGATCGAATCTGAGATATGTATATGGGTCACGATACGTATTAATTAATTTAAATATTATATATTAAACTATATATGAATTATTGAATTTCTAACTGTGGACTATTAACTGTGGACTACCAACATTGGACAATTAAAATGAATTAAAATATTGACTATAACATATGAAACTAAACATTTCTTCAAGTTTGCCACTTGATTTCATCTTAAACCTCATTTGTATCTTGACGATTACAATCTGCGTTCAAACCTTTCAAGAATCTTGAAAACACCTCAATCGGGAGGATGAACCAACCGCACTTCATCTATGGAAGAAAAGATTGATGCATATAGTCATGCACCTGAAAACACTCGGAACCTGAGTAAACGTTTAACACATATCTGTGCTAATTCCTTTAGTGTTATTATTACCCAAAATAACTTGGTAATTCCTTTCAAAGTAGCAAATTTTGTCACAGCTCCAATAAGTCAACTTCGACTATTCGTTCGAAACAACCTTATTATCAACTTGATATATATGTGTGCTCTTTTATTGTTATCAGGGAATCTTTTATATTCCACCATATTACCATCAGCGTTTAATCATCTAAAACATAATTCTCTTGAAACCACCACGGATTGATAACCGATGATTCAGATATGACTACGTTAAATGCAGAGGAAACAGCAAAATTGTAGATGGTCTAAATGGCCAAGAGTTTGATAATAAAGAATGGAGTGTTGGGAACACTCGATAGAAAATTTGGTACTGAAAAACGGATTGAGCTAACCATGAAGGAGACCAAGGACAAATACAAGGACCAAACCCTATAATCAAAGAATCCAGATAATTTTGGATCCGATGAAATCTTTAGAGAATATCTTGTTCCAAAGTCATGTTAAAATCTTGCGGAAAATTTTTCTTCATCAACATTCGAACTTAGAAATTCCAAAATATCATCATAAATATCTCCGATATTTCTGAGGATATTTTCATAAATATTTTTGTCCGAAATTATCTACCCCTTCGTGTTTTATGTATTCCATTATATTGAAAACTTCTGTAAAATCTAAGAATAAATTATGAATGAATTGTGGAGAAGTGTTGGGAATTGAAGCATGGGTTAGTATAATATAATGACGCCCGGCCAACGTAATTATATTACAGTAAGTCATGCTGAGTTTCTAATGAAACGTGATGATGGTTCACAGTAGATCATACCATCATCATGTGTCATGTTACATAACTCTTTCATTCTGCTTAACTTCTAAACATATCAAGAAAATATATTCTTTATAGTTCTATTCTCAGTGATTCTGGTAATTTGATAAATCAAATCGTGCTATTACGTTCTATCTTGTTTAGAACATTAAGTTCATTCAAAACTCCATACTTACGAATTCTGGACCGTTACTTGTTTTACTAGAGGTCGAGAAGAGAATAAAAAGGCAAAGAGCTCCTAAATATAAGGAAAGATATAAAACTCGACAACAACACAAAAATCACAAACCGTGTACGTTAATACGAATAGCAATATAAAGACACGGGAGTATGATAAACGCAATAACCCTAAGAGCGAAGTACAAGTAATCAGATTCCTTCGGTGTTAAATGAAAAAGGAGGATGATCGATATGAAAGTCAGGAATATATCCAGAATTAAAACTGGATGAAGCATATTGACTGATGATTTGAATGTATGAATTAAAATATAAAAAATGGGAGTGGTGGGAAGTAATGGAACGGTAGAAGTTCATTTATAGTGAAAATACCAGACAAAGCAATCGAGACAGATAATCGCATTTAATTATAAGAGATCTTAATTTCCATAAATCCTGAAGAATCAGATCTTATAGATTTTCAAGATTTTCTTTTAAATCCCTTGAATTCCGGAATTCAAACATGACCACGTCAAGAGTCAAGAAGAAACTTTATTTCTTCAATTCACACTTTTGTGATAGCTTCACTCGTACTCTTCGAGTAATTGAATTGTTTTATCCATATTACTCAACGATGATAAAACTATATTTATCAACTCATATTCGTCATGATAACATTCTTATTGTTAACCATGACGACCTCGATCAAATTTCGGGACGAAATTTCTTTAACGGGTAGGTACTGTGAAGACCCGGAAATTTCCGACCAAATTTAAACTTGATCTGTATAAGATTCTGACATGATAAGCAAAGTCTATTAAATCGAGTCCCAAAATATTTGAAACTATTTTTTTTCTTCATGAATGCATTTGACCTTTGACATTTTTCCGACGATTCACGAACAATTGTTTGTAAATAAATATGTATACATATATAAATTTAAGTATATATATATATATATATATATATATATATATATATATAATAAAGTGAAACTATAAAATATAAGCATAAGAATTAAATATGTAAAATAAGATATAAACTAATTTATTGTAATTTAAAATGAATCTATATATATAAAAGTATACATGGTTTCTGCGTATAGTTATTATTATGTGTATATTGTAATACATATAAAGTTTATAAATAAATAATAAATATTCAATAAAAGTTACTATATAATGTAGTACATAAATATTACATAATTTATAATACAATACAAGTTAAAATATAGTTGTTATATTAAGATTATTACTTTCAGAAATATTAACATTAATATCAGTATTGTTAATATCATTACATATATATATATATATATATATATATATATATATATATATATATATATATATATATATATATATATATATATATATATATATGTGAAATTTGATACATTTAATTCATTGTAATATTATTATTATTATTATTAACATTATTATTATTATCATTATTAATATCATTCTTATTATAACTAGTAGTAAAATTATAATTTTAGTTATTATGATTAGTATTAGTATTATTATTAGATATTATCATTTTTATAGATTATCAACATTATTATTATTATAAAATAAGTAATATAACTCATTAATATTATCATTAATAACATTATTATTAACAATTATTGTATCATTATTCTTAAATTATTAGTATGATGATTATATTTAAAGCTAACAGTATTACTTTTATATATAATATCAGTATTATTTATTATTATAAATTATATAATTATTATTATTATTAGTATTTTGATTATTAATAATATATATTTATATTTACTAATAAATCCCGTATAAAGGGGAAACAGATGAATCCAGTTTCAGTAACAATTAACTGTAACCAAATTTGATTTCCTGTCTCCTAAATTGATAAACCTAATATTCGATTGTACCAATTAAGCACCTAATCACACGAATCAAACCAATGGTGAAGAAATAAAATCAGTTTCAGGTCTCTATCAGATATACATATTTCTGTTTTATTTAAAATACTGGAATAAAACTTTCTATCAAAATCTCTTGTATATAATCGATTAAACTCAATAAAATTCAGGGATCCCACTTTCTTTACCCTATCAATATCAAATATCAATAATAATTTAATTCAAGTCGTTAATCTAAACCAGAAACAAATAAGCTGAAGCCGTCGACCCTGTTTTTACTTCCATTTTTTTTTAAAAGCTCGATTTTGTATTTAAACTCAAAATGTAATAATGCAGTCATATTAAGAATCTTCTAAGAAATCTATCTGTAAGTTTTCATCTCTCAATTCGTTCTATTGATTTTGAATTTGAGAAGTCAAAGTTTAAAATTTTAAAAGTCAATAATTGTTCTTCTCACAAATTCATGTTATCTGTTATAATTTAAATCCAATTAATGATTTCATAAGTTTCCTTACACAATTTACAAAATATTTTTTGTAGAAATCATGGTCTGAAACACTGCTAAAAATCGAATTGATGTTTGAGTTGATAATTAACTCAGCGAGTTAATTTCTTTCAGTTTATTTTTTTTATTTATTTTTCATTGATTAATTCAAACAATCGATGTCAATTGTTTCGGTTTGAATATGAATTCTAAAACCTAGTATGTAAATGGTTGTGTGGGTATATTAACCTCTGGTCGGTTCAGTATTGAGAAGAAGGAGAGGTGAAGAGAAACAGATGAAAGCAGATTAAATTAAATTAGGATAAGAATTATATCAGGAAAATAAAAACGGAGCAGTGGTCTTTGATTGTTTCGGGTTTGCGAGAGGTCTCGGGTTCGAACCCCGGCAGTGGCAATTTTTTTTTAAAACCTATTCTTTTGAGGTATAACTATGTTTATTATTATTATTTCTTATTATTATTACCATTATTATTATTATTATTATTGTTAGTATTATGTTAACTATTATTAACACCATTACTATAATTAAAATTATTACCTTTACTGTTATTATTAGCATTATCAGTAGTTATTATAATTATCATTAAAAGTATTATTATTATGGTTACCATTATTAGTATTATTATTATTATTAAAAAGTATTATTATTATTATTTTTGTTACCATGAGTAATATTAGTATTATTATCATTATTATTACCTTTACCATTATTAGTACTATTACAGCTATATTATTATTAATACTATCAATATCATTATTATAAAAACTAATATGATTATGAAAATAAAAGTTTTAAAGGTGATGTGAAGATTATAAATATGAAAACCATAAATATAAATACCAATGTTATTATAAAATTTATATGTAAGATTAAAATAGATTATTATTATTATTATTATTATTATTATTATTATTATTATTATTATTATTATTATTATTATTATTATTATTACCATCACTATTATTATTATTATTGTTATTATGACAAATATAAAACTTTATATAAAAACACATTACCATTACACTAATATTACTTAATACTATATTTCATCAATAAAATGTTAATAAGTAAACTATATTAAAATTTAATATAATAAGTATTAATTATATACAATGCATGAATTAAATATATATTAAATCAATCTATCTATATAACATAATATAACAAATATATTGATAATAATAATAATATATAAAATTGTTCGATTTCAAGTATATGTCTTAATATATAAATGAATGATATAGGTTCGTGAATCCGAGGCCAACCCTGCATTGTTCAATGTCATCATATGTATTTTTACTACAAAATACAGTATTGTGAGTTTCATTTGCTCCTTTTTTAAATGCTTTTGCAATATATATTTTTGGGACTGAGAATACATGCGCTGTTTTTATAAATGTTTGACGAAATAGACACAAGTACTCGAAAATTACATTCTATGGTTGGATTATCGAATCGAATATCACCCCTTTTAGCTTGGTAGCCTAAGAATTAGGGAACAGACACCATAATTGACGTGAATCCTAAAGGTAGATCTACGGGCACCAACTCCCCCCATACTGTAAAATGGTATGCTTTAGTACTTCGAGTTTATATTATACAGATGGATTTCTGTTTTGGGGATATTCTATATGCATGATGTTAATGTCGGTTACCAGGTGTTCAATCCATATGAATGATTTTTAAACACTTGCAAGTGTATGATTATTGAATAAAGGAAATCTTGTGGTCTATTAAAATGATGAATGATTATGATAAACTAATGAACTCACCAACCTTTTGGTTAACACTTTAAAGCATGTTTATTCTCAGGTATGAAAGAAATATCCCGCTGTGCATTTACTCATTTTAGAGATATTACTTGGAGTCATTCATGACATATTTCAAAAGACATTACATTCGAGTCGTTGAGTTCATCAAGATTATTACTAAGTTAATTATAGTTGGATATATTATGAAATAGTATGCATGTCGTCAACTTTCAATGTAAAGAAAGTTTGTCTTTTAAAAAAAACGAATGCAATGTTTGTAAAATGTATCATATAGAGGTCAAGTACCTCGCGATGTAACCAAATGTAATGTATTCGTCCAGATGGATTAGGACGGGTTATGAAAGTAATGGTTACGGTGGTCGTGGTCGTGGACAACGAAATAATAATCCACAAAATTATAAATTTCAACCACCATACAATCCCACAAATCATAATGTTGAAGGAAGCTCTTCAAAGAATATTGAAGATTCTTGTTATCGATGTGGTAAAATTGGCTATTGGTCTAAAAACTGTCAAACAAATCAATATTCTGTTAATCAATATCAGGAATCCCTAAAAGGAAAAGGAAAATGAAAAGAGGCAAACCTTGTGGATGACCTTGATACAAAAATCACTGAGCCAACAAGTGACTACTTTAATGAATAAATTTCCTATTATATGTCCATATCAAATAAATGGATGTAGATTTACGATCTATACCATATATACTTTACTATATGTTTCCTTTTTATGTACTTTCGTTTATAACATATTTTTAAATGTAATATATTGATGAATTATGTACTCATTATTTGTTTTTCATATTTTGAAGTTCATGATGTACACTACTGGAGTACAAAATCGGTCAAATGGTGGGTGTGATGACCCGGAAATTTCTGACCAAATTTAAACTTGATCTTTATATGATTCTGACACGATAAGCAAAGTCTGTAAAGTTGAGTCTCAAAAATTTTGAACTGTTTTCTTGTATTTAATTGATCTTCGACCATTCCCGACGATTCACGAACTTGTACTTGTAAATAAATATGTGTATATATATATAAATATAAATGTAATATATATAAATGTAATATATATAAATGTAAAAGTATCAAATATTTAAACAATGTTATCATATAATGAATGATATAATTACATAATTAATAGATTGTAATATTAATATATTAAATGTAGTTACAAGTTAAAATATAATTGTTATACTAATATTATTATTACTTTCATTATTAATATAAAAATCAGTATTAGCTATTTTATTATTTTCAATATAAAATATATGAAAGTTAACACATGTAATTTGTTATATCATTATTATTACTAAAAATTATCATTTTTATTCCAAAATTATTATTATTATTATTTCTAATACTTTTAATCATTATTCTTATTATTAGTAGTATTACTTGGATATTATTAATATTATTATTATTAATATACCTAATTATTTGTTAATATAAATTATATATAGTAATGAAATATAAATACAGATATATGTATATACATATATATAAAAACAGAGATATATATATATATATATATATATATATATATATATATATATATATATATATATATATATATATATATACTGATATATACAGATACATTATATGAATCAGTATTATTGTATTAATAATATAATTATTAATTTAGATTAAGTAAAAATAAATTACAAGATCAGCTTCAACTACGGAAGCAAAATCTGTTTCATATCTACATCAAACTGTATATAATTTTTGTTTTCTGTCTGCAATCAGTACAGATTGATTCCAATTTATCACACTAACAAACAAACTTAGTACAAATCATAATCAATTTTTATATGATTCTTCTACTTCCTGAATCGAATATTATCTGTCTGATTCATATAACCTGTTGACAAGCAATTTGGTGAGCTGTAAAGAGTATATAGTCGATTGCTTCTATATAATAATATATATTATATCCTAATTAAAATACTTTAATAGGAATCTATTATACATAGATATTAATTATTAATTTAGTTACCAAAATAACATATAAATTATGAATATAAGAAGTATATTAATAATATTAATATAAACTTGTTAATTGTCATTATGTGTTTTAATATATATAACTGGTATAGGTTCGTGAATCCGAGGCCAACCTTGCATTGTTCAGTTCCGTCGTATGCATATTTTTACTACAAAATATCGTATTGTGAGTTCATTTGCTCCCTTTTACTCTTTATATTTTTGGGACTGAGAATACATGCGCTGTTTTTATAACTGCTTTATTAAATGCTTTTGAAATATATTTTGAACAGCGAATACATGAAATGCTTTTATAAATGTTTGACGAGATAGACACAAGCAAAACATTCCTCGAATGAATTATTATGCAGACAGAAGTTCTGCGGATTATTATTGAATTATGTGCACATGATAATTGCCACCACTGAATTATGTGGACATGATAATTGCCACCATTGAATTATGTGGACATGATAATTGCCACCATTGAATTATGTGGACATGATAATTGCCACCAATTGATGTGAATGTTATGTATCTAGAGAATGATTTTTATACACAGGTTATGTGTATTATTTTTTGTGCACGAGATATGTGTACGGTTACTAAGATTTGTGAAAATGGTTTCGTACACGAGAAAGGTGTAATGTATTTAAAAGATATTGCATGTTTATTACAGGTGGGTATAGGATTCAGGCCCATTTGTACCATGCAGCATTTAAATCTTGTGGTCTATCAAAATGATGAATTTGATTATTTTATGATAAACCTATGAACTCACCAACCTTTTGGTTGACACTTGAAAGCATGTTTATTCTCAGGTATGAAAGAATTCTTCCGCTGTGCATTTGCTCATTTTAAAGACATTATTTGGAGTCGATCATCGCAATGGGACCAGATGTTGGTGACTTCGTCCAGTTGGATTAGGACGGGGTGTGACATGTGGTATCAGAGCGGTGGTCTTAGCGAACCAGGTCTTGCATTAGTGTATCTAACTGATAGTTGTTTAGATGCATTAGTGAGTCTGAACTTCGACCGTGTCTGCATGTCAAAAGTTTTGCTTATCATTTTTGTCGGAAATTACATGCTTATCATTCTTAGTCTAGACACATCTTATTGCATTGATTGCATGAATAGTGTATAGACAAAATTCATATCTTAGCGTATCTGCTAATTTATATCTTAGCGTATCTGTTACTGTAAACTTTGCCTGACATATTCCGTAAATTCCTCCGTAATCTACGAAATCTTTTGCTCTATATATATAGATATTTTATGTAATTCGAATACCACCCGATAGCCGAAAAATCATTTCATATCGAAAAATTCTTTATTCAATCGTACGAAATGGAATTCGTCATTAGTTCAAATCCCTCGAATTCCGATAGTGGTACCACACACACTATACTCAAATCTAAAAAATATTTCACTGATTTTAAAGCAACAGAAGGAACGGTACATACTATATCAGGTCCTGCGGATTTAATAAAAGGAATGGGAAAAGCAAAATTTATGTTATCAAATGGTACAAATTTTCTGATAAAAAATGCCTTATTTTCTCCCATGTCAAAGAGAAATTTGTTAAGCTTCTCTGATATATACCAAAATGGATATGATTATCAGTTAGTGACAACAGAAAATGATAAATATTTAAGTATCACTGACAAGAAGCATGTGATTGAAAAACTACCAAAAATTAGTTCTGGTTTACATTATACATATATAAATGTACCAGAAACACACATGGTAGTTAATGAAAAGGCATGTGATCCTGTAATGATCAATCTGTGGCATGAAAGATTAGGCCACCCATGATCAATAATGATGAAAAGAACAATTCAAAATACAGATGGACATCCATTAACGGATCAAAAGATCCCTCATGATGCAATTATCCCATGTACATCATGCTCACTTGAAAAATTGATAATAAGACCATCATCTCTTAAGGTTGAAAAAGAATCACCAATGTTTCTTGAAAGAATTCAAGGTGATATTGAAATGTCCCATTCTTATTGATTAAAAATGTTTCATATTAATTGATTTCGTTGCGAGGTTTTGACCTCTATATGAGACGTTTTTCAAAGACTGCATTCATTTTTAAAACAAACCATAACCTTTATTTCATAAATAAAGGTTTAAAAAGCTTTACGTAGATTATCAAATAATGATAATCTAAAATATCCTGTTTACACACGACCATTACATAATGGTTTACAATACAAATATGTTACATCGAAATCAGTTTCTTGAATGCAGTTTTTACACAATATCATACAAATATGGACTCCAAATCTTGTCCTTATTTTAGTATGCAACAGCGGAAGCTCTTAGTATTCACCTGAGAATAAACATGCTTTAAACGTCAACAAAAATGTTGGGGAGTTATAGGTTTAACCTATATATATCAAATCGTAACAATAGACCACAAGATTTCATATTTCAATACACATCCCATACATAGAGATAAAAATCATTCATATGGTGAACAACTGGTAACCGATATTAACAAGATGCATATATAAGAATATCCCCATCATTCCGGGACACCCTTCGGATATGATATAAATTTTGAAGTACTAAAGCATCCGGTACTTTGGATGGGGTTTGTTAGGCCCAATAGATCTATCTTTAGGATTCGCGTCAATTAGGGTGTCTGTTCCCTAATTCTTAGATTACCAGACTTAATAAAAAGGGGCATATTCGATTTCGATAATTTAACCATAGAATGTAGTTTCACGTACTTGTGTCTATTTTGTAAATCATTTATAAAACCTGCATGTATTCTCATCCCAAAAATATTAGATTTTAAAAGTGGGACTATAACTCACTTTCACAGATTTTTACTTCGTCGGGAATTAAGACTTGGCCACTGGTTGATTCACGAACCTATAACAAGTTGATTCACGAACCATAAAGTGATTCAAACGGCGCCATCTCAATGCTTGAATGGTAGCTGTTGTTGTAGGAAAATTCTGCTAACGGTAGATGTCGATCCCAACTGTTTCCGAAATCAATAAAACATGCTCGTAGCATGTCTTCAAGCGTTTGTATCATCCTTTCGCTCTGCCCATCAGTTTGTGGATGATAGGCAGTACTCATGTCTAGACGAGTTCCTAATGCTTGCTGTAATGTCTGCCAGAATCTTGAAATAAATCTGCCATCCCTATCAGAGATAATAGAGATTGATATTCCATTTCTGGAGACGACTTCCTTCAAATACAGTCGTGCTAACTTCTCCATCTTGTCATCTTTTCTTATTGGCAGGAAATGTGCTAATTTGGTGAGACGATCAACTATTACCCAAATAGTATCAAAACCACTTGCAGTCCTTGGCAATTTAGTGATGAAATCTATGGTAATGTTTTCCCATTTCCATTCCGGGATTTCGGGTTGTTGAAGTAGACCTGATGGTTTCTGATGCTCAGCTTTGACCTTAGAACACGTCAAACATTCTCCTACGTATTTAGCAACATCGGCTTTCATACCCGGCCACCAAAAATGTTTCTTGAGATCCTTGTACATCTTTCCCGTTCCAGGATGTATTGAGTATCTGGTTTTATGAGCTTCTCTAAGTATCATTTCTCTCATATCTCCAAATTTTGGTACCCAAATCCTTTCAGCCCTATACCGGGTTCCGTCTTCCCGAATATTAAGATGCTTCTCCGATCCTTTGGGTATTTCATCCTTTAAATTTCCCTCTTTTAAAACTCTTTGTTGCGCCTCCTTTATTTGAGTAGTAAGGTTATTATGAATCATTATATTCATAGATTTTACTCGAATGGGTTCTCTGTCCTTCCTGCTCAAGGCATCGGCTACCACATTTGCCTTTCCCGGGTGGTAACGAATCTCAAAGTCGTAATCATTCAATAATTCAATCCACCTACGCTGCCTCATATTCAGTTGTTTCTGATTAAATATGTGTTGAAGACTTTTGTGGTCGGTATATATAATACTTTTGACCCCATATAAGTAGTGCCTCCAAGTCTTTAATGCAAAAACAACCGCGCCTAATTCTAAATCATGCGTCGTATAATTTTGTTCGTGAATCTTCAATTGTCTAGACGCATAAGCAATCACCTTCGTTCGTTGCATTAATACACAACCGAGACCTTGCTTTGATGCGTCACAATAAAACACAAAATCATCATTCCCTTCAGGCAATGACAATATAGGTGCCGTAGTTAGCTTTTTCTTCAATAACTGAAACGCTTTCTCTTGTTCATCATTCCATTCAAATTTCTTCCCTTTATGCGTTAATGCAGTCAAGGGTTTTGCTATTCTGGAAAAGTCTTGGATGAACCTTCTGTAGTAACCAGCTAGTCCTAAAAACTGGCGTATGTGTTTCGGAGTTTTTGGGGTTTCCCACTTTTCAACAGTTTCTATCTTTGCCGGATCCACCTTAATACCTTCTTTGTTCACTATGTGACCGAGGAATTGAACTTCTTCCAACCAAAATGCACACTTTGAAAACTTAGCGTACAATTCTTCCTTCCTCAATACTTCTAACACCTTTCTCAAATGTTGACCGTGTTCTTGGTCATTCTTTGAGTAAATAAGTATGTCATCAATGAAAACAATGACAAACTTGTCAAGGTATGGTCCACACACTCGGTTCATAAGGTCCATGAACACAGCTGGTGCATTAGTTAAACCAAACGGCATGACCATAAACTCGTAATGACCGTAACGTGTTCTGAAAGCAGTCTTTGGAATATCATCTTCTTTCACCCGCATTTGATGATACCCGGAACGTAAGTCAATCTTTGAATAAACAGACGAGTCTTGTAGTTGATCAAATAAGTCGTCAATTCTCGGTAGTGGGTAGCGGTTCTTGATGGTAAGTTTGTTCAACTCTCGGTAGTCGATACACAACCTGAATGTACCATCTTTCTTCTTGACAAACAAAACAGGAGCTCCCCACGGTGATGTGCTTGGTCGAATGAAACCACGCTCTAAAAGTTCTTGTAATTGGCTTTGCAGTTCTTTCATCTCGCTGGGTGCGAGTCTGTAAGGAGCACGAGCTATTGGTGCAGCTCCTGGTACAAGATCTATTTGAAATTCAACGGATCGTTGTGGGGGTAATCCCGGTAATTCTTTCGGAAATACATCGGGAAATTCTTTTGCAATGGGAACATCATTGATGCTCTTTTCTTCAGTTTGTACTTTCCCGACGTGTGCTAGAACAGCATAGCAACCTTTTCTTATTAGTTTTTGTGCCTTCAAATTACTAATAATATGTAGCTTCGTGTTGCCCTTTTCTCCGTACACCATTAAGGGTTTTCCTTTTTCTCGTATAATGCGAATTGCATTTTTGTAACAAACGATCTCTGCTTTCACTTCTTTCAACCAGTCCATACCGATTATCACATCAAAACTCCCTAAATCTACTGGTATCAAATCAATCTTAAATGTTTCGCTAACCAGTTTAATTTCTCGATTCCGACATATATTATCTGCTGAAATTAATTTACCATTTGCTAATTCGAGTAAAAATTTACTATCCAAAGGCGTCAATGGACAACTTAATTTAGCACAAAAATCTCTACTCATATAGCTTCTATCCGCACCCGAATCAAATAAAACGTAAGCAGATTTATTGTCAATAAGAAACGTACCCGTAACAAGCTCCGGGTCTTCCTGTGCCTCTGCCGCATTAATATTGAAAACTCTTCCGCGGCCTTGTCCATTCGTGTTCTCCTGGTTCGGGCAATTTCTAATAATGTGGCCCGGTTTTCCACATTTATAACAAACTACGTTGGCATAACTTGCTCCGACACTACTTGCTCCGCCATTACTCATTCCGACACCATTTGTTCCTTTCGTTCTATTAACCCCTGGTCCGTAGACCTCACACTTCGCCGCGCTATGACCATTTCTTTTACACTTGTTGCAAAATTTGGTGCAGAACCCCGAGTGATACTTTTCACACCTTTGGCATAGCTGCTTCTGATTGTTGTTGTTGTTGCGGTTATTATTGTTGTTGGGATGATTGTTGTAGTTGCTGTTGTTGTTGTTGTTGGGCCGTTTGTTGTAGTTGCGATTGATGTTGCGATTGTTGGGATAATTGTTGCGATTATTGTTGTAATTGCTGTTGTTGTTGTATTGGTGATTCTTATCACCGTTTTCCTCCCACTTTCTTTTGACTTGCTTCACATTGGCCTCTTCAGCAGTCTGTTCTTTAATTCTTTCTTCAATCTGGTTCACTAGTTTGTGAGCCATTCTACATGCCTGTTGTATGGAGGCGGGCTCGTGTGAACTTATATCTTCTTGGATTCTTTCCGGTAATCCTTTCACAAACGCGTCAATCTTCTCTTCCTCATCTTCGAACGCTCCCGGACACAATAGGCACAATTCTGTGAATCGTCTTTCGTACGTGGTAATATCAAATCCTTGGGTTCACAACCCTCTAAGTTCTGTCTTGAGCTTATTGACCTCGGTTCTAGGACGGTACTTCTCATTCATCAAGTGCTTGAATGCTGACCACGGTAGTGCGTACGCATCGTCTTGTCCCACTTGCTCTAGATAGGTATTCCACCATGTTAACGCAGAACCTGTGAAGGTATGCGTAGCGTACTTCACTTTGTCCTCTTCAGTACACTTACTTATGGCAAACACCGATTCGGCCTTCTCGGTCCACCGTTTCAATCCGATCGGTCCTTCGGTTCCATCAAATTCCAAAGGTTTGCAGGCAGTGAATTCTTTGTAGGTGCATCCTACACGATTTCCTGTACTGCCAGATCCAAGGTTATTGTTGGTATGTAGCGCAGCCTGTACTGCGGCTATGTTTGAAGCTAGAAAAGTACGGAATTCCTCTTCATTCATATTCACGGTGTGTCGAGTAGTCGGTGCCATTTCCTTCAAAATAGTCAAATGGAACAAGTTAATCATACAGAATATTAAGAGTAGTTAATAGTATTTCGTAGCATAATATGAACTCATTTATAAAAGCTTTTTCTTCATATTAGCGTTTTATAAGTTTAAATTCGGGTAGTACCTACCCGTTAAGTTCATACTTAGTAGCTAATATACAATTCAACTACTACAATTCTATATGAAAAACTGATTGTAATAATATTTCGCGTTCAAACTTTTATACAATATTTTACAAACTTACAATACCGCTTATTTTACATAAAGCATGAAATATAGCACACAATAACTTTGATACAAGATAGTTGTGAAGATAATTCTAGCTAGTACACAAGTCGTTCAGCAAAGGTAATAAAGACACGTAATTCATACGTCCAGAAACAAGTCATGCATTCTGGTTTTACTAGGACTACTTCCCATCCTTGGTCTTGTGGAACATAACCGTTATGGCCGTTGATAAGACAGCGTGTTGTAACGTCGTCAAAGGGACGAGGGTTATGTAATGTCCAACAGTCCCGTAACAATCTAAAAACCTCATTTCTTACCCCAATTACCGACTCCGTCACTTGTGGGAACGTTATGTTTAATAGTTGTAGGCCGATGTTCTTGTTCTCACTTTGGTGAGAAGGGAACATTACTAATCCGTAAGCATAACATGCTTCTTTATGTTGCATGTTAGCCGCTTTTTCTAAATCACGAAGTCCAATATCCGGATATATTGAGTCAAAATAATTTCTTAACCCATTGCGTAAAATAGCATTTGGGTTCCCCGCAATATATGCGTCAAAGTAAACACATCGTAACTTATGGATTTCCCAATGTGATATCCCCCATCTTTCGAACGAAAGCCTTTTATAAACCAAGGCATTCTTGGAACGTTCTTCGAATGTCTTACAAACTGATCTCGCCTTAAATAGTTGTGCCGAAGAACTCTGACCGACTCTAGACAAGATTTCATCAATCATGTCTCCGGGTAGGTCTCTTAAAATATTGGGTTGTCTATCCATTTTGTGTTTTTATACTGTAAAATAGAGAAGAGTTAGATTCATAAAAAAAATACTTATTAATACAAGCAATTTTTACATATATCATAAAGCATAAGCACACTATATTACATATATTACACCACACGAATACAACTATCTTATTCCAACTCGCTTGTTTCTTCTTCTTCGGTTTTGGTTCGTTTTGCCAAGTTTCTAGGGATATATGATGTTCCCCTAATACGAGAGTAATTTTCCACATTGGTTTAGAAAAACCTGGGGGTTTAGAGGTTCTCGGGTCATTGTTACAACTTAAGGACTTCGGGGGTTGACGATACATATAAAGTTCATCGGGGTTGGAATTAGATTTCTCTATTTTTATGCCCTTTCCCTTATTATTTTCTTTTGCCTTTTTAAATTCAGTTGGGGTAATTTCTATAACATCATCGGAATTCTCGTCGGAATCTGATTCATCGGAGAATTGGTAATCCTCCCAATATTTTGCTTCCTTGGCGGAAACACCATTGACCATAATTAACTTTGGTCGGTTGGTTGAGGATTCTCTTTTACTTAACCGTTTTATTATTTCCCCCACCGGTTCTATTTCTTCTTCCGGTTCCGATTCTTCTTTCGGTTCCGATTCTTCTTCCGGTTCCGACTCTTCTTCCGGTTCCTCTTCGGGAACTTGTGAATCAGTCCACGAATCATTCCAATTTACATTTGACTCTTCATTATTATTAGGCGAGTCAATGGGACTTGTTCTAGAGGTAGACATCTATCACATAATATCAAACACGTTAAGAGATTAATATATCACATAATATTCATATGTTAAAAATATATAGTTTCCAACAAAAATGTTAAGCAATCATTTTTAAAAAAAACACGGTCGAAGTCCAGACTCACTAATGCATCCTAACAAACTCAATAAGACACACTAATGCAAATTTTCTGGTTCTCTAAGACCAACGCTCTAATACCAACTGAAATGTCCCGTTCTTATTGATTAAAAACGTTCCATATTAATTGATTTCGTTGCGAGGTTTTGACCTCTATATGAGACGTTTTCAAAGACTGCATTCATTTTTAAAACAAACCATAACCTTTATTTCATAAATAAAGGTTCAAAAAGCTTTACGTAGATTATCAAATAATGATAATCTAAAATATCCTGTTTACACACGACCATTACATAATGGTTTACAATACAAATATGTTACATCGAAATCAATTTCTTGAATGCAGTTTTTACACAATATCATACAAACATAGACTCCAAATCTTGTCCTTATTTTAGTATGCAACAGCGGAAGCTCTTAGTATTCACCTGAGAATAAACATGCTTTAAACGTCAACAAAAATGTTGGTGAGTTATAGGTTTAACCTATATATATCAAATCGTAACAATAGACCACAAGATTTCATATTTCAATACACATCCCATACATAGAGATAAAAATCATTCATATGGTGAACACCTGGTAACCGATATTAACAAGATGCATATATATAAGAATGTCCCCATCATTCCGGGACACCCTTCGGATATGATATAAATTTCGAAGTACTAAAGCATCCGGTACTTTGGATGGGGTTTGTTAGGTCCAATAGATCTATCTTTAGGATTCGCGTCAATTAGGGTGTCTGTTCCCTAATTCTTAGATTACCAGACTTAATAAAAAGGGGCATATTCGATTTCGATAATTCAACCATAGAATGTAGTTTCACGTACTTGTGTCTATTTTGTAAATCATTTATAAAACCTGCATGTATTCTCATCCCAAAAATATTAGATTTTAAAAGTGGGACTATAACTCACTTTCACAGATTTTTACTTCGTCGGGAAGTAAGACTTGGCCACTGGTTGATTCACGAACCTATAACAATATATACATATATATCAAAGTATGTTTAAAATATATTTACAACACTTTTAATATATTTTGATGTTTTAAGTTTATTAAGTCAGCTGTCCTCGTTAGTAACCTACAACTAGTTGTCCACAGCTAGATGTACAGAAATAAATCGATAAATATTATCTTGAATCAATCCACGACCCAGTGTATACGTACCTCAGTATTGATCATAACTCAAACTATATATATTTTGGAATCAACCTCAACCCTGTATAGCTAACTCCAACATTCACATATAGAGTGTCTATGGTTGTTCCGAAATATATATAGATGTGTCGACATGATAGGTCGAAACATTGTATACGTGTCTATGGTATCTCAAGATTACATAATATACAATACAAGTTGATTAAGTTATGGTTGGAATAGATTTGTTACCAATTTTCACGTAGCTAAAATGAGAAAAATTATCCAATCTTGTTTTACCCATAACTTCTTCATTTTAAATCCGTTTTGAGTGAATCAAATTGCTATGGTTTCATATTGAACTCTATTTTATGAATCTAAAAATAAAAAGTATAGGTTTATAGTCGGAAAAATAAGTTACAAGTCGTTTTTGTAAAGGTAGTCATTTCAGTCGAAAGAACGACGTCTAGATGACCATTTTAGAAAACATACTTCCACTTTGAGTTTAACCATAATTTTTGGATATAGTTTCATGTTCATAATAAAAATCATTTTCCCAGAATAACAACTTTTAAATCAAAGTTTATCATAGTTTTTAATTAACTAACCCAAAACAGCCCGCGGTGTTACTACGACGGCGTAAATCCGGTTTTACGGTGTTTTTCGTGTTTCCAGGTTTTAAATCATTAAGTTAGCATATCATACAGATATAGAACATGTGTTTAGTTGATTTTAAAAGTCAAGTTAGAAGGATTAACTTTTATTTGCGAACAAGTTTAGAATTAACTAAACTATGTTCTAGTGATTACAAGTTTAAACCTTCGAATAAGATAGCTTTATATGTATGAATAGAATGATGTTATAAACATCATTACTACCTCAAGTTCCTTGGATAAACCTACTGGAAAAGAGAAAAATGGATCTAGCTTCAACGGATCCTTGGATGGCTCGAAGTTCTTGAAGCAGAATCATGACACGAAAACAAGTTCAAGTAAGATCATCACTTGAAATAAGATTGTTATAGTTATAGAAATTGAACCAAAGTTTAAATATGATTATTACCTTGTATTAGAATGATAACCTACTATAAGAAATAAAGATTTTTTGAGGTTGGATGATCACCTTACAAGATTGGAAGTGAGCTAGCAAACTTGAAAGTATTCTTGATTTTATGTAACTAGAACTTGTAGAATATATGAAGAACACTTAGAACATGAAGATAGAACTTGAGAGAGATCAATTAGATGAAGAAAATTGAAGAATGAAAGTGTTTGTAGGTGTTTTTGGTCGTTGGTGTATGGATTAGATATAAAGGATATGTAATTTTGTTTTCATGTAAATAAGTCATGAATGATTACTCATATTTTTGTATTTTTATGAGATATTTCATGCTAGTTGCCAAATGATGGTCCTTACATGTGTTAGATGACTCACATGGGCTGCTAAGAGCTGATCATTGGAGTGTATATACCAATAGTACATACATCCAAAAGCTGTGTATTGTACGAGTACGAATACGGGTGCATACGAGTAGAATTGTTGATGAAACTGAACGAGGATGTAATTGTAAGCATTTTTGTTAAGTAGAAGTATTTTGATAAGTGTATTGAAGTCTTTCAAAAGTGTATAAATACATATTAAAACACTACATGTATATACATTTTAACTGAGTCGTTAAGTCATCGTTAGTCGTTACATGTAAGTGTTGTTTTGAAACCTTTAGGTTAACGATCTTGTTAAATGTTGTTAACCCAATGTTTATAATATCAAATGAGATTTTAAATTATTATATTATCATGATATTATCATGTATGAATATCTCTTAATATGATATATATATACATTAAATGTCTTTACAACGATAATCGTTACATATATGTCTCGTTTAAAAATCATTAAGTTAGGAGTCTTGTTTTTACATATGTAGTTCATTGTTAATATACTTAATGATATGTTTACTTATCATAGTATCATGTTAACTATATATATATATCCATATATATGTCATCATATAGTTTTTACAAGTTTTAACGTTCGTGAATCACCGGTCAACTTGGGTGGTCAATTGTCTATATGAAACATATTTCAATTAATCAAGTCTTAACAAGTTTGATTGCTTAACATGTTGGAAACATTTAATCATGTAAATATCAATCTCAATTAATATATATAAACATGGAAAAGTTCGGGTCACTACAAGATGTACAGAAATATATCGATAAATATTATCTTGAATCAATCCACGACACAGTGTATACGTATCTCAGTATTGATCACAACTCAAACTATATATATTTTGGAATCAACCTCAACCCTGTATAGCTAACTCCAATATTCACATATAGAGTGTCTATGGTTGTTCCGAAATATATATAGATGTGTCGACATGATAGGTCGAAACATTGTATACGTGTCTATGGTATCTCAAGATTACATAATATACAATACAAGTTGATTAAGTTATGGTTGGAATAGATTTGTTACCAATTTTCACGTAGCTAAAATGAGAAAAATTATCCAATCTTGTTTTACCCATAACTTCTTCATTTTAAATCCGTTTTGAGTGAATCAAATTGCTATGGTTTCATATTGAACTCTATTTTATGAATCTAAAAATAAAAAGTATAGGTTTATAGTCGGAAAAATAAGTTACAAGTCGTTTTTGTAAAGGTAGTCATTTCAGTCGAAAGAACGACGTCTAGATGACCATTTTAGAAAACATACTTCCACTTTGAGTTTAACCATAATTTTTGGATATAGTTTCATGTTCATAATAAAAATCATTTTCCCAGAATAACAACTTTTAAATCAAAGTTTATCATAGTTTTTAATTAACTAACCCAAAACAGCCCGCGGTGTTACTACGACGGCGTAAATCCGGTTTTACGGTGTTTTTCATGTTTCCAGGTTTTAAATCATTAAGTTAGCATATTATACAGATATAGAACATGTGTTTAGTTGATTTTAAAAGTCAAGTTAGAAGGATTAACTTTTATTTGCGAACAAGTTTAGAATTAACTAAACTATGTTCTAGTGATTACAAGTTTAAACCTTCGAATAAGATAGCTTTATATGTATGAATAGAATGATGTTATGAACATCATTACTACCTCAAGTTCCTTGGATAAACCTACTGGAAAAGAGAAAAATGGATCTAGCTTCAACGGATCCTTGGATGGCTCGAAGTTCTTGAAGCAGAATCATGACACGAAAACAAGTTCAAGTAAGATCATCACTTGAAATAAGATTGTTATAGTTATAGAAATTGAACCAAAGTTTAAATATGATTATTACCTTGTATTAGAATGATAACCTACTATAAGAAATAAAGATTTTTTGAGGTTGGATGATCACCTTACAAGATTGGAAGTGAGCTAGCAAACTTGAAAGTATTCTTGATTTTATGTAACTAGAACTTGTAGAATATATGAAGAACACTTAGAACATGAAGATAGAACTTGAGAGAGATCAATTAGATGAAGAAAATTGAAGAATGAAAGTGTTTGTAGGTGTTTTTGGTCGTTGGTGTATGGATTAGATATAAAGGATATGTAATTTTGTTTTCATGTAAATAAGTCATGAATGATTACTCATATTTTTGTAATTTTATGAGATATTTCATGCTAGTTGCCAAATGATGGTCCTCACATGTATTAGATGACTCACATGGGCTGCTAAGAGCTGATCATTGGAGTGTATATACCAATAGTACATACATCCAAAAGCTGTGTATTGTACGAGTACGAATACGGGTGCATACGAGTAGAATTGTTGATGAAACTGAACGAGGATGTAATTGTAAGCATTTTTATTAAGTAGAAGTATTTTGATAAGTGTATTGAAGTCTTTCAAAAGTGTATAAATACATATTAAAACACTACATGTATATACATTTTAACTGAGTCGTTAAGTCATCGTTAGTCGTTACATGTAAGTGTTGTTTTGAAACCTTTAGGTTAACGATCTTGTTAAATGTTGTTAACCCAATGTTTATAATATCAAATGAGATTTTAAATTATTATATTATCATGATATTATCATGTATGAATATCTCTTAATATAATATATATACATTAAATGTCTTTACAACGATAATCGTTACATATATGTCTCGTTTAAAAATCATTAAGTTAGTAGTCTTGTTTTTACATATGTAGTTCATTATTAATATACTTAATGATATGTTTAATTATCATAGTATCATGTTAACTATATATATATCCATATATATGTCATCATATAGTTTTTACAAGTTTTAACGTTCGTGAATCACCGGTCAACTTGGGTGGTCAATTGTCTATATGAAACATATTTCAATTAATCAAGTCTTAACAAGTTTGATTGCTTAACATGTTGGAAACATTTAATCATGTAAATATCAATCTAAATTAATATATATATACATGGAAAAGTTCGGGTCACTACAGTACCTACCCGTTAAATAAATTTCGTCCCGAAATTTTAAGCTGTTGAAGGTGTTGACGAATCTTCTGGAAATGGATGCGGGTATTTCTTCTTCATCTGATCTTCACGCTCCCAGGTGAACTCGGGTCCTCTACGAGCATTCCATCGAACCTTAACAATTGGTATCTTGTTTTGCTTAAGTCACCTTAACAATTGGTATCTTGTTTTGCTTAAGTCTTTTAACCTCACGATCCATTATTTCGACGGGTTCTTCGATGAATTGAAGTTTTTCGTTGATTTGGATTTCATCTAACGGAATAGTGAGATCTTCTTTAGCAAAACATTTCTTCAAATTCAAGACATGGAAAGTGTTATGTACAGCCGCGAGTTGTTGAGGTAACTCAAGTCGGTAAGCTACTGGTCTGACACGATCAATAATCTTGAATGGTCCAATATACCTTGAATTTAATTTCCCTCGTTTACCAAATCGAACAACGCCTTTACAAGGTGCAACTTTAAGCATGACCATCTCTCCAATTTCAAATTCTATATCTTTTCTTTTAATGTCAGCGTAGCTCTTTTGTCGACTTTGGGCGGTTTTCAACCGTTGTTGAATTTGGATGATCTTCTCGGTAGTTTCTTGTATAATCTCCGGACCCGTAATCTGTCTATCCCCCACTTCACTCCAACAAATCGGAGACCTGCACTTTCTACCATAAAGTGCTTCAAACGGCGCCATCTCAATGCTTGAATGGTAGCTGTTGTTGTAGGAAAATTCTGCTAACGGTAGATGTCGATCCCAACTGTTTCCGAAATCAATAACACATGATCGTAGCGTATCTTCAAGCGTTTGTATCGTCCTTTCGCTCTGCCCATCAGTTTGTGGATGATAGGCAGTACTCATGTCTAGACGAGTTCCTAATGCTTGCTGTAATGTCTGCCAGAATCTTGAAATAAATCTGCCATCCCTATCAGAGATAATAGAGATTGGTATTCCATGTCTGGAGACGACTTCCTTCAAATACAGTCGTGCTAACTTCTCCATCTTGTCATCTTCTCTTATTGGTAGGAAGTGTGCTGATTTGGTGAGACGATCAACTATTACCCAAATAGTATCAAAACCACTTGCAGTCCTTGGCAATTTAGTGATGAAATCCATGGTAATGTTTTCCCATTTCTATTCCGGGATTTCGGGTTGTTGAAGTAGACCTGATGGTTTCTGATGCTCAGCTTTGACCTTAGAACACGTCAAACATTCTCCTACGTATTTAGCAACATCGGCTTTCATACCCAGCCACCAAAAATATTTCTTGAGATCCTTGTACATCTTCCCCGTTCCAGGATGTATTGAGTATCTGGTTTTATGAGCTTCTCTAAGTACCATTTCTCTCATATCTCCAAATTTTGGTACCCAAATCCTTTCAGCCCTATACCGGGTTCCGTCTTCCCGAATATTAAGATGCTTCTCCGATCCTTTGGGTATTTCATCCTTTAAATTTCCCTCTTTTAAAACTCCTTGTTGCGCCTCCTTTATTTGAGTAGTAAGGTTATTATGAATCATTATATTCATAGATTTTACTCGAATGGGTTCTCTGTCCTTCCTGCTCAAGGCATCGGCTACCACATTTGCCTTCCCCGGGTGGTAACGAATCTCAAAGTCGTAATCATTCAATAATTCAATCCACCTACGCTGCCTCATATTCAGTTGTTTCTGATTAAATATGTGTTGAAGACTTTTGTGGTCGGTATATATAATACTTTTGACCCCATATAAGTAGTGCCTCCAAGTCTTTAATGCAAAAACAACCGCTCCTAATTCCAAATCATGCGTCGTAAAATTTTGTTCGTGAATCTTCAATTGTCTAGACGCATAAGCAATCACCTTCGTTTGTTGCATTAATACACAACCGAGACCTTGCTTTGATGCGTCACAATAAATCACAAAATCATCATTCCCTTCAGGCAATGACAATATAGGTGCCGTAGTTAGCTTTTTCTTCAATAACTGAAACGCTTTCTCTTGTTCATCATTCCATTCAAATTTCTTCCCTTTATGCATTAATGCAGTCAAGGGTTTTGCTATTCTGGAAAAGTCTTGGATGAACCTTCTGTAGTAACCAGCTAGTCCTAAAAACTGGCGTATCTGTTTCGGAGTTTTCGGGGTTTCCCACTTTTCAACAGTTTCTATCTTTGACGGATCCACCTTAATACCTTCTTTGTTCACTATGTGACCGAGGAATTGAACTTCTTCCAACCAAAATGCACACTTTGAAAACTTAGCGTACAATTCTTCCTTCCTCAATACTTCTAACACCTTTCTCAAATGTTCACCGTGTTCTTGGTCATTCTTTGAGTAAATAAGTATGTCATCAATGAAAACAATGAAAAACTTGTCAAAGTATGGTCCACACACTCGGTTCATAAGGTCCATGAACACACTGGTGCATTAGTTAAACCAAACGGCATGACCATAAACTCGTAATGACCGTAACGTGTTCTGAAAGCAGTCTTTGGAATATCATCTTCTTTCACCCGCATTTGATAATACCCGGAACGTAAGTCAATCTTTGAATAAACAGACGAGCCTTGTAGTTGATCAAATAAGTCGTCGATTCTCGGTAGTGTGTAGCGGTTCTTGATGGTAAGTTTGTTCAACTCTCGGTAGTCGATACACAACCTGAATGTACCATCTTTCTTCTTGACAAACAAAACAGGAGCTCCCCACGGTGATGTGCTTGGTCGAATGAAACCACACTCTAAAAGTTCTTGTAATTGGCTTTGCAGTTCTTTCATCTCGCTGGGTGCGAGTCTGTAAGGAGCACGAGCTATTGGTGCAGCTCCTGGTACAAGATCTATTTGAAATTCAACGGATCGATGTGGGGGTAATCCCGGTAATTCTTTCGAAAATACATCGGGAAATTCTTTTGCAATGGGAACATCATTGATGCTCTTTTCTTCAGTTTGTACTTTCTCGACGTGTGCTAGAACAGCATAGCAACCTTTTCTTATTAGTTTTTGTGCCTTCAAATTACTAATAAGATGTAGCTTCGTGTTACCCTTTTCTCCGTACACCATTAAGGGTTCTCCTTTTTCTCGTACAATGCGAATTGCATTTTTATAACATACGATCTCTGCTTTCACCTTCTTCAGCCAGTCCATGCCAACTATTACATCAAAACTCCCTAACTCTACTGGTATCAAATCAATCTTAAATATTTCGCTATCCAGTTTAATTTCTCGATTCTGGCATATATTATCTGCTAAAATTAATTTACCGTTTGCTAATTCGAGTAAAAATTTACTATTCAACGGCGACAATGGACAACTTAATTTAGCACAAAAATCTCTACTCATATAGCTTCTATCCGCACCCGAATCAAGTAAAACGTAAGCAGATTTATTGTCAATAAGAAACGTACCCGTAATAAGCTCCGGGTCTTCCTGTGCCTCTGCCGCATTAATATTGAAAACTCTTCTGCGGCCTTGTCCATTCGTGTTCTCCTGGTTCGGGCAATTTCTAATAATGTGGCCCGGTTTTCCACATTTATAACAAACTACATTGGCATAACTTGCTCCGACACTGCTTGCTCCGCCATTACTCGTTCCGACACCATTTGTTCCTTTAGTTCTGTTAACCCCTGGTCCGTAGACCTCACACTTCACCGCGCTATGACCATTTCTTTTACACTTGTTGCAAAATTTGGTGCAGAACCCCGAGTGATACTTTTCACACCTTTGGCATAGCTGCTTCTGATTGTTGTTGTTGTTGAGATTATTATTGTTGTTGGGACGATTGTTGTAGTTGATGTTGTTATTGTTGTTGTTGTTGTTGTTGTTGTTGGGCCGTTTATTGTAGTTGCGATTGATGTTGCGATTGTTGGGATAATTGTTGCGATTATTATTGTAATTGCTGTTGTTGTTGTATTGGTGATTCTTATCACCGTTTTCCTCCCACTTTCTTTTGACTTGCTTCACATTGGCCTCTTCAGTCTTCTGTTCTTTAATTCTTTCCTCAATCTGGTTCACTAGTTTGTGAGCCATTCTACATGCCTGTTGTATGGAGGCGGGCTCGTGTGAACTTATATCTTCTTGGATTCTTTCTGGTAATCCTTTCACAAACGCGTCGATCTTCTCTTCCTCATCTTCGAATGCTCCCGGACACAATAGGCACAATTCTGTGAATCGTCTTTCATAAGTGGTAATATCAAATCCTTGGGTTCGTAACCCTCTAAGTTCTGTCTTGAGCTTATTGACCTCGGTTCTGGGACGGTACTTCTCGTTCATCAAGTGCTTGAATGCTGACCACAGTAGTGCGTAAGCATCATCTTGTCCCACTTGCTCTAGATAGGTATTCCACCATGTTAACGCAGAACCTGTGAAGGTATGCGTAGCGTACTTCACTTTGTCCTCTTCAGTACACTTACTTATGGAAAACACCGATTCGACCTTCTCGGTCCACCGTTTCAATCTGATCGGTCCTTCGGTTCCATTAAATTCCAAAGGTTTGCAGGCAGTGAATTCTTTGTAGGTGCATCCTACACGATTTCCTGTATTGCTAGATCCAAGGTTATTGTTGGTATGTAGCGCAGCCTGTACTGCGGCTATGTTTGAAGCTAGAAAAGTACGGAATTCCTCTTCATTCATATTCACGGTGTGTCGAGTAGTCGGTGCCATTTCCTTCAAAATAGTCAAATGGAACAAGTTAATCATACAGAATATTAAGAGTAATTAATAGTATTTCGTAGCATAATATGAACTCATTTATAAAAGCTTTTTCTTCATATTAGCGTTTTATAAGTTTAAATTCGGGTAGTACCTACCCGTTAAGTTCATACTTAGTAGTTAATATACATTCAACTACTACAATTCTATATGAAAAACTGATTATAATAATATTTCGCGTTCAAACTTTTATACAATATTTTACAAACTTACAATACCGCTTATTTTACATAAAGCATGAAATATAGCACACAATAACTTTGATACAAGATAGTTGTGAAGATAATTCTAGCTAGTACACAAGTCGTTCAGCAAAGGCAATAAAGACACGTAATTCATACGTCCAGAAACAAGTCATGCATTCTGGTTTTACTAGGACTACTTCCCATCCTTGGTCTTGTGGAACATAACCGTTATGGCCGTTGATAAGACAGCGTGTTGTAACGTCGTCAAAGGGACGAGGGTTACGTAATGACCAACAGTCTTGTAATAACCTAAAAACCTCATTTCTTACCCCCAATTACGACTTCGTCACTTGTGGGAACGTTTTGTTTAATAGTTGTAGCCCGATGTTCTTTTTCTCACTTTGGTGAGAAGCGAACATTACTAACCCGTAAGCATAGCATGCTTCTTTATGTTGCATGTTAGCCGCTTTTTCTAAATCATGAAGTCCTATATTCGGATACATTGAGTCAAAATAATTTCTTAACCCGTTGCGTAAAATAGCATTTGGGTTCCCCGCAATATATGCGTCAAAGTAAACACATCGTAACTTATGGGTTTGCCAATGTGATATCCCCCATCTTTCAAACGAAAGTCTCTTATAAACCAAGACATTCTTGGAACGTTCTTCGAATGTCTTACAAACTGATTTCGCCGTAAATAGTTATGCCGAAGAATTCTGACCGACTCTAGACAAGATTTCATCAATCATGTCTCCGGATAGGTCTCTTAAAATATTGGGTTGTCTATCCATTTTGTGTTTTTATACTGTAAAATAGACAAGAGTTAGATTCATAAAAAAAAATACTTATTAATACAAGCAATTTTTACATATATCATAAAGCATAAGCACACTATATTACATATATTACACCACACGAATACAACTATCTTATTCCGACTCGCTCGTTTCTTCTTCTTCTTCGGTTTTAGTTCGTTTTGCCAAGTTTCTAGGGATATATGATTTTCCCCTAATACGAGCTGTCGTTTTCCACAACGGTTTAGAAAAACCTGGTGGTTTAGAGGTTCCCGGGTCATTGTTACAACTTAAGGGCTTCGGGGGTTGACGATACATATAAAGTTCATCGGGGTTGGAATTAGATTTCTCTATTTTCTTTTGCCTTTTTAAATTCAGTTGGGGTAATTTCTATAACATCATTGGAATTCTCGTCGGAATCCGATTCATCGGAGAATTGGTAATCCTCCCAATATTTTGCTTCCTTGGCGGAAACACCATTGACCATAATTAACCTTGGTCGGTTGGTTGAGGATTTTCTTTTACTTAACCGTTTTATTATTTCCCCCTCCGGTTCTATTTCCTCCTCCGGTTCCTCCTCTTCCGGTTCTGATTCTTCTTCCGGTTCTGATTCTTCTTCCGGTTCTTCTTCGGGAACTTGTGAATCAGTCCAATATATATTCGACTCTTCGTTATTATTAGGTGAGTCAATGGGATTTGTGCTAGAGGTAGACATCTATCACACAATATCAAACATGTTAAGAGATTAATATATCACATAATATATACATGTTAATAATATATAGTTTCCAACAAAAATGTTAAGCAATCATTTTTAAAGAAAACACGGTCGAAGTCCAGACTCACTAATGCATCCTAACAAACTCGATAAGACACACTAATGCAAATTTTCTGGTTCTCTAAGACCAACGCTCGGATACCAAC
Source organism: Rutidosis leptorrhynchoides (assembly GCF_046630445.1). Taxonomy (NCBI): domain Eukaryota; kingdom Viridiplantae; phylum Streptophyta; class Magnoliopsida; order Asterales; family Asteraceae; genus Rutidosis; species Rutidosis leptorrhynchoides. The sequence goes on from NC_092333.1 coordinate 626,478,214, forward strand.
TGAAATATCCCGTTCTTACTGATTAAAAATGTTCCATATTAATTGATTTCGTTGCGAGGTTTTGACCTCTATATGAGACGTTTTTCAAAGACTGCATTCATTTTTAAAACAAACCATAACCTTTATTTCATAAATAAAGGTTTAAAAAGCTTTACGTAGATTATCAAATAATGATAATCTAAAATATCCTGTTTACACACGACCATTACATAATGGTTTACAATACAAATATGTTACATCGAAATCAGTTTCTTGAATGCAGTTTTTACACAATATCATACAAACATGGACTCCAAATCTTGTCCTTATTTTAGTATGCAACAGCGGAAGCTCTTAATATTCACCTGAGAATAAACATGCTTTAAACGTCAACAAAAATGTTGGTGAGTTATAGGTTTAACCTATATATATCAAATCGTAACAATAGACCACAAGATTTCATATTTCAATACACATCCCATACATAGAGATAAAAATCATTTATATGGTGAACAACTGGTAAGCGACATTAACAAGATGCATATATAAGAATATCCCCATCATTCCGGGACACCCTTTGGATATGATATAAATTTCGAAGTACTAAAGAATCCGGTACTTTGGATGGGGTTTGTTAGGCCCAATAGATCTATCTTTAGGATTCGCGTCAATTAGGGTGTCTGTTCCCTAATTCTTAGATTACCAGACTTAATAAAAAGGGGCATATTCGATTTCGATAATTCAACCATAGAATGTAGTTTCACGTACTTGTGTCTATTTTGTAAATCATTTATAAAACTTGCATGTATTCTCATCCCAAAAATATTAGATTTTAAAAGTGGGACTATAACTCACTTTCACAGATTTTTACTTCGTTGGGAAGTAAGACTTGGCCACTGGTTGATTCACGAACCTATAACAATATATACATATATATCAAAGTATGTTCAAAATATATTTACAACACTTTTAATATATTTTGATGTTTTAAGTTTATTAAGTCAGCTGTCCTCGTTAGTAACCTACAACTAGTTGTCCACAGTTAGATGTACAGAAATAAATCGATAAATATTATCTTGAATCAATCCACGACCCAGTGTATATGTATCTCAGTATTGATCACAACTCAAACTATATATATTTTGGAATCAACCTCAACCCTGTATAGCTAACTCCAACATTCACATATAGAGTGTCTATGGTTGTTCTGAAATATATACAGATGTGTCGACATGATAGGTCGAAACATTGTATACGTGTCTATGGTATCTCAAGATTACATAATATACAATACAAGTTGATTAAGTTATGGTTGGAATAGATTTGTTACCAATTTTCACGTAGCTAAAATGAGAAAAATTATCCAATCTTGTTTTACCCATAACTTCTTCATTTTAAATCCGTTTTGAGTGAATCAAATTGCTATAGTTTCATATTGAACTCTATTTTATGAATCTAAACAGAAAAAGTATATGTTTATAGTCGGAAAAATAAGTTACAAGTCATTTTTGTAAAGGTAGTCATTTCAGTCGAAAGAACGACGTCTAGATGACCATTTTAGAAAACATACTTCCACTTTGAGTTTAACCATAATTTTTGGATATAGTTTCATGTTCATAATAAAAATCATTTTCTCAGAATAACAACTTTTAAATCAAAGTTTATCATAGTTTTTAATTAACTAACCCAAAACAGCCCGCGGTGTTACTACGACGGCGTAAATCTGGTTTTACGGTGTTTTTCGTGTTTCCAGGTTTTAAATCATTAAGTTAGCATATCATATAGATATAGAACATGTGTTTAGTTGATTTTAAAAGTCAAGTTAGAAGGATTAACTTTTATTTGCTAACAAGTTTAGAATTAACTAAACTATGTTCTAGTGATTACAAGTTTAAACCTTCGAATAAGATAGCTTTATATGTATGAATCGAATGATGTTATGAACATCATTACTACCTTAAGTTCCTTGGATAAACCTATTGGAAAAGAGAAAAATGGATCTAGCTTCAACGGATCCTTGGATGGCTCGAAGTTCTTGAAGCAGAATCATGACACGAAAACAAGTTCAAGTAAGATCATCACTTGAAATAAGATTGTTATAGTTATAGAAATTGAACCAAAGTTTGAATATGATTATTACCTTGTATTAGAATGATAACCTACTGTAAAAACAAAGATTTCTTGAGGTTGGATGATCACCTTACAAGATTGGAAGTGAGCTAGCAAACTTGAAAGTATTCTTGATTTTATGTAACTAGAACTTGTAGAATTTATGAAGAACACTTAGAACTTGAAGATAGAACTTGAGAGAGATCAATTAGATGTAGAAAATTGAAGAATGAAAGTGTTTTTAGGTGTTTTTGGTCATTGATGTATGGATTAGATATAAAGGATATGTAATTTTGTTTTCATGTAAATAAGTCATGAATGATTACTCATATTTTTGTTATTTTATGAGATATTTCATGCTAGTTGCCAAATGATGGTTCCCACATGTGTTAGGTGACTCACATGGGCTGCTAAGAGCTGATCATTGGAGTGTATATACCAATAGTACATACATCTAAAAGCTGTGTATTGTACGAGTATGAATACGGGTGCATACGAGTAGAATTGTTGATGAAACTGAACGAGGATGTAATTGTAAGCATTTTTGTTAAGTAGAAGTATTTTGATAAGTGTATTGAAGTCTTTAAAAAGTGTATAAATACATATTAAAACACTACATGTATATACATTTTAACTGAGTCGTTAAGTCATCGTTAGTCGTTACATGTAAGTGTTGTTTTGAAACCTTTAGGTTAACGATCTTGTTAAATGTTGTTAACCCAATGTTTATAATATCAAATGAGATTTTAAATTATTATATTATCATGATATTATCATGTATGAATATCTCTTAATATAATATATATACATTAAATGTCTTTACAACGATAATCGTTACATATATGTCTCGTTTAAAAATCATTAAGTTAGTAGTCTTGTTTTTACATATGTAGTTCATTATTAATATACTTAATGATATGTTTACTTATCATAGTATCATGTTAACTATATATATATCCAAATATATGTCATCATATAGTTTTTACAAGTTTTAACGTTCGTGAATCACCGGTCAACTTGGGTGGTCAATTGTCTATATAAAACATATTTCAATTAATCAAGTCTTAACAAGTTTGATTGCTTAACATGTTGGAAACATTTAATCATGTAAATATCAATCTAAATTAATATATATATACATGGAAAAGTTCGGGTCACTACAGATATATGTGGACCAATTCATCCACCATGTGGACCATTTAGATATTTCATGGTCCTAATAGACGCATCTAGTAGATGGTCTCATGTTTTTCTATTATCAAGTCTAAACATGGCATTTACAAAATTTCTTGCTCAAATAATTAAATTGAGAGCACATTTTCCTGATTATACTATTAAAAGGGTGAGATTGGATAATGCTGGTGAATTTACATCTCAAGCATTTAATGATTTTTGCATATCTATTGGGATTGTTGTTGAACATCCTGTTGCTCATGTACATACACAAAATGGTTTAGCCGAATCACTAATTAAACGATTGCAGTTAATAGCTAGACCATTGATAATGAGAATAAAACTCCCAGTATCTGTATGGGGTCATGCAATTTTACATGCTGCATCATTAATTCGCATTAGACCAAGTGCAAGTCATACATATTCTCCCTTACAACTTGCTTTTGGCCATTAGCCAAATATTTCCCACCTTAGAACATTTGGTTGTTCGGTTTATATTCCTATCGCACCGCCACAACGCATTAAAATGGGTCCTCAAAGAAGGATGTGAATATATGTTGGATATGAAACATCTTCAATCATAAGATATATCGAACCCATGACGGGTGATGTTTTTACAGCACATTTTGTTGATTGTCACTTTAATGAAACATTGTTCCCTAGATTAAGGGAAGAAATAAAAAATAAAGAAAATGATGTTTCATGGTGAGAACCTCAATTAATGTATCTTGATCCTCGCACAAAAGAATGCGAGACCGAAGTTCAAAAAATAATGCATATGCAAGAACTTGCGAATAAATTGCCTGATGCATTTACAGATACAAAAAGAGTGACTAAATCATATATACCAGCAGCAAATGCTCCAGCTCGAATTGAAATTTCAAAAGCTGACAATAATGTCACTCTTGAGTCTTTGCCACGCCAGAAACGTGGAAGACCAATTGGTTCCAAAGATAAAAATCCCCGAAAAAGAAAATTAGCTGATAATGAGGTAAAAGAAAGTGTTCAAGAAGAACCACAAATCAATACTCCTTCTGCAGAGGAGATTGATGATGTCAATACAGAATTTTCAATCAATTTTGCACATTCAAAAATATTATGGAACCGAAATGAAATGAAAAATCTTGATGAGATATTTTCATATAATGTTGCATATGACATCATGAATGATGATGATGATCCAGAACCAAAATCTGTCATGGAATGTCAAAATAGACATGATTGGGATCATTGGAAAGGAGCAATACGAGCTGAATTTGAATCGCTCAATAAAAGAAATGTTTTTGGATCTATCATTCTCACACCTAAAGATGTGAAACCTGTGGGATATAGATGGGTTTTTGTGCGAAAAAGAAATGAAAAAAATGAAGTTACAAGGTATAAAGCTAGACTTGTAGCTCAAGGTTTTTCTCAAAGACCAGGAATTGATTATGAGGAAACTTATTCTCCTGTTATGGATGCAATTACTTTTAGATACTTAATCAGCCTGGCAGTTTCTAAAAATTTAGAAATGCATCTCATGGATGTTGTGACTGCTTATCTATATGGATCACTTGATAGTGATATATATATGAAGATACCTGAAGGATTTAGGGTATCAGAAACAACCAATGTAAAACCCAAAGAAATGTACTCAATCAAGTTACAAAGGTCTTTATATGGGTTGAAACAATCGGGTCGCATGTGGTATAAATGATTAAGTGATTACTTGATAAGCAAAGGGTATACTAATAATCTTATTTGCCCATGTGTATTCATTAAGAAAACAACATCCGGATATGTGATCATAGCCGTTTATGTCGATGATCTTAACATCATAGGTACAAATAAAGAGATCCATGAAGCCATTCAACTTCTAAAGAAAGAATTTGAAATGAAAGATCTCGGAAAAACCAAGTATTGCCTTGGTTTACAGATTGAGCATATGCCTAATGGTTTACTTGTACATCAAACAACTTATACGGAAAAGATTTTAAAACGTTTCAATATGGACAAGGCAAAACTATTAAGTACTCCTATGGTTGTTAGATCACTTAATGTTGACACTGATCCATTTCGTCCCTTTGATGATCATGAAGATATCCTGGGACAAGAAGTACCATATCTTAGTGCAATTGGAGCTCTTATGTATCTTACAAATTGTACAAGACCTGACATTTCTTTTGCAGTTAATTTGTTGGCAAGGTTCAGCTCAGCTCCTACCAAAAGACACTGGAATGATATCAAACACATATTTCGCTACCTTCGAGGAACTGCTGATTTGGAATTATTTTATTCTAACTATTCAAAACAAGATTTAGTTGGTTATGCAGATGCAGGTTATTTATCTGATCCACATAAAGCTAAATCTCAAAATGAATATGTATTCCTAAATGGAGGTACAACAATATCATGGTGTTCTAAAAAACAAACACTTGTTGCAACAACATCAAATCATGCTGAAGTGATTGCATTACATGAAGCTACTCGGGAATATTTTTAGTTGAGATCAATGACACAACTCATTACTGATTCTTGTGGACTAGAACGCGATAAAAGTCCAACAACTATCTATGAAGATAATGCAGCTTGCATAGCACAAATAAAAGAAGGGTATATCAAAAGTGATCGAACAAAACACATACCTCCTAGATTCTTCTCATATACTCAAAATCTCATTAAAGATAACCAGATTGAAATGAGATATGTTCAATCCAGTAACAACTCAGCCGACTTTTTCACCAAAGCACTCCCAACTGCTACTTTCAGAAAACACGTTCACGATATTGGCATGAGGCATGTTCAAAAGATGTAACAACTCAGCGATGTCTACTTGAGGGGAAGTTAACTCTATGTTGCACTCTTTTTTCCTTAGCTAAAGTTTTTTCCCACTGGATTTTCTTTAGCAAGGTTTTTAATGAGGCAGTACAAGTTGATCTCTAAAGAAGCAAAATTGTCATCCAAGGGGGAGTGTTATGATCATATGAGTCAAAGTAGATGGCTAACAATTTAATGCTTCCATAAAAGTCAAAGACAAATTTGCAAGTTGATATATGGTGATAATATTTTGTACAGTAATCAAGTAGTATAAATAAGTGTTGAATGTAAGAATGAAAATTGCACCATTTTTGAACACATACTTCAAGTACTTTTCATTCTTTCATTTTTACTCTTGCATTACTATAATATCTATAGTAAGTTTAAACCACTAAAGGTAGTTATAAGCCTACTGAATTATAACAGAATTAAAAATTCTGTGGTTACGAAAATTAGACATCTGCTATTTGAGTTATTGCACTGTTAACTCTCTTCTAAACCCATATTTGCTTTTTTAGCTGGCTTTTTTTAGCTGCGGGGTTTCTGTGTTAAAACGCTTTCTAATTGTTTTTTTATACTTAATATACTTAATTAGTTTTCGAACCCTCGCTTCGTGCTGGGAGTTCGCTTTTCAATGTATTTTATTGCGCTTAGTTTGTAAAATTATTTAGTGTCTAACGATGATGTCGTTGAAGAGCAACTTGAGTCGAATTAAAAGGTATAACCCGTGAAAGATTTAAATGTTATTTTAAATTAACAATATATGTGCACCTCCGCGTTTCGCTATGGAATTGTCAACTTTTAAAAATTTAACGCAAAATCAACGTGTATGAAAAGTACCCCAAATATTTAGCGTTTTTTAAAAAAAAATCTGTTTTGCGTATAGTTAGTGACGTTGTGTTCGTAAAATTATTTCGAGTTTAACGATGATGCCGGAAAAATTTAACTCGTTACGTGCGAGAAGATATGACCTGTTGAATATTTGAGTTGATAATTATTTAAGATTTTTTTATGAAAATGTTGATTTGACACTTTACCCCATGTTTGGAGGGCCAGTTTTAATGTTTGAACAAAGTGTTGGGTTGGGGGTGGGGGGGGGGGTGTCTGGCAAAGTGGAAGTTAAAAAAAAAAATATAAAGGAAAAAAAATGAAATAACGAAAATACCCCTGGTCCTATTATCATTTTTGTCTAATAGTGAGTATGGAAATTTTACTCTGTATTACGCCATATTTACTAATTTATTCATTTTTATTGTTTATTTTTGTTATATATTACGAAGTATTAATCTATTATTATATAATCTATAATCTCTATTATATTTTTAAAATGATGACATCATAAAAAAGTAATTTTCTTTGTTAAAAAAATTAAAAGTAAAAAAGAAAAAAATCTAGACACATGATGTCATAAACATTAATAAATTATATTAACAATTTTTTAATTAAAAAACCCCAAATACTTCATCGACCGGTACAAGTAAAAAAAAACCCTAATTATACTATATACTAAATATGGACAAAACCCACCAATCATACCACGCCACCTATCCTGCAAACACTGTAGCTACTGTAGCAGCTACTGTAGCTACAGTAGCGAAATCACTGTAGCTTTTTTTTTTTTTTTTCCCTTACCACAATGGAGTATAAAAATATAAATTCATAGATAAACAAAGTTACTCTGAATTTTTTTTTTGTCGCTTACCACAATGGAGTATAAAATATAAATCTTTTGGGTTTTCCCTTACCACAATGGAGTATAAAATATAAATCCATAGATAAACTCAGTTGCTCTGAATTTTTTTTTTTTACCACAATGGAGTATAAAATATAAATCCATAGATAAACACAGTTGCTCTGTATTTTGCAACTATAAATATACATATTATGTATATCGATATACAAACAAAAATTTGAGTCGAAAAACTTTATATATATATATATATATATATATATATATATATATATATATATATATATATATATATATATATATATATATATATATATATATACACACACACACACACACACACCATAGCATAATTTTTAAACGGACTAGATTAACTAAAATGAAGTCGTGTGGCTAAAAGGATTATACAACAGATCTAGAAAACATCTAGAAAACATCAATATTTCAAGTATTCATAACGAACTAATTTTAATTACCTAATTAGATATTAGATATTAGACATTTAGTAGATGATAAGTAAAAGAATAACAAGAAAAGAATGAGAAGGAGAATGTGGTATATGGAATGAAAGAAGGGGGAAACAACACTGGAGAAATAAGTTAATTAATGGAAAAGTGATTTTGTTTGTATAATATATAAGACGGGTCAGCCCAGAGGCCCATTGGTGGGTTTTGGAGGTTAAAACGTTGATTGAGTAATTGAACAAATGATTTCTTTGATTTTTCTTTAAAAATATAAAATTTGGTGTACACAACAACACAACAACAAAACTCAATCTCACATGTATAGGTTATAGGAGAGGTGAGACGTTGATAATCCTTCATTTATCCTTCAATAAAGAAAAGTCGTTTCTCAACCCCAAGTGAAGACCACCGGCCAATATGAAACCGAACATACACAAATATTACATACAAAATAGAAAAATTGTTTACTTTTTTAAGTATTATAAAATATTGTTATATGTTACTCCTCAGTCCAATATTAATAGTCTTTAGGTAAAAATACACAGTTTAAAACATTACATTCATTATATTATGCTTTTTAATTACTTTACCATTTAACCACTTACTTTTTACCTATATTTTTATCTTATATACAAAAGGTAATGATTTTTTTTATTTTTTTTTGAAAGTCGACTTATAATTTACCTTATTTTATAACCCGTTTATTTATTATTGATTAAGAAAAGTATTGAAATTATATGTGTATGTGGATTTAGTCTCCTTAGCGAAGCACGTACATGTACCCTCTAAATAACATAAAAACCCCAAATCCTTCATCAACCACTATACGGTACAAGGAAAAAAAAACCCTAATTCCCTCTAAATAACATACGCCAATCATCGAAAATGAAGGTTTTAGATTTGTCTGTTTGATTTCAACATATGAATGAATGTATTTTATTGGATGAACTTTTATATTGTTTTTAATTGACTTCAATTTAATAAAGTAGGTTTATCTATTTGATATGGACTTATTCATGAGTGTATTTTACAGAGATGGGAATAAGGAAATGGTCTTCCCAAGGATAACAGCCTTTTTGGATTTCCTTTACAGGTACATAGATCCGGCTTCCAAAGCATTTGAGAACCACTTCATCTATCCGGCTTCCAAAGCATTTAGGTACATAGATCATCCGGCTTCTTCATTTGTCCATTATTTTTATTTCTTTATGTTTTTCTTTTTTTGTTTATTGGAATTTTGATTCAACGGCTTATGTGATTTTTGATGTTTGTATACTTGGTTAATGGCGTATCACTTTCATGTTTCAATAAAGTGATCGATTCGAATGTGTTAAATAAGAATATGTAGTTCCATCCATGTCTTTGGGCAGCTTTCATGTTTCTAAAACTAAATTCTATTTTCTTATTGTTTACATCAAATGCAGGTGATGCAAGTAAACTATTGTGATTGTCAAAGTGTATGAAAGGTATTTGATGAAATATCTGAGAGAAATAAAGTTATATGCCTTATAACCAAGTTAGCTTAAAGATTTTTTTTCTTCATGTTTTTGATTATATGATTTGGTTTATTAATCATTTTATAACAAATCGATTTTTTTGTTTTTGTTGTACGATTGAGAACAGGTGTTTAGATTTTGAAAGTGTAAAGTTTGTCTTTGTTATTTATCTTTTGATTATCAATCAACGTGGTGGGAGAAGTGCTGCACAAAACCAAGAAGACATATATTCATTCGAACTACCAAAGGTGTACTTGCTTTGTTTCTTTTTTATTCAGTGAAATAAGTTACCTGTTTGATCTCATATATACGTATTTGATATTTGATGTAATGCGTTAATAAATGGGCTTAACTTAATAGTTCAAATGAGTCACATCTGTTAAAAAGGTTAGGTTAGAATGGCTAATCTGTAAGTTAAGCCACAGATGAATACAATAATTTTATGTATGTTTCCTATATAAGTTTGGTTTTCAAGTGGGCTGCAGAGTAATTTGATAGTTTTGGATGAAAAGCTTTTGGCTGCACTTGCTATAATCACTACTAAATATGAAATCGCAAAGATACAGAATGAGCCATTCACGGTGATTATTAGTTCCCTAAAACTATTTATCAGTCAGTGTGTCCTTGTTCATTCACTTGTGTAGATTGTGATCCATGACTATAGCACAAATAGTTTCTTTGCTTTCAAGAAAAAAAAAACAACCATTTCTTATAGTTTTTTCATATCTAATGCTTTTGCAATCTGTTTTAATATCTAATGCCTTTTTGGGTGTTGATGACAGGTCAATTCAACTATTGTAATATCATATACCAGTATACTACAACTAGCAGAATTCATGGTTCAATTCAACAAAAAACACAAATTTTCAATTGAAAAGGAACTGTTGTAAGTACTCCTAAGTTGACCCTACCTATTGTAAATTCAGTTCCATCTCAGTTATGTAAAAAATTAATTCGGAAGGAAAAAGAACAACAATATGTAAACTTTATTCCACACAAGTGAATTTGACATTTGAAGATTTCAATTGATGTTCATTCTGAGTGTAAGTTTACAAAAGCAATCGGCTATCAAATTCAGTAGCTTTGACCTTTTCTAGATCTTATGTAGATATATACCATTAATGGGTTGAAATTGTCACTTCAAACATCTATTTTCTTTGTACCTATTTCTAACTTATTAACTTTTTTTAGGCATTTTCAACTTCATATTTTGGGTATGCTAACAACTTATATGGTGAGGCCTTGATTTGTGAAATATGTCATTAATATAATGATCGTGTGGATGAAGATTGATAGTAAGTATTGTTACATGTAATTGGCTTACTGCCAATTGTTTTTATTAAGATCACGACGAAACAGCCTGGGAAGTAAAGGGGAAAGTACCTCACAAATGATACAAAAGAGATACAAAAATACAAACATTAGCATTGAAGATTTATGTGGGGGATTCAATGGAGAATAATGTATGTAGTGTAGTTTGTCATAGTCTGTTAAATAACAAAGTTGCATGCATATAAGTATGTTGTAGGTAGTAGTGTGAAAAACAATTTTATGTAGCATCAAACTTTTTAACCATCCAGGCCTAGCCTGGGTGGCCACCAGCACTTTCAGTGAAGGGGAGGTCTCGGGTTCAATCCTAAGGGGTGCCCGCATTTAATGACCAAACTGGAGAATGCCTTACCTGGTAGCGGTGGAGGGCTGGCTTGCCGTTTACCCGGGGTTTACCTGCGGTGGGGGGCCAATGTGCTCTGGCCCATAGTGGGGTTCTTCGTAAAAAAAAAAAAAAAAAAAAAAAAAAAAAAAAAAAAAAAAACTTTTTGAGCATATGGATTAAAAGTAATATTGATATTGATGTTTTTATCGAGTATATGGATCAAAGGATAAATAATAAATGAAGACTATTGTTCTTCTATAGATATAGATATAGATATAGATGTTCACATAGATATTTACTTTAAGACTTTTAATCATTAAAATCATTTTAATATTTTAATGTAGGTTTCCTTCGTCAAACCCGTGAATTCACGGGTCATTAGACTAGTATAATATTATATTATTATGTTGCATTAGTCCGTAGTATTTACTCCGTAGTATACGCCGTATTTACTCCGTAGTATTTTTAGTAAAAAGATATTTTGAAGTATGTTCGAACCAGAGGCGAAACTAGGATTTTTTTCACCGGGGGCAAAAAAAAAAATTTTAACCGTAGCAATTTTTTTGAACAAAATTTGAAGATTTTTGGGCAAAAGTTGGAGATTTTGGGGCAAAATTTGAAGATTTTGGGGCAAAAGTTGGAGAATTTGGGGCAAAATTTGAAGGTTTTGGGGCAAAATATGTAGGTTTGGGGGCAAAAAAAAATACACCGGGGGCAAAGTCGAAAAATCCAAAATTTTTACACTGAAAAAAAAAATCCACCGGGGGCGCCCGCCCCCCCTGCCCCATACCATCTTCGCCCCTGGTTCGAACTATAAAAAGTTACTATTCTAATATGTTGCATTAGATTTATTTGTGTATATCAACAAAATGTATTTTATTAATCATAAATTATATGTTATATGTGGATCATCAAACATGTTGTAACATTAAGCACATGTTGTGATACGTTCAATTTGTGTATCATCGAACATGTTGTAACATGTTGTGGTAGGTTGCTTTAATTTGCCTTTCAGATCTTTCAGATGCAAACTTGGGTCCGATTGTAATTTGTTTTTTTGAAGGGTCCTAAGCTCTATAAGTTATTCATTTTTAAGGAAAAAAAGGTGTTGTTGCATAAAGGCCCGAGTTCTGATCAATCACACAAGACGGGCCTGACGAATGACCGAAGCCCAAATGAGTATAAATAGAGATTAAGGTTTCTCATTTGTGGCTAATCACCTAATCGCCACTTTCAAGTCCCCTGGTTGTTTCTCTCCAATCACAATAGTCCCAAAAACCCACCAAGTCGAATAACGACTCTAGACGTTGATCTAATCCGATCTATACGATCCGGTTCGACTAAATTGACACCCGAAAGTCAACGATTCGCTAGAATATCGATCCGAAGATCCGAATAGCTCCAACAAAAAGTATCATAAATGATAGAACTTCTATCATAAAACGAACATGTAACCTCACTTTTTATTTATTTTTTATTTTTTTGTTACATCCAACAACTATATTGCTAACTTCCATTAACAGTTACTAATCTTTATAAAGTGATTTTTCCCCCTTTTGAACACTAACTATTTTCTCGTATTGATGATAACAGTTCCTAAAACATTGTAATGACGGAACTCAAGTTGACCCGAGAAGAAGCACACAAACATTGTTAAGTGAAATATGGGGCCTAAATTGACCCAAGAAGCACAGAAACATTATAGTTAACCGAGTAATCACTCTCTTTGATGAACAACTAGTTAAAAGGGGTAAAAAAAGGAAGATAAAAAATACTAACAACTAGTTGTGGAGCCCTCGCTTCACGCCGGGGGCTCCGTTTTGAATGCGAGTTAAAAAAAAATTCTTGATATATTTTGTAAAATAGAATTTTTTTCGACATCTAATATTGAAGGGTTGTTCCTTTTGTGAAAGTTGCTTCTTTTAGCGTTCGGGGGGTTTTTTTTTTAAAAAAAAAGTTAGTTGATCTATTTTGTAAAAAAGAATGTTTTTCGACATCTTTTGGTAGCATTGAAGGGTTGATTCTTTTACGAAAGTTGTTTCTTTTATCGTTGGAGACCAAAAAAAAAAAATATATATATATATATATATATATATATATATATATATATATATATATATATATATATATATATATATATATATATATATATATATATATTACTGTAGCACAGTAGTGGCTCATGTGGGTCCAACTGTTTGAACGCAACGTACAAGTCGGTAAAGCGTGGTAGGAGTTATTATTCAGTATTTTTGGTTTTAGTAATGAGATAAATAATAATTTAGAATTTAGAGTATAGGTATAAAGTGAGGGGCTTGATTTGTATTTTAATAGAAGTTAGAGGGTTAGTTTTGTGAAAAGTGAAAATTTAAATAGTACTATTCATCTCTAATAACAAAAAAAATGACGAAAATACTCCAGATTACTATTAATGAATAGTACTACAGTGTTTTGTCTATTAGATATATAGATAATTAGTTGGGTCATCCAAAAGAAATGAAACAAATTATTCCTAAATAATTGCATGTAGTTAAAATACATAAAATAAAACTCTTGTACAGTTTTATAACCGTCACTTTAAATTAAATATGTCACTTTAATTAAATTAAATATATAATTGCTATGGATAAAAAATTCATACTACATCTTAACAATAACTCAAACTTTCATTAGAAAATTTTTAATAATTTATATTCCTATATAAGATATGGAGTAAGAGATAACAGTAACAGAGTAATATTAAATTAAAATGGAAAATGTACCCACATTTCTTTATCAAAAAACAAAAAGGATCGTATAGGACATCCAAATATAGCCTTTGATCTAGTCTACCTTTTACCCCGTAACTTTAGTACTCCGTATTCAATTTAAAAAGCAAAAGTCTATATATCACCTCACCTTTTGCAAATGTGAGACCTTACTAAAACCTTATCACTGAATGACTGAAAATATGAAAGCCTTGCTGATTAAAAATCAAGGGATGAAAAAAATATAAACTTGAATTAAAAGTGGTGTATCAAACTACGTAGACCCAAGGCTACTCAGATGTTTTCCTGCTGCAACATTTTATATTTAAGTCAGTCAGCTAAGAGGCTGTTTGGTTAATTGGATAGAATGACTATGAAGATGGTTTTCATTTTCACTATTTAAACCATGCCTAAACGGCTAAACATGGATTCACATTCATCTCCTTAGTTTTAGAGCTTCATTTCTATTTTTCATATCTATGTAACTATGTTGTCTATCATGTTGTAAACCAACCAAACCCTCTAACTAGACACACTCTAAAATCCAGACATAATTATTGTCAAAGTTAGACCAACTCGGGTCGAGTTAGTGATACTACAACTTTTGAGAAGTACACCATATAACCACGCAAGCTTGCCTGAGTGGTCATCGACTTGCTCAATAAAGCACACCACCTGGGTTCAATTCCCGGCTATGCCAAACTGTTCAAAAATGGTGTGTGACTAGAGGGTGCGAATAATGCGCAATTTACCCAGTTGCAGGTCTCGCGCTCGGAGGGCTTGATTACCCAAGATTTTACCTTCTATGGAGGAGCCAACGTGCTCGTTCATAGAAGGGTTTTCTCGCTTACCAAAATAAAAAAATACACCATATGCATTAATGAAGAGTATGATACGACTTGTTGATGCATATTTTTAAAGTATTTATCAAAAAATGCCGTGAATTTATCATTGCCCGTTCTTATTGATCCATATTTATATATAAAGTATATATCAAAAAGTGCCGTGAATTTATCATTGCCCGTTCTTATTGATCCGTTTCTGCAATATAACTTTGTTCTCAAGCTTAGAAACAAGTTCTTGTTGATCCGTTTATTCAATTTTTTTTTTTGAAAGGCAAACTCACACACATTTTAAATGAATATTTACATTAATCCACGAAATATGTCTACGACGACCCCCAGCCTCTTGGTTAAAAAGGCCACCACGATACCGCCAGGCCAATGGCCCTTTGGTATCCGTTTATTCAACTATAACTTCGTTCTCAAGTTTTTAAAAAACAAATTAACTAGTGAATAACCCAAAAGGCCAAAATTGCCATCACATTTTTCTTTTCCGAATTTGATAAAAGGGATATTAATTAAAATGTTCCCTGGTCAAACGAATTATAGCAATTTATTTTTTTTTTATTTTTTATTTTTTTTCCCCTTGCATCTAAACTCTAGCAATTTGTGAGTCCATGAATTTTTGGTCCTGACCAGGAATGTTGTTATTTAAGATATTGAAATTAATTACTAGTACAATCTAAATTGTAATGTGGTCCAGCGGTTGATGACCTGCGTCCTTTAGGAGAGGTCAGGAGTTCGACACTCATTGGCTACATATTAAAAACACAATTTCATCCATGCCATGAAATATCCACCCATAGAGAAACGAGAGATGATTGCAACGGATAGCTTCGTCTCCCTCAAGTACTTGATCCCAATCTCCGTCAAAAAAAAAATTACTAGTACTGGTACAAGATTACATTCAAATTAAATTAAATCTATCATAAGAAAAAAGTTGGTACGGTATTTAAAGTATTGGCCCCACCCAACCCTGAGGCAATAAAAACTTTGTCCATTTCTTTAGGACCATTCTACATCTATATCAACATCACCCAAACCTTACTGATCTGCACACCATGTGTATTATATGCAAGGAGAAAAGGCTATGTTTCATTGGAAATTGTGACATGGCACCAGCAATAATAAACACACCCCACCTGCCTAATGGGTCCCCTTTTCCTCTATATAGCTTGCTACATATATAAAGCCTTACCAGTACTACTTACTACTAGTCTACTACACCATCATAATTCATAAAAGTACAACAGACCTGCACATGCTTACAACAGTTTTCACAATTCCAAAAATCTCCCTACTAGTACTTAATTCTTGATATGGTTTGACGATTCCATAACAAGGGCAATATAGACATTTTACTTTAATCACTGTTTTGAGATATAACCTCACCAAACTTGAGAAACAATTGTGCATCTGAGGTGCTCATGGATGAACAATTGACCAAATGTGGAGTCTTGAGATTGGCGTATTCGTCCATGTAGCTTGAGACTTTTGAAGACGGGAGTAATGTCGTTGGTAGACCCGTCGGGTTTAGTTTCGGTTGCGGGAGTATGCTTGCGAGGACTCGAACCACTTCATGCATTGTTGGTCTTTCGGATGGTTGTCGTTTTGTGCATAAGAGAGCAAGTTGGAAAATCTTTTTTACTTCACCGAGGTCCTTACAAGTTGCGGAGATTTCAGGATCGACGGTTTCCATGACTGCATTACTTGCTGTCTTTGATAAGATCTGATACACAAATGATTCACAGTTTATAAGTAGACAAATTAATCAACGATCTAAGTATCTAACGGATCTTATAGGGTTGACCCACCATTATTCAGTCTTTGATAAAGCGACGAGGAAGGTATAAATAATGTTAGGAATAAAAAATGTGATTTAAATGTGTGAAAGATATTCATTTTATCAGTATCATCACCATGAAATAATCAGAAAGACAAGTATTTAGTACATCTTTTAACTTTATTCTAATAGGAGCTTACATTATTCTTCTATCTTATGAAATATATATCATATATCATATGGAGTATAATATTATAACATTTATATCATAATCAATAAATCAATAAAATAAACACCTAAATAAGTTAAGGAATTATGTAAAAAAGACTAACCAGATGATGGAGGTTTGATTCATTGTCAACAGCTTTTTTCCCGGTAAGCAATTCAAGTAGAACAATTCCGTAGCTGTAGACATCGGATTTTTCAGTCAGGCGAGAAGTACGAGCGTATTCAGGATCAATATAACCAATGGTTCCCATGATGTAAGTCGACGTGAATGTTTTCGACGTGCACAAACTTTTGGCAATTCCAAAGTCAGTAAGAT
Source organism: Rutidosis leptorrhynchoides (assembly GCF_046630445.1). Taxonomy (NCBI): domain Eukaryota; kingdom Viridiplantae; phylum Streptophyta; class Magnoliopsida; order Asterales; family Asteraceae; genus Rutidosis; species Rutidosis leptorrhynchoides. The sequence goes on from NC_092333.1 coordinate 626,495,491, forward strand.
GTGCTTCAAAATCCTTATCAAGTAATATATTCGATGATTTCACGTCTCTATGGATTATACGTGGACTACAGTCATGGTGCAGATACGCAAGCCCTTGGGCTGCACCAAGCGCTATCTGAATCCGTGTATCCCAATCGAGCTTTTTCTTCTTCAACGGGCCTAAAATGCACAACATTATCATAAAATAGAAGCAAAATACTCCAACCGGGTCAAATCTAGATACATAACCGGATTAATTATGTTTTATCTCCAACATGTCAAATGCATACATTATAATAAAAGGCACTAATATATCCGCCATTTTTTTTATATATCCACCAAAACAAGTGCATTAACTTGTGTAGTACAACATAACAAGTTGTATTGTACAACATGTTAATGCATATTTATGGTGGATATATCAAAAACGATGGTGGCTATATCACCACCCATAATAAAAACGGGCCAAATTGGTTGAACGGGTCAAATGTAATACTCACCATGAAGGAGGTCCCAAAGGCTGCCGTTTTCCATGTAATCATAAAACAAGAGGTTTCCGGAAGGTGATAGAGAGTAACCCTGTAGACTAACAAGGTTTCGATGTTTGATGCTCCCGACAGTTTCGAGCTCGGTCTCGAACTCCTTCAAGTACTGAGGATAATGAGTATACAATTTCTTGATAGCGACGGGCCGACAGTTTTTAAGAACACATTTGTACACGGTACTAGATGCTCCGTAGCCAATGATATACTTTTCGCTCAAGTTCTCGGTCATCCGCATAATATCGTCGTACACATGAAGCGCCATGTTCATGTGAAGTATCACAAGTTTTGGTGATGAGTAATGAACGGGTTTGTTAAACGAACCGTCAATGAAAGGTTTCGAATTGTGAGGTCGACACACTGCTACAAGGATCATAAGAAGAAGAACCAACGCTCCAAGCGCGATTCCTAGTATAGCCGCTTTAGAAATTGTCACTACATGGAAGAAAGTTACAATCTTTAGCATTAATTTAATATTTATTTATAATTTATAATAGCCTCAAAATGATTAGTTTCACTTACCTCGCTCCGTGGAACGCGAAGTGTGACATGAAGAACTTAGAGAACTGCAAAGACCGGGGTTGGCGAGGAAGCTGCATTTGGAATGCACGTTCCGGTAAGTTGACTTTTTACCAGCTTTGAAGTTGACTTTATATAAATTAAACATCATGTATATGTATATATAGATGGTTGGTCTCGTACCTATCGGGTGAAAACTTTGAGAAGTTATTGCCAGTCGGAATATCCCCAACTAGATTATTATACGACACGTTTCTGTATAAAGGGTATATAATAAGTTCCACATATCGATAAAAATTATGCTATACGAATATTTAATTGGATATTATTACAGAATCTTACAGAACTGTAAGGCTAAGGCAATTCACCAAGGATAACAAACCTCCTGTTAAGTTGTTATTTTCTAATTTTCTGCAAAACATAACTCAAAGAGACAAAATGTTATATCTTCAGAACGTTTTGAATCGAGTATAGGATTTCCTTTATATTTTGTAAAATAAGACTTGAGGGAACGTACAGCATGAACAAATTCTGAAGTTGACCGAGCTCTTGAGGCAATATACCGGAGAGACGATTATAGGAAAGATCTCTACAAGAAAAACATGATTTATTTATGTAATCAAGATGTTGAAACAAACCTAAAAAAAACATGTTTGATTGCTTACATATCCATGACACTTCGTAAGTTGCCGAACTCGGCTGGTAAATATCCCGTCAACTCGTTCCGGCTCAAATTCCTGTCGTTATATAAAAAATATGAAGTGATAAGGAAAGCCTATCAGAATATACTTTCAGAAAGTAAACTTACAGTTTTAAGAGATGTTCCAAATCACCAAGTGGAGAAGGGATTGGACCACTAATTTTGTTGTTCGAGAGGTCCCTTCGCAAATAAAACATTCCAAATTATTATTACCAAAAAAAAAAAAAAAAAAAAGATCATGTTGAAATAGGTAATAGTTTAGAGATACTTACAATGTATCTAAGTTCCCAATCCGAGACAGCTCGATAGGGATCGGACCCGAGAGATTATTTGAAGAAAGATTCCTAATTAATACAAAAAACATATTGTGATCCCATTAGCGAATACATAAACTTTGTAAGCGGGTTTTCGAACATCAAGAAGTCAAGAATGGTCAAACTTACAAATAAGTCATGCTTTCAAGTTTCTGAAATTCAGCAGGGATGGTACCCTTCAATTGGTTTCCATGCACATTTCTGTTAACAGCATAAAAAGACTATTTAGTTGACTAAAACTTGTTATAAATGAACACGAGAAGTTAATGAAGAAGGAAGAAAACTTACAGGCTGTTAAGATTAGTGCAAGAGCTTAGGTTATCAGGTATACGTCCCTCGAGTCTATTCCCGGCAACATTACTACAATTGCAAAATAATACTCCGTATTAGTTTACGAAACGAAAAAAACCGAATCAGCATATAAGATACTTACAGATCAAATAAGTCGGTTAATAAGATACTTACAGATCAAATAAGTCGGTTAACTTTCCAAGCTCTAGTGGGATACTACCCGTAAGCTGATTATCGTTCAGTTCTCTGTATACCAAAAAGATGAGATTTAGTAAGAATTAAAAAACAGAAATTATAAAAAATAAAATAAAGAAGGTTCGTTCAGTACAAGTAGTGGAGTTTCGACATATTCCCGAGCTCGGGTGGAATTGAACCCGTCAACTTGTTGTTGTGAAGATACCTGCATGAAAACAAAGGTGTAGTTTTCAAGAAATTAGTACATGAAGTGTTTTACCGATTTGCACTATCGCAAAACTAAATACGTTCTTACAATTTCTCAGTGTAAGTCAAGTTTCCAAGGATCGGAGGAATTTGACCGCTCAAATTATTGCAACTCAAGTCCCTGCAAATACCGACTCCGTTAAAAACATGTTGAATGACCGAAAAATTATATAAGAATATACTTACAACACTGCAAGTGCCTGCATGAGTCCAATAACTGATGGAATTTCGCCAGATAGTTGGTTTCCTTGAAGGGATCTAAAATGCGCGTAAATCAGGATATTGTTGAAATATTATAATACATTATACATTATAATCAAAGTTATAGACTTACAATGTGGCTACTTGTAGGAATCCAATGTTAAACGGTATCTCTCCAGTCAAGTGGTTGTATGACAAGTCCCTAACGATAATGAAAAATTAGCAAAAACGAAGACATTTTTTTAGTAATCATAGTTGTTTAGGTTCAGGTACATACAAAACCTGGAAGCCGGTGCAATTGCCAATATTTGAGGGAATCGTGCCACTTAAGCTATTGTTCCTCACATCACTATGCAGGTACGATATGATCAGTAAGTAAAGATTAAAATTCCAATTGCAAAAACAAAACAAAAAAAGTATACAATATCAAAAATATAACTAAAAACACGAAACGACTTACAAGTACCACAGGCCTTTTAATTGACAAATATCGGGCGAGAGTTCTCCTACCAAATTGTTGCTCCTTAATCCTCTAATAAAATTATCATATCATATATACTAATCAAATACATTACATTTACATTAATAAATAAATGAAGTTTTAAAGAATCTAACTTTAGAAACTTACAGGTACTGTAACACTTCATTCCAATATATAAGCCTTGGGATTTCGCCATTGAGCCGATTTTGTGCTAAATCCCTAAAAAAGCCATCATCTTTATAAATCTTGGTTTAATTTATTATTTATTATTATATGTATATGTAATGTATATGTATATGTATATGTATATGTATGTATATGTATATTTATTGTATTATTTGTTACATATTTTCATATTTTATGGGTTAAAATGATAGAATGATACTTACAAAATCTTCAAATTTGGAATCTGAGATAAGGTAGACGGTATGGGGCCAATTAACTGATTGTTCTTCAAGGTTCTGCAACATCAATGAAATAGTGTCATCAAATGTGACCAAGTATTAACAAGTACATAGTAGTATAAAAATAATAAATGAAAAAGGGGACAGTTTGAGGTTAAACTTACAAGAGCTCAAGCTGTTTTAATTTTGATATGGAAAAAGGAATGTCTCCAGTTAACATATTGAACGATAAATCCCTAGAAACACAATTAAATAAAATTTGCTCAAAAAATATTAATCATCCAAGGCCATAATTACAAATCTTGAATTATTTAGATGATATTGATAACTTACAAATTCTTAAGATTAGTACAATCCCCAATCTCATCTGGAATTTGACCAGATAATCGATTGCCACGTAGATCACTGTTTATACATGATCCAAAACCAGATTTTTAAACATTATAATCCAAAAAAAAATATTAGTATGATTAGTACTATTTAGTAACTCAAATGGGTTTAAAGAGAAGAAACTGTACATGGAAAATAAACCTTTGAGCTCTCCAATACTTGGTGACAGTTCACCATCAAGATTCAAACCTGAAAGATTTCTAAAAGGGTATCCAAAAAGTCAATCATTTTGACACAAAAAGCATGACTTTGACCAAAAAGGTCAAATCTTTTCAAAAAAAAAATGATGGGTTGATAATAGTAATGATACACTCACAGGGCAACCACATTGAAGGTGACATTATCACAAGAAACACCTCTCCACGTACAGTAGTCTGAAGAAGGTGAATCAGTCCAGTCATAAAGCACATTATTCACATCTCTAAATGACTTTTTTATCTCCAACAATGCCCCTCCTTCAACATTAAAAAAATAACATCACATTAATTAAATAATTATAATTAATTAAAATTAAAAAAATCAACTTAAAGCACATGCCTCAAGTTGACTTAAATTATTATTAAGAAAGAACAACTATAAACTCATGTCATTACTTGTGAATAAATATAAAACAAGTCAAAGGGAATATTTGATTTGATTTAACATTATAATAATGGTTACTGAATTCTTGCAAATCTTAGTTAATAAACTGCTTCACATATATAAAACCCAACAAGAAATACCCATTTCCCAACTCAACCACATGTACATTATGCATTAAAAGTTGTACAAAATGGTTTATAAATTTTTATAAACAAAACATAATACACTCACCATCATCAGAGTTAACCAAAATGAACAAACTTGAAGAACCCAAAAGAAACATAACAAAACCCATCATTCTCAAAGCTTCAAAATTTCTCCTCAAAAACTCCATTTAACCCACCACCCAACTCCTATTCAAGAAGAATTTTTTATGTTGAGGCACATCATTTGTAACAGTTGAATGTGTTTCTTTGTTCTTGATAACAGTGTTATCAAATCATGGAGTAGTATCTATATGAAAGATGGAGTATTATGGTAGCACCCATAATAAAGTTAAGAAATTGAAATAGTACAAAAATAGTAGAGCCAAGGCTATAGCTAATTAGCTGAGGTGAGCTGCAACTGTGTTATAAAAACCCTGCACATATTTACAGCTATTATTATTTTCCCCTCATCTTTGTTAACTTTTACTCCATTTTTTCTATTTCTCTCTCTCTGCTGACAGCTTTTTCAGGATAAGAGAGATGAAAAGAGACCCAGTTCTGCAACAATTTTGTATTTTTATTACACCCATTTATTTAAATTTAAACTTATAGCATTTGTAGAAAAAAGTTATTTCCAATTCCTCACCCTATTTACATGTGGGTCAATTGTGTAAAAATAAATTTTTTTTTTTTATAAAAAAATTGTTTTAAAAAATTTAGTAATGTTACTTGAAATACTTTAATGGGTCAAAATGTATTTCCATTTATATAAACAAAGGGAGAAAGTATAGTGGGGTTATGTACAAATTTAAGTCTATCATTAGTCACTATCAAGATTTGGTTTTTCTGATATGTAGCAGAAGGAAAGAGAAAGCCTTTTGCAGACTCATCACTAAATAATGTGGTTTTAAATTGGTTTAAGAGAAGTTGAGGGGGTTGAAATGTAAATATATGTAATGGTTGACAATGACTAGGCTTATGAGAGAAGATGGATGTGAGTAAATGAGTGATAAAAAGAGTAGCAGTGGGCAGTGGCAGCAAAACAGGCAGAAATAACAGTGTACACTTTATTCTTTGTTATAGAAAACATCCTTGTAAGTTGTAACCGAGAAACATTTTATAGCTCTCCCATGTGATCTTAATTTTCTCTTTTTTTCCTTTTTTTTTTTATATAAACTAGTACTACTTAGATATTATATAAAGCAGGATTGTTTTATACATAACAAAAATTAGTTGTTTACATATCACTCCCCATTATATAACTCGGGAGCTTTTATAAAAATGAAAGGACCCGTCAACGAAGATTACAAAAAGAACAGACCGGCAAACAAAGCAACACAACTAGACACTAACTAAAGAATACCCAAAGCTATAAGGAAACAAAAGACGGGATAAACAAGGCCAACAAGCCAAAACTAACTATTAAGGCTCAAACGAACCGTACATGAAGAAAACATAGACCCCCAACACAACTATTACAACGGATCCAACAAAACGCCAACGACCTAAGCTACCAAAAAAACTAAAAACGAAATAATAATACGAACAAGAGACATGAAGCCGGAACCAAAGCAAAACATCTAAATATGAAAGCCACAACACTTCACCCTAAACGTACGAAACAAACACAAGAAATAACCACCGGGCTTTTCCACCGCCTTTTTTGACGAACTTCTATCCATGTTCTCAGGTTTGGTTAACTTACCAACTACTTGCTCGAAGGAAGCCATTTTGCCAACAAGGGGATCATGATTGTGGACCACCTTGGATGTGTGATGACCCGAAAATTTCCGAACAAATTTAAACTTTGATCTTTATATATTCCCGACACGATAAGCAAAAATCTGTAATGTTGAGTCTCGAAAGTTTTGAAACTATATTCATGTAATCAAATACTCTTTGACCATGCCCGACGATTCACGAACAATTATGTATAAATAAAGATATATACATATTCATAGGTGTGATTATGAAATTGATGAAACATTGAACGGATTAGTTAATATGAATATAAGCTATGAGATCTATTTAATGAGGTTGGAAATGTTATCAAGGTATTGAATGAATAATACTTTATACGAACGTATTTGTTCGATGTAAGTTTATCGACGAGATTAAAAGATAATATCAAATGATTGAATTATCAGATACATTGAATTATGATTACGAGTCTCCGCCGTAAGGTCCACTATGATTTAAAAGACTATTACATTTTTAACGGTATTCGGAAATTTAGTGAAATAATACGCATGCAAGAACGACAGTGTTCTTATCGAGGATTAGTCAAAGGTTGGTGGAGAGTTGAATTTCATAACACTTGGTTGATAACTTGCAACGTATATAGAACGTGATTATGTATATTAGATATATTAGTTAGGTAAAATATAGTAACCCTTGTTCATTGATTCGATTTATAATTAGATATTTTAACTAGAGCCTTTGAGAAATTAAAGTAAAAGTTGGCGCATAAATAAGTTATATCAGATTAAGTTTTCGAGCATAACCGTTAGGTGATATAACAATATCTTGTATTCACACGATTTTAATGTTATATATATATATTGGTCTTTGAAATATAATTAATTTTGAAAAGTGAAATATTATATTATTAGATAAATATTTCAAACATATGTATTATGTATAAGTTTATAAATTTTAAATGTACATATATTTTATTTTAGTCATAAAACGTTTTGATTCAAACTAATAAGATTAAATATATATTTTGTTTTATAACGAGACGTCGATTTATAAAAAGAAATGACCAAAATACTCAAAAGATTAAGTGACACTTGGGGTGGGTTAGTCTTCCAATGTTTTAAGTCTAACTAATAATAAAGGTACATGTCACAAAATGTTTAATTTAAAATAAAATATTTTGATAATCAACGTGACTTTGATTTAAATAAGTAAATGACCACAACGCTAAATTTTATAAGTGATATTTTTATAAAGATAAATTATTGATGAGTAAGTCTAATTTTTTTTGTAAAAGGTACACGTCGCGTAACGTAAAAGGCTAGTTTTCTAAACGTACGAAAGTGCGCCCGAAAAACCGAAAGTGGTACATGAGTCGTGAGACTACGTCCGTGTCATTTTTGTAAAAATTATATTTTTACCATGAGCGTAAATATAATATAATATTTGATTAATTCTAAAGATTAAATATAATATATAATAAATAATATATAATCTATGTGTATCATATGTGTTATACGTAACTAGATGAAGGTTAGATGCACTTCACTGCTTTGTATTCGTTATATTTATTCATGAATACGTTATTGTGTATAGTGGAGTATTACTACAATAGATTACAGTGTTACTACAAAAGATACTCCCTCCGTCCCAAATCTATTGTCCTCAGAAAAAAAAAAAAAAACACACAGTTTTAGAAAATTCCACTAACTTTATTCTCCACCAATAAAACATTTTCTCTCTCCACTATAACCTCTTTTGATTGGTTGAAAAGTAATCTGGACAATTAATTTGGGACGTCCCAAAATGGAATAATAGACAATAAATTTGAGAAGGGGGTAGTATAAGATTACTGTACAAAAGATTGGTGTTCAGTTATTTTGTTAAAAAAAAAAAATACTATTTACTATCACTACAAAAGATTAGTGTTAGACATTAATACAACAAAAGATTTAAGTCACAGTACAAAAGATCAAATGTTTGGTTACATTGTTACACTATTACGGAGTTGTATTATTATTATTACAAACTTTTTGTCTATTGTGCTGAGGCCCAATTTTTAGGAAAGCTACCTACCTTATTTGACTAGTTGAAACCAAAACGACGTGTGAGTTAAAACTTAAAATGACACTCAACACTCTTTGCTATTATATAGATGTATAATGTATAATATAAAGTGTCGGCACAAATTTTTTGGTGGAACATGAGCTGTAAGAAGCATGAAGGGGTTTGGTGGTGCCAACCTCTATAAAAAAAAGCGATCATATCATTTTTTTCTGTGATTCATCTATATCAATCTCCCATTCTCTAGTATATATATATATATATATATATATATATATATATATATATATATATATATATTATTAATATTATTATTAAGATTAATCTTAATATTATTATTATTAGTAATACTAGTATTATTAGTATTAGTATTATACATAAAATACTACGACGAGGTTCTGCCCGTGTGATTTCAAAATGAGTTTTTCGAGTAGGATAGGGCTAAGGAAATTATGGGTTGTAGCTAAGGAGGTTATGGGTATGGATCATGGGTATGCTCGTGAGGTCAATCTAGTGTTTGTCATCTCCGTTGCGTTTATGTACCTTTCCTGCAATATTGAATCTCAATATTGATACGTGAGTACTCCTAATTTAATTTTTACATACTAATAGTGTATCCCTGACTAGTGCTCGAGAAAATAGGATTATGCATGCTTGTACATTTGATATTGCCCTTAGATAGGTTATGTTGAATCTTAAATGTTGTTATACTAGGGATGAAATAAGGTATAAGATATGCATGCCATTGGAAAGCTAGTGAAAAATTAATAACTTTTCCTTTAGATGTCAAAGGGATCTGATGGACGGATTAGAAATTATAGCCAATTGAAATTTTGTAAAAATGATTAATATTATCGTCGTTAATATCGTTGTTCTAATTTTTATCCAATTGTTAATATTATTATTTGATTTCTATTAATAAAATAATAATAATTATTATTACAAAATAATATGACTTTTAATTATTATTATTATCAATGCTATTTAATCAAATAAAAATGTAATACGAATATTATAATTACCCCAATAGAATTTATCACAATATTTTAATATTAAATGAACTTTATAAATTTAATACTTAAGATATATAAAAGTATACCTTAATATAAAATTGCATTTATTAATAAATGAATTATGTTATTTACTCTATTAAATCTTTTAAAAATATTTTAAAAATATAAGACGACGATATTTAAAATTATATAGTAATCATTTTTAAAGTTTGGAAATCATTTTGAGTCAAACTAAATTTTATCGACCTTTGCATATTAGACTCGAGCATTAGGATTGTGGTACACTATGACACAACCTAAATTGTTAGACAAATATTGACCAACATATAAATATATATATAATTAATATAGGTTCGTGAATCCGAGGCCAACCCTGCATTGTTCAATGACGTCATATGTATTTTTACTACAAAATACAGTATCGTGAGTTTCATTTGCCTTTTTACCCTTTATATTTTTGGGCTGAGAATACATGCGCAATTTTTATAAATGTTTTACGAAATAGACACAAGTAATCGAAACTACATTATATGGTTGAATTATCGAAATCGAATATGCCCCTTTTTATTAAGTCTGGTAATCTAAGAATTAGGGAACAGACACCCTAATTGACGCGAACTCTAAAGATAGATCTATTGGGCCCAACAAGCCCCATCCAAAGTACCGAATGTTTTAGTACTTCGAAATTTATATCATGTCCGAAGGAGGATCCCTGAATGATGGGGATATTCTTATATATGCATATTGTTAATGTCGGTTACCAGGTGTTCAATCCATATGAATGATATTTTTGTCTCTATGCATGGGACGTATGTTTATGAGAAATGGAAATCTGAAATCTTGTGGTCTATTAAAATGATGAAAATGAAATGATTACTATAAACTGATGAACTCACCAACCTTTTGGTTGACACTTTAAAGCATGTTTATTCTCAGGTTTGAAAGGAATCTTCCGCTGTGCATTAGCTCATTGTTAAAGATATTACTTGGAGTCATTCATGACATATTTCAAAAAACGTTGCATTCGAGTCGTTGAAGTTCATTAGAGATTATTATTAAGTAAATGACGGATTAGGTCATTTATAGTTTGGATATTATGAAATGGTATGCACACTTGTCAACTTTCGATGAAATGAAAGGTTGTCTTTTAAAAACGAATGCAATGTTTGTAAAATGTATCATATAGAGGTCAAATACCTCGCGATGTAATCATATGTTATTGTATTCGTCCCTATGGATTGGGTCGGGTCATCTCATGTGGTATCAGAGCGGTGGTCTTAGCGAACCAGGTCTGCATTAGTGTGTCTAACTGATAAGTCGTTAGGATGCATTAGTGAGTCTGGACTTCGACCGTGTCTGCATGTCAAAAGTTTTGCTTATCATTTTAATCGGAAATCATCTACTACCATCCTTAAGCAACTATCTACTTATTATTCTTAAGTCTAAATGCGTTTCCTGCATTTATTGTATAATAGTGTATAGACGAAATCTCTTCTTGGCATATCTGTTACTGTGAACTTTGACTGACTTTTTTTTCAAAGATTCCTCCGTAATTTATGGGATTTTGATAATATATATACATATGTAAATTATGTATAGAAAGATATCAAATCTAACTCCTATAATCTATTTCATATCAAAAATTCATTTCCCCGATTATACGAGATGGATTTTGCATCTAGTTCGAATTCCTCCGATTCTGACAGTTATGCTGACATGGATTTCCATTCGGGCTCCGAAGGCAGCGTCACCGGAATGGATCAACCAATCTCCCATCATCTATTCTGGATGAATTGGGGATGGGTATGTAATATACTAAATCACTGGAGACAAGAAGAAGGTGATCCCTTCCATCCACCAAATTGCCCTCTTGGCGATGAACCTGAAGCACTTACCGGTGAACCTATTCGAGAAACCATTTTTTCTCTCATTTCTAGAGTATCTCGTCACGATTACATAATGTCCCATATTTCTGATCTTGTTCATTCGCTCACTCCAACCACTAATCATCCCGGTGTACTAGCAGAAGTTAACGAGCTTCGCGCTCGGGTGGTGGCTTTGGAGAATACGGTGCGAAGATTACAAACACCATCAGCAGCACCAGCAGCATAACCAATACCGCCAGTAACATCCACATCGCAAGCCTCAATACTAAAAGCACCAGCAGCATCACCGGCATCAACAACAACCACCATTATTAACATCAACAGGATCATTACCACCACCAACAATTACATCCGCATCACACACCTCAATACCCCAATCTGTATATCCGATATAAATTTCACACACACCATAAATACCAAGGAGTACTAACAACAACAAATGATGAAGTATTGATTCATAACCTCATCGGAGAAATATTTTGCGGTGATTATGTAATCTCTAAAGACATAGGGATTATATACTTCAGCTTTAACCATAAACCAGATGAGTGGACAGAAATGATAAAAAGGAAGAGTAGAAGCCCTGATAAGAAGGGTGCGTAAAGTACAAGCTAGACTTGTTTTACCAACAGCATCAGCAGTACCCTTAGCCTCACCAACACAGTCAGTGCTGTTAATATTGTTAGAATCGTCAGCACCTCCAACCTCACAAGCCCCGCCAGTTCAAGAATCACTGTGGGAAACCATTACGAATTAATAACGAGTATATTGTATCAACGAGTTATGAAGTATTAACTCAATTCCTCCGAAGAATTTATATGTATATTCTATATAGTTATAAAATTTTTAAACCATAATAAATCTTTTTGTACTAAGCTATTATGTATGGAACTTAACTATCCGGTTAATTCATATTACTAATATGCTATGATGTACATTCTTCGTTAACAATTTAATCATTGTTAACCACAATCTCTGCTTCAACTCAATGAATTTTATTTCATAATAAATCAAGTGTATCATTCAATAACATGTTTGATTTTACACTTTCATCTTCGATGCACTCGAAACTTTCAAGAAAACATCAATCGGACATTGCGAAGTTCGCAAGAATTCTTCAAGCGTCAACATCCTTCACTGAGGAATATCAATAAAAATAAATAATAAAGTACTGATTGCAATAAGTAAAATACTCTATGGAGATTATGTAATCTCTAATGATTCAGAGATTACTCATTTCTAATTCAAGCCGAAAATCAAATGAGTTTAATGTGATTTTAAAACTCATTAAATATGAAGAAAATATATTCACATATATTTCATAGAGATTGAAGTGAAAATTTGGTTCAAAATATTGATTGTGAAAATTTTTTTTTAACGGGTAGGTAATACCCAAGGGATATTTAATTTCAACAGTTAATATGTTACATTTTTGAATCTGAATCAGTAATTACCAACTGTATTCACTTCTCTCTCAACAATATACATTCTTTTGTAAAAATCAAGATAACTATTCTCATCCAAATTTAATTACATATTCTAATCAAAATCCGAGTCAAGAGTTAACAGAAGACATCACTCTTAGAAGTCCTACATCTATCAACGCTATACTATGACTTCAAAACTGTGATAGAACATCACTTTTAATCGTAACACTCAGATTAATATGAAAAATCATTCGGAGTCAGGACAAATTCATCATTTGGATATTGACTATGACAATCTGCATTTAAAAAACTCTTCGAGGTTCCTGAAGACACTTCAAACTTTGAACAATCGAGAGGATGATCCAACCACACATTATCCGAAGTCTTGTACCTGAAAAGCTCTCGAAACCAAAGTCATAATCTAACATGTATCCGCGTTGAATCCTTTATCATTTATTAGCAAAAACAACATTTCGATTCCTTTTCAAAGTAACCAATTTTGTCACAGCTTCAGCAAGTCAACTTCGACTTTTCAGTCGGACTAGTCTTATTTTAACCCCAATAGATACGTTGCCATTAGTCATTATTACTGGGGAACCTTTTATATCCCATCATATTACTACCAGCGTTTAATCATCTAAAACACGATTCTTCTGAACCCACCTCGGATTGCTAACCAAAGATTCAGATATTAGCATTAAATGCAGAGGAAACATAAAAATTGTAGATGGTTTAAACGGTCAAAAGTTTGATGATAAAAGATAGTGAGATGGTAAAGCTCAGAAAAAGAAAGGATTTGGTACTGAAAAACGGATTGAGCAAAGTATGAAGGAAGCCGTGGACAAATCACAGAGACTGAATCTGCCTTCAAAGGATCCAAATAATTCAGTGCCTGCTGAACTCGTTAGCAAAAACCTTACTCCTTATTCTAAACCTTCACGGACAGATATTCTTCATCATCATCATATCTTATATATTATAAGATATCTTCGTATCTCCCATTATACATATTTTCCATATTTCTGGAGATATCTTCACCACTATCCTTATCTGAGATCATTTATCTCTTGGTAATATCTGCAACATAAAAGAAACTGTGTTGGTTTCTAAATTCTGAAAAATTCAAATATGAATGTTTTGAAGTAGTGTTGTGTGATGACCCGAAAAATTTCGACTAATTTAAACCAATTCTCTATACGATTTATTATTTTGACACGTTAAACAAAGTCTGTTAGATTGAGTCTCAAAAATTTTAGAACTGTTTCATATATACAATTACCTTTGACTACTCTCGACGATTCATGAACAATTATATGTATGTATATATATATGTACAAGTAAAAACGACTTTCCTACAGTAAAACACTATTTGCTACAGTAAAACACTATTTGCTACAGTGAAACCGTATTTTGCTACAGTGAAAACGACTTTGCTACAGTGATTTGCTACAGTAAAATACTATTTGCTACAGTAAACACTATTTGCTACAGTAAAACACTATTGCTACAGTAAATACTATTTTGATGTCGACGAACTAGCAAACAAAACGGGAAAGGCGGCCATGCGATCGCATGGCAAAAACACTGAAAACTCATGCGATCGCATGAGCTACAGTAAATCGAAAAGTAATATAAATACGCAGTTTGTTCGACGATATTTTTTCACATTTATCTCTCAATATTTATATTTATATTAAAATTTTAATTTTAAATTTAAGTTTAATAATAATAAGGTATATACGAGGGTGTTTTTAATTCGGGTTTCAAACCGCTTTAAACTAAGGAAATATTGGGTATTATTCGGGGTATTGTTCTTGAATCCAAGGCCAACCATACAGTCGTCTACCATCATTACGTCTACGCAATTTGCCTACAATATTGAATCGCAATATTGAACTGTGAGTTATAGATCCCTTTTTAAATACTTTAAATATTTTTGGGCTGAGAATACATGCAATTTATTTTAAACGCGATAAGACACAAGTACATACTAAATTCTACACTGAGTTAAACCGGAAATCCCTTAGCTTTGGTAATTAGTAGCTGCCAGTACATAGGATATGGACTGGTGGGCGCGAATAATTGTATATGGATCCATAGGGCTTGACATCCCCGTCCGAGCTAGAGCGCTAGCCTTTTAACGGACGTATGTTATTTGAGTTTAAGACACGTTGGTTTGCGTGTATTAAAACGAATGGGGTAATTATCACTATAGCGTTAAGTTTAGTTACCAGGGTGCTCTGTTACGTAGAATCTATTGATAAACTTTTGATGAAATCTTGTGGTCTATCTTTATACATGTTTATGACTCGAGCAATTAAACCTATAACTCACCAACATTCGTGTTGACTTTTTTTAGCATGTTTTATTCTCAGGTCCTTAGAATGCTTCCGCTGTGATGTGCTTGTTGCCTGCATGGAGTCTCTCATGCTTTGTACAAAGTTTATTGCATTCAAAATAAAACTGCGTTGTGTAATAAATAATTGGACTGTGATGTCAACCTGTAAATTAAAGACTTATGTATTTCGGGGTTTTGCTTATACCTAAGCACTCGCCCACATGTTTATAACTTTCTATGTTTAGAAAGTCACTTATTTTAATGAATGCAATATTTTATCAAAACGTATCATATAGAGGTCAAAACCTCACTGTGGAATCAATGATTAACGTGCCGCGTCAATAGCGATTTTGACGGGTCGTTACATGTTGGGAACTGATGCATGGGTTAGTATAATATAATGACACTTGATCAACGTCATTATATTACAGTAATTCATGCTGAGTTTCTAATGGAACGTGATGATTCACAGAACATACCGTCATCATGTGCCATTTACACGACTCTTACATTCTAACTAATCTCTAAACATATTAAAAAAATATTTCTTGATGATTCGGTCTTTTCTAGGGTATTCTGGTAATTTGACAAATCAAGATCGTACCCTTTCAAATTCCTTCTTAGAACATTAACAATGTTCATTCCGAAATCCATAGTTGCGAATTCTGGACCATTACAAGAGTTAATTAATCGCAAGAAGAAGAAACGAAAGGACAAAGCTCCGAAATAGAAATTTGAGGTATAAACCGCAGCAAATAGAAGAGAGCATTAACTATGGATGACCATGATTATAGAAGACAGAAGCAGGGACACCGAAATATAAGTGAAGATATAAAATCTAGCAACAACCCGAATATTACAAACCGTATATATCAATGCATATAGCAACGTAAAGACACGGGAGAACTAAAAACACTATAAACCCTAGGGTATAGTAGAAGTAAATAGATTCTTCCGGTGACAGATTAAAAAGAAAAATGACAGATATTAAAGTTAAGAGGATATCAAGGATCAGGATGGGATGGAGCATATTAACGAATACTTTAAAGTAAGAATTGAAAAAGAAAGAATAGAAGGTGTGAGTTATAAGGAAATGGAAAGGGTGAATTTATAGGAAGATATCCGACAGAGCAATCGGAACAGCTTATTGCAAATAATGAAAAGAAGATCCTGATTTCCTTAATTACCGAAGAACCAAATCTTACTACGAAGATTTTCTTTAAATCCCATGAATTCCGAAAATCAATCATAACGATTCTACACTTACTCATGTCACTCTTTTGCGATAACTTCACTCATACTCTTCGAATAATCAAATTGGGTTACCTATATTACCCGATGATGATAAAACTCTATGTATCCGTTTACATTCGTCATAATAACATTCTTACTGTTAGCCATGACGACCTCTATCAAATTTCGGGACGAAATTTCTTTTAACGAGTAGGTAATGTGATGACCCGGAAATTTCCGAACAAATTTAAACTTTGATCTTTATATATTCCCGACACGATAAGCAAAAATCTGTAATGTTGAGTCTCGAAAGTTTTGAAACTATATTCATGTAATCAAATACTCTTTGACCATGCCCGACGATTCACGAACAATTATGTATAAATAAAGATATATACATATTCATAGGTGTGATTATGAAATTGATGAAACATTGAACGGATTAGTTAATATGAATATAAGCTATGAGATCTATTTAATGAGGTTGGAAATGTTATCAAGGTATTGAATGAATAATACTTTATACGAACGTATTTGTTAGATGTAAGTTTATCGACGAAATTAAAAGATAATATCAAATGATTGAATTATCAGATACATTGAATTATGATCACGAGTCTCCGCCGTAAGGTCCACTATGATTTAAAAGACTATTACATTTTTAACGGTATTCGGAAATTTAGTGAAATAATACGCATGCAAGAACGACAGTGTTCTTATCGAGGATTAGTCAAAGGTTGGTGGAGAGTTGAATTTCATAACACTTGGTTGATAACTTGCAACGTATATAGAACGTGATTATGTATATTAGATATATTAGTTAGGTAAAATATAGTAACCCTTGTTCATTGATTCGATTTATAATTAGATATTTTAACTAGAGCCTTTGAGAAATTAAAGTAAAAGTTGGCGCATAAATAAGTTATATCAGATTAAGTTTTCGAGCATAACCGTTAGGTGATATAACAATATCTTGTATTCACACGATTTTAATGTTATATATATATTGGTCTTTGAAATATAATTAATTTTGAAAAGTGAAATATTATATTATTAGATAAATATTTCAAACATATGTATTATGTATAAGTTTATAAATTTTAAATGTACATATATTTTATTTTAGTCATAAAACGTCTTGATTCAAACTAATAAGATTAAATATATATTTTGTTTTATAACGAGACGTCAATTTATAAAAAGAAATGACCAAAATACTCAAAAGATTAAGTGACACTTGGGGTGGGTTAGTCTTCCAATGTTTTAAGTCTAACTAATAATAAAGGTACATGTCACAAAATGTTTAATTTAAAATAAAATATTTTGATAATCAACGTGACTTTGATTTAAATAAGTAAATGACCACAACGCTAAATTTTATAAGTGATATTTTTATAAAGATAAATTATTGATGAGTAAGTCTAATTTTTTTGTAAAAAGTACACGTCGCGTAACGTAAAAGGCTAGTTTTCTAAACGTACGAAAATGCGCCCGAAAAACCGAAAGTGGTACATGAGTCGTGAGACCACGTCCGTGTCATTTTTGTAAAAATTATATTTTTACCATGAGCGTAAATATAATATAATATTTAATTAATTCTAAAGATTAAATATAATATATAATAAATAATATATAATCTATGTGTATCATATGTGTTATACGTAACTAGATGAAGGTTAGATGCACTTCACTGCTTTGTATTCGTTATATTTATTCATGAATACGTTATTGTGTATAGTGGAGTATTACTATAATAGATTACAGTGTTACTACAAAAGATACTCCCTCCGTCCCAAATCTATTGTCCTCAGAAAAAAAAAAAACACACACAGTTTTAGAAAATTCCACTAACTTTATTCTCCACCAATAAAACATTTTCTCTCTCCACTATAACCTCTTTTGATTGGTTGAAAAGGAATCTGGACAATTAATTTGGGACGTCCCAAAATGGAATAATAGACAATAAATTTGAGAATGAGGTAGTATAAGATTACTGTACAAAAGATTGGTGTTCAGTTATTTTGTTAAAAAAAAAAATACTATTTACTATCACTACAAAAGATTAGTGTTAGACATTAATACAACAAAAGATTTAAGTCACAGTACAAAAGATCAATGTTTGGTTACATTGTTACACTATTACGGAGTTGTATTATTATTATTACAAACTTTTTGTCTATTGTGCTGAGACCCAATTTTTAGGAAAGCTACCTACCTTATTTGACTAGTTGAAACCAAAACGACGTGTGAGTTAAAACTTAAAATGACACTCAACACTCTTTGCTATTATATAGATGTATAATGTATAATATAAAGTGTCGGCACAAATTTTTTGGTGGAACATGAGCTGTAAGAAGCATGAAGGGGTTTGGTGGTGCCAACCTCTATAAAAAAAAGCGATCATATCATTTTTTTCTGTGATTCATCTATATCAATCTCCCATTCTCTAGTGTATATATATATATATATATATATATATATATATATATATATATATATATATAATATTATTATTATTAATATTATTATTAAGATTAATCTTAATATTATTATTATTAGTAATACTAGTATTATTAGTATTAGTATTATACATAAAATACTACGACGAGGTTCTGCCCGTGTGATTTCAAAATGAGTTTTTCGAGTAGGATAGGGCTAAGGAAATTATGGGTTGTAGCTAAGGAGGTTATGGGTATGGATCATGGGTATGCTCGTGAGGTCAATCTAGTGTTTGTCATCTCCGTTGCGTTTATGTACCTTTCCTGCAATATTGAATCTCAATATTGATACGTGAGTACTCCTAATTTAATTTTTACATACTAATAGTGTATCCCTGACTAGTGCTCGAGAAAATAGGATTATGCATGCTTGTACATTTGATATTGCCCTTAGATAGGTTATGTTGAATCTTAAATGTTGTTATACTAGGGATGAAATAAGGTATAAGATATGCATGCCATTGGAAAGCTAGTGAAAAATTAATAACTTTTCCTTTAGATGTCAAAGGGATCTGATGGACGGATTAGAAATTATAGCCAATTGAAATTTTGTAAAAATGATTAATATTATCGTCGTTAATATCGTTGTTCTAATTTTTATCCAATTGTTAATATTATTATTTGATTTCTATTAATAAAATAATAATAATTATTATTACAAAATAATATGACTTTTAATTATTATTATTATCAATGCTATTTAATCAAATAAAAATGTAATACGAATATTATAATTACCCCAATAGAATTTATCACAATATTTTAATATTAAATGAACTTTATAAATTTAATACTTAAGATATATAAAAGTATACCTTAATATAAAATTGCATTTATTAATAAATGAATTATGTTATTTACTCTATTAAATCTTTTAAAAATATTTTAAAAATATAAGACGACGATATTTAAAATTATATAGTAATCATTTTTAAAGTTTGGAAATCATTTTGAGTCAAACTAAATTTTATCGACCTTTGCATATTAGACTCGAGCATTAGGATTGTGGTACACTATGACACAACCTAAATTGTTAGACAAATATTGACCAACATATAAATATATATATAATTAATATAGATTCGTGAATCCGAGGCCAACCCTGCATTGTTCAATGACGTCATATGTATTTTTACTACAAAATACAGTATCGTGAGTTTCATTTGCCTTTTTACCCTTTATATTTTTGGGCTGAGAATACATGCGCAATTTTTATAAATGTTTTACGAAATAGACACAAGTAATCGAAACTACATTATATGGTTGAATTATCGAAATCGAATATGCCCCTTTTTATTAAGTCTGGTAATCTAAGAATTAGGGAACAGACACCCTAATTGACGCGAACTCTAAAGATAGATCTATTGGGCCCAACAAGCCCCATCCAAAGTACCGGATGTTTTAGTACTTCGAAATTTATATCATGTCCGAAGGAGGATCCCGGAATGATGGGGATATTCTTATATATGCATATTGTTAATGTCGGTTACCAGGTGTTCAATCCATATGAATGATATTTTTGTCTCTATGCATGGGACGTATGTTTATGAGAAATGGAAATCTGAAATCTTGTGGTCTATTAAAATGATGAAAATGAAATGATTACTATAAACTGATGAACTTACCAACCTTTTGGTTGACACTTTAAAGCATGTTTATTCTCAGGTTTGAAAGGAATCTTCCGCTGTGCATTAGCTCATTGTTAAAGATATTACTTGGAGTCATTCATGACATATTTCAAAAAACGTTGCATTCGAGTCGTTGAAGTTCATTAGAGATTATTATTAAGTAAATGACGGATTAGGTCATTTATAGTTTGGATATTATGAAATGGTATGCACACTTGTCAACTTTCGATGAAATGAAAGGTTGTCTTTTAAAAACGAATGCAATGTTTGTAAAATGTATCATATAGAGGTCAAATACCTCGCGATGTAATCATATGTTATTGTATTCGTCCCTATGGATTGGGTCGGGTCATCTCAGGATGATCCCGAAACAACTAAATGTAACAACCCGACCAAAACCGTTATTGACGGCGTCGTTAACTTAGGTCCCGTTGCGTGGTCGTAGTCCCTATATGAGACTCGTTTGACCAAAATTATGTCGCATTCATTTGAAAGGTACAAGACTTGCAAGTTTAGTTTACAAAACCGTTCGACAACAAGTCTAAGTTTACAAAAGTCATAAAGTATAAATGAAATAACTTGCGACATAATATAAGTTGAAAAACACCGTTGCTATAAATAGCGTAAGTATGTAACCAAAAGTTTGAATCCAAAAGTGCTATCCCTAGCGTATGTATGTATGTATGCTTGACCCCAAGCAAGAAATCAGAGTGTATGCATGTATGCTCGACTCCAAGCAAGTATGAGTGTACGCGGAATCATGTATCAAATAGCCAAGTATGAACCTGAGAAACATATAGAAAACTGTCAACGAAAAACGTTGGTAAAATCATAGATGTATTTGTAAACGTTGTTTTTGAACCACAAGATTTAGTATTCCCATAGTTGATTATCAAAATCGTTTGCATTCCAAAAGTATTGTTCGCGAGCACCCAATTATCAAGACTTAACGTTCCGTCCGTTGAATACCCCATCACAATAGTGTTAGAACATACACTGTTTCTCGAAAATATATTTCATCCGTAGACGGTAGCGAACCGTCCGTAATGAGGGTTTGTCAAACCCGTATGGCCACACAATATAAGTTCTCGCTTACACCCTGCAAGTGTAACTAATGATAATCGAATTGAGGATTTTTGTTCTAACTCGCTGTGGAATGTTTGTTTTCCTTGTACTTGTGTTCAAAGTATAAAAGTAAGTAGTACAAAATGTAACAAGGTATATGTTTCTCAGCCCACAATTTAAAAGTATAAAAAGTTGTTGAAAAGGTGGGACTATGATCTCACCTCGAGTTCACGAGTATAAATGTACTTCACAAAGTAAACGTGTGCATGAATGAATGCTAGTCTTGACCTAAACAAATAGGTTTGTATCAATATCGGTAAACACGGTCGGTCAAAGTGTTCAATTAGTCCTATGGCTCGTTACGACTCGATTAAGTAGCATGTGAATCACGTTGTCAAGTTAATCAAGTATAAAATAAGATTAGAACGATTGTATAAAAGTTTGGTTAAGTTTGACTAAAAGTCAAACTTGGTCAAAGTCAACGAAAAAGTCAACGCGTTCGGGTCGGGTCCCGAACTATTTTTCTATGCTAAATATTCATATACAAGTATATTAAAACAAGTTTCATGTGAATCGGAGGTCGGTAGCTAGTCAAACATTTCGCGTGAAATGTGACAAAGTGAGCAGAATCTGGCCAGGCGATTCTGCGCGCCGCGCGGGGATGTGGCGCGCCGCGCCACTACCTGGGCAGAGAATTCTGGTCAGTTTTTCCAAGTGTGCACGAACCAAAACCTTTTCCAACCCAATTCTTGACCCGAAAACACTTATAATGCCTATCATATATCGTCGAAAAGGTATTTTGACGAGGAATACAACTAACCACATATCATCAATCAAAAACATCATTTACAATAACCGAAAACTCGTCAATTGATCAAGAAAGGTTTATTTTCAAAGTTTCAAGTTCGTAAAACGTATTTTATGATTCGGGAATCCAATTTACACATACGATATGCCGTTTTGAAGGTAATAACGCATACATTGCAACTAGACGCATATTCCAAGTTTCAATAAACATTTACTACGTCAAAATCACTAGCCACGTTATCGTTTCAAAATCAATTTCGACACAAATGAGACTTATGATTCACTAATCAAACGCTAGCATACATCACACCATTTCGAAGCTATTTACGCATACAATTTAACTAGTTAACTAGCATACATTCAAACAAGTGTCTCAACTAACATTCAACCGCATCAAGTTCCTACCAAAACGATAATCGATTCACCAAAAACACATTTCATGTTATTGAGCTAGTTTTTCATCATCCAACATATCAAAACGAAGCTAATGAAGTAACTAACACTTTTAACACATACACTTTATCTTATAACATCATTTGAGCAACCAAAACTCAAGATTAAGCTAGACCCATTTGGGTGTTCATGTCATATTTTCAAAACACGAAGAACGAGCATACAAATTACATACACGACATCCCTACGAGCCATAGACACTAATTAACCACTTGACAAGTCTAAAAACGAATTTAACAAGTTAGGGTTTCATGAGAAATTCTTACCCCATGCCATGAGACTAGTATCAAATCGAAGAGGATGAAGAGAGGATTCCAAATATGTAATTTGTTTTGTTGCTAGCTCCCTAAACCGAATTTAGATGATGATTTTGTGTTTGAGGTTTTGAGAGAATAAAAATGGAAGTAATGAAATGGGGAGGTTGAAATGAATGGAGGAGGGTGAAGGTTGACTAGTTGACCTAGTCATCTCTTTGCCCTCTTGGCAAGTTTAGTCCCTCAAGTTTCAAAGCGGGTGCGGGAATTAACCAAACGAATATTTTAAAAACGCTCGAGTAAACGAGTGATGTTATAATTAAATAACGAGAATATTATGAACGTTTGTTAACGGAATCTACGAATATAAATAACGAAAGATATTATTAAAAAAAAAAGACGGTGTTAAAAATAAATTTAACGGAAAAAGGCGGGATGTTACATTACCTACACCTTAAAAGAAATTTCGTCCCGAAATTTAGTTGGAAGTAGTAGTTGTTGAATCTTACTCGAGATCTTGCGTTGTAAATTCTACGAATAAGTGAAGGTACGTCCTTGAGTATTTCCACGAATTTTGACGGTCGGGATCATATGTTGTTTTAAGGTTTGGCTTCCATGATTCATGGTTTCAACCGGTCCTCCTAGGAAGTGAGGGTTATCGTCGATAGTGAGTTCATCAAAGGAGATAACAAGTTCTCGTTTCGCAAAACACGTCTTTGAGTTGATACATCGAATGTAGGATAAACGGAGACCCAAAATGAGTCAGAAAAGTCTAAACGGCTAGCGACGGGTCCAAAACACCCCAAGAATTTAAAGGATCAAAATATCGCGGATTTAGCTTCCTACGTTTTCCCGAAACGGATTGCACCTTTCCAAGGTGCGACTCTTAACGTGACGTGGTTTCCCACGTGGAATTTGAAATGTTTACGTCTAACATCGGCGTAGCTCTTGGTGATTACGAGTCGCGTAGGGTTTTACCTGAATATGAATAAATTTTCTCGGTTGCTCATGAATAACCTCGGCCCCGGTGAATTGATCATCGTTTACTTGGTTCGACAAAGGAGAATGACGTTTCCGGTCACATGTGGTTTCAAAAGGAGTGACGTTAAAACTCGAATGAAAATCATTGTAGTACGAGGATTCGGTTAAAGAAAAATACTTTTCTCAAGTAAATTTGAAGTTGGTAATACAAACTTGTATTATGGTTTCCAAGGTTTAAATCGCATGTTTGTTCGGTCCGTCGGGTTGTGGATGGTACGCGGTACTCATGTCTAAACGCGGTCCCGAGGCTTTTTGTAAGGTACTCCAAAATCTAGAAGTGAAACGAGGATCTCGATCCGAAACGGGGTACATTTCCCTAAGGCATATTGAACAAGTTTGCTAGGAATTGAAAACGTTAGCTAAAACAAGTTTCTCAAGAAAATTTGCGTCGCGGAAGATTTATCGGTTTCCAAAAACGTTCGTCGGGGCAAGTTCTTATCGGGTTTTGAAAACGATTGTTAGGACTATCCACCCTCGCGGCGAATACTTGTATGATGTGAAGAGTCGCTCTCCATTGAGAATTTAGAATAAGGACCTCCTGAACCGGAAGTACGAGGGTGATGCAAGAGAAGTTTCCGCCCCGATGTGAGCATAACGAGTAAATTGTAGTTAGTCAATAAGACTGTGCGAGGACGAGCTAGTATACCCGTGTGACATACAGTTGAAGTCGAATGGAATCGGTAATTCATTCGGAAGCATAAATATAATTTGACAATAATTGAAGGTGTGTCCCCGGTATGGTTGTTATAAATATTCTCGGAGTTTTCGGATGTCCAAACCTGAAAAGATGAAGTCATGTACATGGCACATGGTGGTGTTTAGGTTGATCGAGTCTAACCACCATCACGTGTCACTAGAACTTTGGTATGTCTTACCGTAATATAACCACGTTGATCGAGTGTCGTTATATTACGCTAACTCATACCTCCATTCCCACATCACTCTATGGATTCAAGTTCGTGTAATCGTGAAGTTTAAAAATAAACAAAGTGTAACAACGTCTCTAACGTGACTCGTATTGAATCGAAAGAATTAGTGCAACTATAAAGAAGCGTTCCCCGAGGGAAGTGTATAAATGATTGTTCACGGCAATGTGGTTCGAGTCAGACAATAAGGTATTCAGGTATGAAAAGAGTAACGAGTCATGATAACGAGTAGCACGCAACCGTAGTGATAAATGTTGATGACGATACTCACCTAGAGTAGTGATGGTAGTAACACCAAAAAGTAGATAGTAAGAAACACCAGTGGGAAACCGAGAGTAAGTTGAAACGGTGGCAAATAACAATCCGGGAGACAGGGTTCCCGAACGAGTGTGACCAATGAAGTCGTCGTCATCCATACGTGTATGAATCATGAATTTACGTGTGTTACCAAAAAGTGGCGGAATACGAGTTCGTATGATGAAGGTTGGGTACCATTAAAAAGTTTGCCTAAGAATGATTCAAGTATAATGCACAAGTAGTCAAGTAAGTGCTATCTATAGCAAATGTATGTCAGAATGCAAATGCTAACTATCCGGTTGTAGTCTAGACTCACTAATGCGTCCTAACGACTCTGTTAGACACACTAATGCATATCCTAGTTCCCTACAACCAACGCTCTGATACCACTTGTAACAACCCGACCAAAACCGTTATTGACGGCGTCGTTAACTTAGGTCCCGTTGCGTGGTCGTAGTCCCTATATGAGACTCGTTTGACCAAAATTATGTCGCATTCATTTGAAAGGTACAAGACTTGCAAGTTTAGTTTACAAAACCGTTCGACAACAAGTCTAAGTTTACAAAAGTCATAAAGTATAAATGAAATAACTTGCGACATAATATAAGTTGAAAAACACCGTTGCTATAAATAGCGTAAGTATGTAACCAAAAGTTTGAATCCAAAAGTGCTATCCCTAGCGTATGTATGTATGTATGCTTGACCCCAAGCAAGAAATCAGAGTGTATGCATGTATGCTCGACTCCAAGCAAGTATGAGTGTACGCGGAATCATGTATCAAATAGCCAAGTATGAACCTGAGAAACATATAGAAAACTGTCAACGAAAAACGTTGGTGAAATCATAGATGTATTTGTAAACGTTGTTTTTGAACCACAAGATTTAGTATTCCCATAGTTGATTATCAAAATCGTTTGCATTCCAAAAGTATTGTTCGCGAGCACCCAATTATCAAGACTTAACGTTCCGTCCGTTGAATACCCCATCACAATAGTGTTAGAACATACACTGTTTCTCGAAAATATATTTCATCCGTAGACGGTAGCGAACCGTCCGTAATGAGGGTTTGTCAAACCCGTATGGCCACACAATATAAGTTCTCGCTTACACCCTGCAAGTGTAACTAATGATAATCGAATTGAGGATTTTTGTTCTAACTCGCTGTGGAATGTTTGTTTTCCTTGTACTTGTGTTCAAAGTATAAAAGTAAGTAGTACAAAATGTAACAAGGTATATGTTTCTCAGCCCACAATTTAAAAGTATAAAAAGTTGTTGAAAAGGTGGGACTATGATCTCACCTCGAGTGCACGAGTATAAATGTACTTCACAAAGTAAACGTGTGCATGAATGAATGCTAGTCTTGACCTAAACAAATAGGTTTGTATCAATATCGGTAAACACGGTCGGTCAAAGTGTTCAATTAGTCCTATGGCTCGTTACGACTCGATTAAGTAGCATGTGAATCACGTTGTCAAGTTTCATGCAAGAATCAAGTATAAAATAAGATTAGAACGATTGTATAAAAGTTTGGTTAAGTTTGACTAAAAGTCAAACTTGGTCAAAGTCAACGAAAAAGTCAACGCGTTCGGGTCGGGTCCCGAACTATTTTTCTATGCTAAATATTCATATACAAGTATGTTAAAACAAGTTTCATGTGAATCGGAGCTCGGTAGCTAGTCAAACATTTCGCGTGAAATGTGACAAAGTGAGCAGAATCTGGCCAGGCGATTCTGCGCGCCGCGCGGGGATGTGGCGCGCCGCGCCACTACCTGGGCAGAGAATTCTGGTCAGTTTTTCCAAGTGTGCACGAACCAAAACCTTTTCCAACCCAATTCTTGACCCGAAAACACTTCTAATGCCTATCATATATCGTCGAAAAGGTATTTTGACGAGGAATACAACTAACCACATATCATCAATCAAAAACATCATTTACAATAACCGAAAACTCGTCAATTGATCAAGAAAGGTTTATTTTCAAAGTTTCAAGTTCGTAAAACGTATTTTATGATTCGGGAATCCAATTTACACATACGATATGCCGTTTTGAAGGTAATAACGCATACATTGCAACTAGACGCATATTCCAAGTTTCAATAAACATTTACTACGTCAAAATCACTAGCCACGTTATCGTTTCAAAATCAATTTCGACACAAATGAGACTTATGATTCACTAATCAAACGCTAGCATACATCACACCATTTCGAAGCTATTTACGCATACAATTTAACTAGTTAACTAGCATACATTCAAACAAGTGTCTCAACTAGCATTCAACCGCATCAAGTTCCTACCAAAACGATAATCGATTCACCAAAAACACATTTCATGTTATTGAGCTAGTTTTTCATCATCCAACATATCAAAACGAAGCTAATGAAGTAACTAACACTTTTAACACATACACTTTATCTTATAACATCATTTGAGCAACCAAAACTCAAGATTAAGCTAGACCCATTTGGGTGTTCATGTCATATTTTCAAAACACGAAGAACGAGCATACAAATTACATACACGACATCCCTACGAGCCATAGACACTAATTAACCACTTGACAAGTCTAAAAACGAATTTAACAAGTTAGGGTTTCATGAGAAATTCTTACCCCATGCCATGAGACTAGTATCAAATCGAAGAGGATGAAGAGAGGATTCCAAATATGTAATTTGTTTTGTTGCTAGCTCCCTAAACCGAATTTAGATGATGATTTTGTGTTTGAGGTTTTGAGAGAATAAAAATGGAAGTAATGAAATGGGGAGGTTGAAATGAATGGAGGAGGGTGAAGGTTGACTAGTTGACCTAGTCATCTCTTTGCCCTCTTGGCAAGTTTAGTCCCTCAAGTTTCAAAGCGGGTGCGGGAATTAACCAAACGAATATTTTAAAAACGCTCGAGTAAACGAGTGATGTTATAATTAAATAACGAGAATATTATGAACGTTTGTTAACGGAATCTACGAATATAAATAACGAAAGATATTATTAAAAAAAAAAAGACGGTGTTAAAAATAAATTTAACGGAAAAAGGCGGGATGTTACACTAAACACGACAGACTCGAACTGGAATAAACCACCTTGTGAAGCAACACCAAAATAATGTGATTTTAAATATGTTTGATGGATTAGTATAACAATTGAATGCACCATTTGTAAATAAATTTGTTGGAGATATTAGTTACCACTACTATTTTTGGCGGAAATTGAATATTTAATTTTGAACTATGAAAGTAAAAACAAATGATATTAGGAACGATTAAGAGTAAATTATGAAGAAACACAAATAATTATGTGTAAATTACAGTGTTGCAAAAGTCGCCCGACTTGGCCAATGCGTCGGCTGACGCGTCGTTTTTTAGGCATGGCCTACACGTCGTCGAAAAAAGTCAGAAATTCGGTCAAAGTCGGTCAAATTCGGTCAAAGTCGGTCAAAGGTGGTCAAAGTCGATCAGCAAAAAGAAATTATACTTTTATTTTGTAATATTGTTAATAATTGTTAATTGCTCATGTTTATTGTAAATATAGTTTATATTTTAAGATTCGATTTCTATATAATATTATATGTAATATAATATGTATATAAATATATATTTAATAAAACTATAATGTTGGTCAACGTCCGACGCGTCCCCGTTGCGTCCCTGTATCGACCGACTCGTCCCTCCAAAGATCCGATCGACGCGTCCCCGACTCGCGTCTTTTACAACCTTGGTAAATTATAAAGAAAAACGAAGGATTAAATGAAAGTATATACCGTATAAATTTAAAGGGACTAATACCCTTTTCTAACTCAAGAAAGATCCCCCACATACTACATTCTACTACTAACCCTGTACTTTATGTTAGAGATTGTAATGGTATGTTTATTTAATACGAGTAATATGTACAATATAGTAATATGTACAATATACAGTTAGAATTACTTAACACGTTTTTAAAGGATACAACGTCAGAAGTATATGTTACTCCGTATAACTTATAAGTACAAAATAATGTTTGAGGTGGTTTAGTTTAAAAAAAAAAAATAAAAAAAAATAAAAAAAATTGGTTTAGTGTCACGTGCCTGGATCATTTCTAAGTTTTTGAAAGTCACGCCATTTCCTATTTAGCTAGTTTTCAATCAACTTCCTACTTTTACATCACCAAAATATCAACATCAACCAAATTAACCATCCAGGCCTAGCCTGAGTGGCCACCAGCACTTTCAGTGAAGGGGAGGTCTCGGGTTCAATCCTAAGGGGTGCCCGCATTTAATGACCAAACTGGAGAATGCCTTACCTGGTAGCGGTGGAGGGCTGGCTTGCCGTTTACCCGGGGTTTACCTGCGGTGGGGGGGCCAATGTGCTCTGGCCCATAGTGGGGTTCCTCGTAAAAAAAAAAAAAAAAAAAAAAAAAAAAAAAAAAAAAACATCAACCAAATTTATTTTTTTTCATTGAACTTTTCGTTATAGGTGATAATATGTACACAACCTCATATTGTTATATATACAACATATATGCTTTACAGTGTTGTACAGTACAACACTGTAAAGCGTATTAATTGTGTACATAATAATATGAGATTGTGTATATATCACTTCCCTTTCGTTAAACCGTTACTACTGTATCATTTTATTAAATAATATCAAATATAAAATATACAAAAAGTTACTCCGTACAACACAAAAAAGCAACTGGAGTTAGGATGTTCAATATTTGGTATGATACAGTTTGAATCTAATATCGACTCGAAACCAAATCGAAAAAAATCAATGACTTTGAGTATTGACTTTCGAATCGAGTAAAACCGAAACTCAAATTGAATTGGATTGGTTTTAAAATTTCTTTATTTAGTTAATTAAAAATCGAATATAAAATCAAATACAATGTAAACAATATTATATAAACATATAAATATATTAAATTAATAATATTATAGTATACATGTACGAGATAATTTGACTAGATATCTAAAATTTTCAAGTCAAATTATGTTTATCCGGTTTTAAGTTAATAATATTGTTTATTTATTATGTTTATTTTCTTGATATAATATGTACTCCATTTTTTTGAGTGATCCTCACACATCACGTTTTGACTCATCTATACTTAATTACCTGTTGTACCCTTAATTATTATACTTAGAATAATCATATAAATTCAACTCTCTAGATTAATTTAGAGGTATAATTGTGAGTTTATAAGATAAGAGTGTAGATGAATCAAAATGTGGTGTATGAGAATCATCTCCCATTTTATTAGGGAGGTATTTTATAAGCATATTATATTTTGTAAATATGTATATATGTTCGATTATATAATTACTCCGTAGTTTAGTACGGAGTTGATGCGTGTGGAACAATACAACATTTACCCTCACAATTTATACAAGATGCAAATATTACAGATAAGCACGCACAACTATCGAGCACTTAGAATACGATTATTATAGCACTTAATGTAAGTATCCTTATCAAGTTCGTCCCAAGAGAGCGGTATAAGTTGAATAATTGAAACTATTAGTTATCCCAGGGTTTGTTTGATCGGGGGGGATTTGTGATTGATTTTAACTATAAACTAAAATTGCTCAAATAAACAAACCTAAACTTAGAGATTATAACTAGCAACAAGTAACAAGTATTGAGATCTAAATCAATAAACAAAGAGTGTTCACTTACCTAATCCTCTCTATGCTTGGATTGCCCTATTTTACCCAATTGATAGCACATTAGTTGTTTGAACTAGTAGTTGTTTAGCATTACTACCAAACCTTAATCAAATTATACTTTTGCGAATTCACATAGGCATTGTATCCTAAGATCAAGTTAAGTATGAGTGGTTATTTAGATTATGCTTGGGTTGAAATCACTTAAAACCCTTTAACTATCGAAATCACTTAAGATAGTGAAACACCACTATGTTGAACAAAGGTCAATTGAAAACCAACCTAGAGTAAGAACATAATCACTTGAAATCCTTATTCTAGTTGTCTAGACCACATAAGGTATTGAAGAAAAAAATAATTAACTTGTAAAATCACTAAGAGAGTTGCTCAATCTATGTAATCAAAGTAAAACCTATATCAAATCATAGCAATGGACCACATATCTAACACAATAACACTTGCTCATTTATTTTCATTCAAAACAACTTTATTCAATTGATTTAGGGCTAATCCTTTGCATTAGAGATTCTTAGATAAGCAAACACAAACAAATTAGCCAAGCATGGCTAATATTACACTAATAATAAGCATAGAAACGCAAATAAACATCATCTTGAGTGATTACAAGTAATTAGTTCAAAATTAGATAAAGAAAAGTGGAGATTACAACCCAAAATGACAAAAAGAAGAAGATCTAGAGCTAATAATTATGAAACTTGAGTTTGCTTCCTTCAAATCACCTTCAAACTCTAATGGATAATGAAATTAGGGTTTTGTGTGTGAAAATCGGACTAAAAACTTGTGATGACCCGGAAATTTCTGACCAAATTTAAAATTAATCTTTGTATGATTAACATTTCCGACACGATAAGCAAAGTCTGTAAAACTGAATATCAAAATTTTTAAACTATTCAAATACCTTTCGGTTGTTCTCGACGATTCGCGAACAATTATATGTAAATAGATACATATATACTATAACTTGAAAAGGTAACAATGTATTAATTGTTTGATACCGTACATTAAACTTATTGGTTTAAATATCTATTTGAATATATATGATAAGTTGAAATATTTATTATTAAAATTTATTTATAAATAACTTCCAATGTGTATTTAAAAACTGATTTATGTATATTAAAAAGATATATACATATATATAATTTCAAGTTATTTAGTAAACGATAGTAACATTCGTTTATTGATTCGATTGATATTTAGATAAGTTAACTAAAGCGTTTAAGAAGAACCAGTAAAACACTAATTTGCTACAGTGAATTGCTACAGTGAAACACTATTTCTGAATGAAAATGTATGTATTATAATTATATATATATATATATATATATATATATATATATATATATATATATATATTAACAAATAGCGAGACGATGATTTATAGAAGTAAATGACCAAAACACTCAAATGTATAAGTTATATCTCGAGTGGTATAGTTTATGGATGATTTAAGACTATATTTTGACAAAGGTACGATTCACGAAACGTAAAGTACAAGTTTTCTCAGTATACGATAGGACGTTCGAAAAACCGAAACCGGGACATAAGTCGAGTGACGACGTACGACTTATCGGAACGAAAATTACAAGTCAACTATGCATGTGAATTTAATATAATATATAATTAATTATATAAATTAAACATATTATATATATATTAAATTAATATGTCGACATACAAAGTGACAAACCACATTTTGAGCTGGACAGGGACCTCATGCGATCGCATGAGTTCCCCATACTCTTCTCATGCGATCGCATGAGCTGAGATTGCAGGCCAAGTACTATAAAATGCGAAGTCTGGTGCCGAATTCATTTCATATTTTCATCAAACTCTCTCTCTGATCTCTATATATATTATTATTATTATTATTATTATTATTATTATTATTATTATTATTATTATTATTATTATTATTATTATTATTACTATTAATCCTAATATTATTATTAGTGGTATGAGTATTATTATTTATACATAAAATACTACGACGAGGTCATGAGCGTGTTGAAATGTCCCGTTCTTATTGATTAAAAACGTTCCATATTAATTGATTTCGTTGCGAGGTTTTGACCTCTATATGAGATGTTTTTCAAAGACTGCATTCATTTTTAAAACAAACCATAACCTTTATTTCATAAATAAAGGTTTAAAAAGCTTTACGTAGATTATCAAATAATGATAATTTAAAATATCCTGTTTACACACGACCATTACATAATGGTTTACAATACAAATATGTTACATCAAAATCAGTTTCTTGAATGCAGTTTTTACACGATATCATACAAACATGGACTCCAAATCTTGTCCTTATTTTAGTATGCAACAGCGGAAGCTCTTAGTATTCACCTGAGAATAAACATGCTTTAAACGTCAACAAAAATGTTGGTGAGTTATAGGTTTAACCTATATATATCAAATCGTAACAATAGACCACAAGATTTCATATTTCAATACACATCCCATACATAGAGATAAAAATCATTCATATGGTGAACACGTGGTAACCTACATTAACAAGATGCATATATATAAGAATATCCCCATCATTCCGGGACACCCTTCGGATATGATATAAATTTCGAAGTACTAAAGCATCCGGTACTTTGGATGGGGTTTGTTAGGCCCAATATATCTATCTTTAGGATTCGCGTCAATTAGGGTGTCTGTTCCCTAATTCTTAGATTACCAGACTTAATAAAAAGGGGCATATTCGATTTCGATAATTCAACCATAGAATGTAGTTTCACGTACTTGTGTCTATTTTGTAAATCATTTATAAAACCTGCATGTATTCTCATCCCAAAAATATTAGATTTTAAAAGTGGGACTATAACTCACTTTCACAGATTTTTACTTCGTCGGGAAGTAAGACTTGGCCACTGGTTGATTCACGAACCTATAACAATATATACATATATATCAAAGTATGTTTAAAATATATTTACATCACTTTTAATATATTTTGATGTTTTAAGTTTATTAAGTCAGTTGTCCTCGATAGTAACCTACAACTAGTTGTCCACAGTTAGATGTACAGTAATAAATCGATAAATATTATCTTGAATCAATCCACGACCCAGTGTATACGTATCTCAGTATTGATCACAACTCAAACTATATATATTTTGGAATCAACCTCAACCCTGTATAGCTAACTCCAACATTCACATATAGAGTGTCTATGGTTGTTCCGAAATATATATAGATGTGTCGACATGATAGGTCGAAACATTGTATACGTGTCTATGGTATCTCAAGATTACATAATATACAATACAAGTTGATTAAGTTATGGTTGGAATAGATTTGTTACCAATTTTCATGTAGCTAAAATGAGAAAAATTATCCAATCTTGTTTTACCCATAACTTCTTCATTTTAAATCCGTTTTGAGTGAATCAAGTTGCTATGGTTTCATATTGAACTCTATTTTATGAATCTAAACAGAAAATTATAGGTGTATAGTCGGAAAAATAAGTTACAAGTCGTTTTTGTAAAGGTAGTCATTTCAGTCGAAAGAACGACGTCTAGATGACCATTTTAGAAAACATACTTCCACTTTGAGTTTAACCATAATTTTTGGATATAGTTTCATGTTCATAATAATAATCATTTTCTCAGAATAACAACTTTTAAATCAAAGTTTATCATAGTTTTTAATTAACTAACCCAAAACAGCCCGCGGTGTTACTACGACGGCGTAAATCCGGTTTTACGGTGTTTTTCGTGTTTCCAGGTTTTAAATCATTAAGTTAGCATATCATATAGATATAGAACATGTGTGTAGTTAATTTTAAAAGTCAAGTTAGAAGGATTAACTTTTGTTTGCGAACAAGTTTAGAATTAACTAAACTATGTTCTAATGATTACGAGTTTAAACCTTCGAATAAGATAGTTTTATATGTATGAATCGAATGATGTTATGAACATCATTACTACCTCAAGTTTAGTAGGTAAACCTAGTGGAAATGCCAAGAAATGATCTAGCTTCAAAGGATCTTGGATGGCTTGAAAGTTCTTGAAGTAGGATCATGACACAAAAACAAGTTCAAGTAAGATTTTTACTCAAATTAAGATAGTTTATAGTTATAGAAATTGAATCAAAGTTTGAATACGAATATTACCTTGAATAAGAAAGACAACCTACTGTATATAACAAAGGTTTCTTGATCTTAGATGATTACTTGGAATGGATTAGAAAGCTTGGAAGTAAATTAGTAAACTTGAAGGGATTTTTGAAGTGTTCTTGAAGTGTTTTTCCTATGATGATTATAGCTTGATTCTTGAAGTGATTTTTGATGAAGATGATGATTAACTACTGGAAAAATACGTTCATAATAGTGTGTGTGTGTTGAGAGAGAATTAGAAATAGAATTGGAAGTGAAATGGAGTGAATGATGAGTGGTAATTGGTGAGTGGTGAGTGGGGTTAAAAGGAGTTCTAGTTAGTTGACTAGCTCATGGTAGAAGTTAAAATTGATTAGTCATACATGACATAATCAAGAGTGGAATCCCATGCTAGTTCCTATTGGTATATACTCATAGTAAGTACGTTTTGAAGCTGTGTATAATACGGGTAAGAATACGACTAGAATTCTTGATGAAAGAAAAGAATGGAAAAGTAACTGTAACCATTTTCGTTAAGTATGAGTGTTTTGATATATGTCTTGAAGTCTTCCAAAAGTATTTTAATACATCTAAATACACTACATGTATATACATTTTAACTGAGTTGTTAAGTCATCGTTAGTCGTTACATGTAAGTGTTGTTTTGAAACCTTTAAGTTAACGATCTCAATTAATGTTGTTAAACCATTGTTTATTATATCTAATGAGATGTTAAATTATTATATTATCATGATATTATGATATATTAATATATCTTAATATGATATATATACATTTAAATGTCGTTACAACGATAATCGTTACATATATGTCTCGTTTCAAAATCCTTAAGTTAGTAGTCTTGTTTATATGTATATAACTCATTGTTAATATACTTATGGAGATACTTAATTATCATAATATCATGTTAACCATATGTATATCCATATATATATCGTCATGTCGTTTTTACAAGTTTTAACGTTCGTGAATCGCCGGTCAACTTGGGTGGTCAATTGTCTATATGAAACATATTTCAATTAATCAAGTCTTAACAAGTTTGATTGCTTAACATGTTGGAAAAATTTAATCATGTAAATATCAATCTCAATTAATATATATAAACATGGAAAAGTTCGGGTCACTACAGTACCTACCCGTTAAATAAATTTCGTCCCGAAATTTTAAGCTGTTGAAGGTGTTGATGAATCTTCTGGAAATAGATGCGGGTATTTCTTCTTCATCTGATCTTCACGCTCCCAGGTGAACTCGGGTCCTCTACGAGCATTCCATAGAACCTTAACAATTGGTATCTTGTTTTGCTTAAGTCTTTTAACCTCACGATCCATTATTTCGACGGGTTCTTCGATGAATTGGAGTTTTTCGTTGATTTGGATTTCATCTAACGGAATAGTGAGATCTTCTTTAGCAAAACATTTCTTCAAATTCGAGACGTGGAAAGTGTTATGTACAGCCGCGAGTTGTTGAGGTAACTCAAGTCGGTAAGCTACTGGTCCGACACGATCAATAATCTTGAATGGTCCAATATACCTTGGATTTAATTTCCCTCGTTTACCAAATCGAACAACGCCTTTCCAAGGTGCAACTTTAAGCATGACCATCTCTCCAATTTCAAATTCTATATCTTTTCTTTTAATGTCAGCGTAGCTCTTTTGTCGACTTTGGGCGGTTTTCAACCGTTGTTGAATTTGGATGATCTTCTCGGTAGTTTCTTGTATAATCTCCGGACCCGTAATCTGTCTATCCCCCACTTCACTCCAACAAATCGGAGACCTGCACTTTCTACCATAAAGTGCTTCAAACGGCGCCATCTCAATGCTTGAATGGTAGCTGTTGTTGTAGGAAAATTCTGCTAATGGTAGATGTCGATCCCAACTGTTTCCGAAATCAATAACACATGCTCGTAGCATGTCTTCAAGCGTTTGTATCGTCCTTTCGCTCTACCCATCAGTTTGTGGATGATAGGCAGTACTCATGTCTAGACGAGTTCCTAATGCTTGCTGTAATGTCTGCCAGAATCTTGAAATAAATCTGCCATCCCTATCAGAGATAATAGAGATTGGTATTCCATGTCTGGAGATGACTTCCTTCAAATACAGTCGTGCTAACTTCTCCATCTTGTCATCTTCTCTTATTGGCAGGAAATGTGCTGATTTGGTGAGACGATCAACTATTACCCAAATAGTATCAAAACCACTTGCAGTCCTTGGCAATTTAGTGATGAAATCCATGGTAATGTTTTTCCATTTCCATTCCGGGATTTCGGGTTGTTGAAGTAGACCTGATGGTTTCTGATGCTCAGCTTTGACCTTAGAACACGTCAAACATTCTCCTACGTATTTAGCAACATCGGCTTTCATACCCG
The DNA here is from genome assembly GCF_046630445.1 of Rutidosis leptorrhynchoides. Taxonomy (NCBI): domain Eukaryota; kingdom Viridiplantae; phylum Streptophyta; class Magnoliopsida; order Asterales; family Asteraceae; genus Rutidosis; species Rutidosis leptorrhynchoides. The sequence continues at coordinate 626,533,272 of NC_092333.1, forward strand.
GCCACCAAAAATATTTCCTGAGATCCTTATACATCTTCCCCGTTCCAGGATGTATTGAGTATCTGGTTTTATGAGCTTCTCTAAGTACCATTTCTCTCATATCTCCAAATTTTGGTACCCAAATCCTTTCAGCCCTATACCGGGTTCCGTCTTCCCAAATATTAAGATGTTTTTCCGATCCTTTGGGTATTTCATCCTTTAAATTTCCCTCTTTTAAAACTCCTTGTTGCGCCTCCTTTATTTGAGTAGTAAGGTTATTATGAATCATTATATTCATAGATTTTACTCGAATGGGTTCTCTGTCCTTCCTGCTCAAGGCATCGGCTACCACATTTGCCTTCCCCGGGTGGTAACGAATCTCAAAGTCGTAATCATTCAATAATTCAATCCACCTACGCTGCCTCATATTCAGTTGTTTCTGATTAAATATGTGTTGAAGACTTTTGTGGTCGGTATATATAATACTTTTGACCCCATATAAGTAGTGCCTCCAAGTCTTTAATGCAAAAACAACCGCGCCTAATTCCAAATCATGCGTCGTATAATTTTGTTCGTGAATCTTCAATTGTCTAGACGCATAAGCAATCACCTTCGTTCGTTGCATTAATACACAACCGAGACCTTGCTTTGATGCGTCACAATAAATCACAAAATCATCATTCCCTTCAGGCAATGACAATATAGGTGCCGTAGTTAGCTTTTTCTTCAATAACTGAAACGCTTTCTCTTGTTCATCATTCCATTCAAATTTCTTCCCTTTATGCGTTAATGCAGTCAAGGGTTTTGCTATTCTGGAAAAGTCTTGGATGAACCTTCTGTATTAACCAGCTAGTCCTAAAAACTGGCGTATGTGTTTCGGAGTTTTCGGGGTTTCCCACTTTTCAACAGTTTCTATCTTTGCCGGATCCACCTTAATACCTTATTTGTTCACTATGTGACCGAGGAATTGAACTTCTTCCAACCAAAATGCACACTTTGAAAACTTAGCGTACAATTCTTCCTTCCTCAATAATTCTAACACCTTTCTCAAATGTTCACCGTGTTCTTGGTCATTCTTTGAGTAAATAAGTATGTAATCAATGAAAACAATGACAAACTTGTCAAGGTATGGTCCACACACTCGGTTCATAAGGTCCATGAACACAGCTGGTGCATTAGTTAAACCAAACGGCATGACCATAAACTCGTAATGACCGTAACGTGTTCTGAAAGCAGTCTTTGGAATATCATCTTCTTTCACCCGCATTTGATGATACCCGGAACGTAAGTCAATCTTTGAATAAACAGACGAGCCTTGTAGTTGATCAAATAAGTCGTCGATTCTCGGTAGTGGGTAGCGGTTCTTGATGGTAAGTTTGTTCAACTCTCGATAGTCGATACACAACCTGAATGTACCATCTCTCTTCTTGACAAACAAAACAGGAGCTCCCCACGGTGATGTGCTTGGTCGAATGAAACCACGCTCTAAAAGTTCTTGTAATTGGCTTTGCAGTTCTTTCATCTTGCTGGGTGCGAGTCTGTAAGGAGCACGAGCTATTGGTGCAGCTCCTGGTACAAGATCTATTTGAAATTCAACGGATCGCTATGGGGGTAATCCCGGTAATTCTTTCGGAAATACATCGGGAAATTCTTTTGCAATGGGAACATCATTGATGCTCTTTTCTTCAGCTTGTACTTTCTCGACGTGTGCTAGAACAGCATAGCAACCTTTTCTTATTAGTTTTTGTGCCTTCAAATTACTAATAATATGTAGCTTCGTGTTGCCCTTTTCTCCGTACACCATTAAGGGTTTTCCTTTTTCTCGTATAATGCGAATTGCATTTTTGTAACAAACGATATCTGCTTTCACTTCTTTCAACCAGTCCATACCGATTATCACATCAAAACTCCCTAACTCTACTGGTATCAAATCAATCTTAAATGTTTCGCTAACCAGTTTAATTTCTCGATTCCGACATATATTATCTGTTGAAATTAATTTACCATTTGCTAATTCGAGTAAAAATTTACTATCCAAAGGCGTCAATGGACAACTTAATTTATCACAAAAATCTCTACTCATATAGCTTCTATCCGCACCCGAATCAAATAAAACGTAAGCAGATTTATTGTCAATAAGAAACGTACCCGTAACAAGCTCCGGGTCTTCCTGTGCCTCTGCCGCATTAATATTGAAAACACTTTCGCGGCCTTGTCCATTCGTGTTCTCCTGGTTCGGGAAATTTCTAATAATGTGGCCCGGTTTTCCACATTTATAACAAATTACATTGGCATAACTTGCTCCGACACTACTTGCTCCGCCATTACTCGTTCCGACACCATTTGTTCCTTTCGTTCTATTAACCCCTGGTCCGTAGACCTCACACTTCGCCGCGCTATGACCATTTATTTTACACTTGTTTCAAAATTTAGTGCAGAACCCCGAGTGATACTTTTCACACCTTTGGCATAGCTGCTTCTGATTGTTGTTGTTGTTGCGGTTATTATTGTTGTTGGGATGATTGTTGTAGTTGCTGTTGTTGTTGTTGTTGTTGTTGGGCCGTTTGTTGTAGTTGCGATTGATGTTGCGATTGTTGGGATAATTGTTGCGATTATTGTTGTAATTGCTGTTGTTGTTGTATTGGTGATTCTTATCACCGTTTTCCTCCCACTTTCTTTTGACTTGCTTCACATTGGCCTCTTCAGCAGTCTGTTCTTTAATTCTTTCTTCAATCTGGTTCACTAGTTTGTGAGCCATTCTACATGCCTGTTGTATGGAGGCGGGCTCGTGTGAACTTATATCTTCTTGGATTCTTTCCGGTAATCCTTTCACAAACGCGTCGATCTTCTCTTCCTCATCTTCGAATGCTTCCGGACACAATAGGCACAATTCTGTGAATCGTCTTTCGTACGTGGTAATATCAAATCCTTGGGTTCGTAACCCTCTAAGTTATGTCTTGAGCTTATTGACCTCGGTTCTGGGACGGTACTTCTCGTTCATCAAGTGCTTGAATGCTGACCAAGGTAGTGCGTAAGCATCATCTTGTCACACTTGCTCTAGATAGGTATTCCACCATGTTAACGCAGAACTTGTGAAGGTATGCGTAGCATACTTCACTTTGTCCTCTTCAGTACACTTACTTATGGCAAACACCGATTCGACCTTCTCGGTCCACCGTTTCAATCCGTTCGGTCCTTCGGTTTCATCAAATTCCAAAGGTTTGCAGGCAGTGAATTCTTTGTAGGTGCATCCTACACTATTTCCTGTACTGCCAGATCCAAGGTTATTGTTGGTATGTAGCGCAGCCTGTACTGCGGCTATGTTTGAAGCTAGAAAAGTACGGAATTCCTCTTCATTCATATTCACGGTGTATCGAGTAGTCGGTGCCATTTCCTTCAAAATAGTCAAATGGAACAAGTTAATCATACAGAATATTAAGAGTAGTTAATAGTATTTCGTAGCATAATATGAACTCATTTATAAAAGCTTTTTCTTCATATTAGCATTTTATAAGTTTAAATTCGGGTAGTACCTACCCGTTAAGTTCATACTTAGTAGCTAATATACAATTCAACTACTACAATTCTATATGAAAAACTGATTGTAATAATATTTCGCGTTCAAACTTTTATACAATATTTTACAAACTTACAATACCGCTTATTTTACATAAAGCATGAAATATAGCACACAATAACTTTGATACAAGATAGTTGTGAAGATAATTCTAGCTAGTACACAAGTCGTTCAGCAAAGGCAATAAAGACACGTAATTCATACGTCCAGAAACAAGTCATGCATTCTGGTTTTACTAGACTACTTCCCATCCTTGGTCTTGTGGAACATGACCATTATGGCCGTTGATAAGACAGCGTGTTGTAACGTCGTCAAAGGGACGAGGGTTACGTAATGACCAACAGTCTCGTAATAACCTAAAAACCTCATTTCTTACCCCAATTACCGACTCCGTCACTTGTGGGAACGTTTTGTTTAATAGTTGTAGCCCGATGTTCTTGTTCTCACTTTGGTGAGAAGCGAACATTACTAACCCGTAAGCATAACATGCTTCTTTATGTTGCATGTTAGCCGCTTTTTCTAAATCACGAAGTCCTATATTCGGATATACTGAGTCAAAATAATTTCTTAACCCGTTGCGTAAAATAGCATTTGGGTTCCCCGCAATATATGCGTCAAAGTAAACACATCGTAACTTATGGATTTTCTAATGTGATATCCCCCATCTTTCAAACGAAAGCCTTTTATAAACCAAGGCATTCTTGGAACTTTCTTCGAATGTCTTACAAACTGATCTAGCCTTAAATAGTTATGCCGAGGAATTATGACCGATTCTAGACAAGATTTCATCAATCATGTCTCCGGGTAGGTCTCTTAAAATATTGGGTTGTCTATCCATTTTGTGTTTTTATACTGTAAAATAGACAAGAGTTAGATTCATAAAAAAAATACTTATTAATACAAGCAATTTTTACATATATCATAAAGCATAAGCACACTATATTACATATATTACACCACACGAATACAACTATCTTATTCCGACTCGCTCGTTTCTTCTTGTTCGGTTTTGGTTCGTTTTGCCAAGTTTCTAGGGATATATGATGTTCCCCTAATACGAGCCGTCGTTGTCCACATTGGTTTAGAAAAACCTGGTGGTTTAGAGGTTCCCGGGTCATTGTTACAACTTAAGGACTTCGGGGGTTGACGATACATATAAAGTTCATCGGGGTTGGAATTAGATTTCTCTATTTTTATGCCCTTTCCCTTATTATTTTCTTTTGCCTTTTTAAATTCAGTTGGGGTAATTTCTATAACATCATCGGAATTCTCGTCGGAATCCGATTCATCGGAGAATTGGTAATCCTCCCAATATTTTGCTTCCTTGGCGGAAACACCATTGACCATAATTAACCTTGGTCGGTTGGTTGAGAATTCTCTTTTACTTAACCGTTTTATTATTTCCCCCACCGGTTCTATTTCTTCTTCCGGTTCCGATTCTTCTTCCGATTCCGACTCTTCTTCCGGTTCCTCTTCGGGAACTTGTGAATCAGTCCACGAATCATTCCAATTTACATTTGACTCTTCATTATTATTAGGTGAGTCAATGGGACTTGTTCTAGAGGTAGACATCTATCACATAATATCAAACACGTTAAGAGATTAATATATCACATAATATTCATATGTTAAAAATATATAGTTTCCAACAAAAATGTTAAGCAATCATTTTTAAAGAAAACACGGTCGAAGTCTAGACTCACTAATGCATCCTAACAAACTCGATAAGACACACTAATGCAAAATTTCTGGTTCTCTAAGACCAACGCACGGATACCAACTGAAATGTCCCGTTCTTATTGATTAAAAACGTTCCATATTAATTGATTTCGTTTCGAGGTTTTGACCTCTATATGAGACGTTTTTCAAAGACTGCATTCATTTTTAAAACAAACCATAACCTTTATTTTATAAATAAAGGTTTAAAAAGCTTTACGTAGATTATCAAATAATGATAATTTAAAATATCCTGTTTACACACGACCATTACATAATGGTTTACAATACAAATATGTTACATCGAAATCAGTTTTTTGAATGCAGTTTTTACACGATATCATACAAACATGGACTCCAAATCTTGTCCTTATTTTAGTATGCAACAGCGGAAGCTCTTAGTATTCACCTGAGAATAAACATGCTTTAAACGTCAACAAAAATGTTGGTGAGTTATAGGTTTAACCTATATATATCAAATCGTAACAATAGACCACAAGATTTCATATTTCAATACACATCCCATACATAGAGATAAAAATCATTCATATGGTGAACACCTGGTAACCGACATTAATAAGATGCATATATATAAGAATATCCCCATCATTCCGGGACACCCTTCGGATATGATATAAATTTCGAAGTACTAAAGCATCCGGTACTTTGGATGGGGTTTGTTAGGCCCAATAGATCTATCTTTAGGATTCGCGTCAATTAGGGTGTCTGTTCCCTAATTCTTAGATTACCAGACTTAATAAAAAGGGGCATATTCGATTTCGATAATTCAACCATAGAATGTAGTTTCACGTACTTGTGTCTATTTTGTAAATCATTTATAAAACCTGCATGTATTCTCATCCCAAAAATATTAGATTTTAAAAGTGGGACTATAACTCACTTTCACAGATTTTTACTTCATCGGGAAGTAAGACTTGGCCACTGGTTGATTCACGAACCTATAACAATATATACATATATATCAAAGTATGTTTAAAATATATTTACAACACTTTTAATATATTTTGATGTTTTAAGTTTATTAAGTCAGTTGTCCTCGTTAGTAACCTACAACTAGTTGTCCACAGTTAGATGTACAGAAATAAATCGATAAATATTATCTTGAATCAATCCACGACCCAGTGTATACGTATCTCAGTATTGATCACAACTCAAACTATATATATTTTGGAATCAACCTCAACCATGTATAGCTAACTCCAACATTCACATATAGAGTGTCTATGGTTGTTCCGAAATATATATAGATGTGTCGACATGATAGGTCGAAACATTGTATACGTGTCTATGGTATCTCAAGATTACATAATATACAATACAAGTTGATTAAGTTATGGTTGGAATAGATTTGTTACCAATTTTCACGTAGCTAAAATGAGAAAAATTATCCAATCTTGTTTTACCCATAACTTCTTCATTTTAAATCCGTTTTGAGTGAACCAAGTTGCTATGGTTTCATATTGAACTCTATTTTATGAATCTAAACAGAAAAGTATAGGTGTATAGTCAGAAAAATAAGTTACAAGTCGTTTTTGTAAATGTAGTCATTTCAGTCGAAAGAACGACGTCTAGATGACCATTTTAGAAAACATACTTCCACTTTGAGTTTAACCATAATTTTTGGATATAGTTTCATGTTCATAATAAAAATAATTTTCTCAGAATAACAACTTTTAAATCAAAGTTTATCATAGTTTTTAATTAACTAACCCAAAACAGCCCGCGGTGTTACTACGACGGCGTAAATCCGGTTTTACGGTGTTTTTCGTGTTTCCAGGTTTTAAATCATTAAGTTAGCATATCATATAGATATAGAACATGTGTGTAGTTAATTTTAAAAGTCAAGTTAGAAGGATTAACTTTTGTTTGCGAACAAGTTTAGAATTAACTAAACTATGTTCTAATGATTACGAGTTTAAACCTTCGAATAAGATAGTTTTATATGTATGAATTGAATGATGTTATGAACATCATTACTACCTCAAGTTTAGTAGGTAAACCTACTGGAAGTGCCAAGAAATGATCTAGCTTCAAAGGATCTTGGATGGCTTGAAAGTTCTTGAAGTAGGATCATGACACAAAAACAAGTTCAAGTAAGATTTTTACTCGAATTAAGATAGTTTATAGTTATAGAAATTGAATCAAAGTTTGAATATGAATATTAACTTGAATAAGAAAGATAACCTACTGTATATAACAAAGGTTTCTTGATCTTAGATGATTACTTGGAATGGATTAGAAAGCTTGGAAGTAAATTAGTAAACTTGAAGGGATTTTTGAAGTGTTCTTGAAGTGTTCTTCCTATGATGATTATAGCTTGATTCTTGAAGTGATTTTTGATGAAGATGATGATTAACTACTGGAAAAATACGTTCATAATAGTGTGTGTGTGTTGAGAGAGAATTAGAAAGAGAATTGGAAGTGAAATGGAGTGAATGATGAGTGGTAATTGGTGAGTGGTGAGTGGGGTTAAAAGGAGTTCTAGTTAGTTGACTAGCTCATGGTAGAAGTTAAAATTGATTAGTCATACATGACATAATCAAGAGTGGAATCCCATGCTAGTTCCTATTGGTATATACTCATAGTAAGTACGTTTTGAAGCTGTGTATAATACGGGTAAGAATACGACTAGAATTCTTGATGAAAGAAAAGAATGGAAAAGTAACGGTAACCATTTTCGTTAAGTATGAGTGTTTTGATATATGTCTTGAAGTCTTCCAAAAGTATTTTAATACATCTAAATACACTACATGTATATACATTTTAACTGAGTCGTTAAGTCATCGTTAGTCGTTACATGTAAGTGTTGTTTTGAAACCTTTAAGTTAACGATCTCAATTAATGTTGTTAACCCATTGTTTATTATATCTAATGAGATGTTAAATTATTATATTATCATGATATTATGATATATTAATATATCTTAATATGATATATATACATTTAAATTTCGTTACAACGATAATCGTTACATATATGCCTCGTTTCAAAATCCTTAAGTTAGTAGTCTTGTTTATATGTATATAACTCATTGTTAATATACTTATGGAGATACTTACTTATCATAATCTCATGTTAACCATATGTATATCCATATATATATCCTCATGTCGTTTTTACAAGTTTTAACGTTCGTGAATCGCCGGTCAACTTGGGTGGTCAATTGTCTATATGAAACATATTTCAATTAATCAAGTCTTAACAAGTTTGATTGCTTAACATGTTGGAAAAATTTAATCATGTAAATATCAATCTCAATTAATATATATAAACATGGAAAAGTTCGGGTCACTACACGTGTCACTTTCAAAATATGTTTTCGAGCGGGATAGAGCTAAGGAAATTATGGGTTATTGCCAAGGAGGTAATGGGTAATGTTCGGGGGTATATTTGTAAATCAAATCTAGTATTTATCATCTCCGTTACGTCTACGTACTTTCCTACAATATTGAATCTCAATACTGATACGTAAGCACTCATATTTTATCTTTTATATATATTAATAGTGTATACATGTCTAGTGCTCGAGTATATATATTTATACATGTTTGTATGCTAAATTTTGTCGTTAAACAGTTTATAATGAATCCCGAATTAAATACAAATATTACTGGTAAAAGGTATATGATATACATGTTTTTGGAAAGCTGGCGAAAAATCAGTAACTTTTCATTTAGACACCGAATAGTTTCGATGAACGGATTAAAAGATATGATCAACTGAATTATGACTGACGTTAATTGAAATTACTTTTGAATCTGCAATTAAGATTTAAACAACTTGTTTACGAGATTGATAAAATGGATTTTTGAATATTAATAACCGAGTAAATGAATCCTTATACAAGGTACGTCTCGTTTTGTTGAACTATTGTCAAAAATGACTTTTTGAAATGACTTTTGATAAACTTTTGTATGTCGATCTCGAGCATTAGGATTATGATACACTATGACCTGACCTAGCTTGATAGACATTTATTGACCAACATATGTTCTCTAGGTTGAGATCTACGATTATTTGATATTCTGAGTTTCGGTCACATTACGATGAACAACTTTATGTGCTGCTAAGGTGAGTTTATAGATCCCTTTTTAAATGCTTTAAATATTTTGGGCTGAGAATATATGCAATTTATTTTAAACGCAATGGATACAAGTTCATACTTAATTCTACACTGAGTTTGAACCGAAAATCCCTTAGCTTTGGTAACTAGTAACTGCCAGTTATAAGAACTGGTGGGCGCGAGTAGTAGTATATGGATCCATAGGGCTTGATATCCCCGTTCGAGCTAGAGCACTAGCCTTTTAACGGACGTATACTATTTGAGTAGCGTACACGTTGGTTTGCGTGTATTATTAAGATGATTATACAAAGGGTACAAATTATATATACGTTAAGTTTAGTTACCAGGGTGCTCAATTTCGTAGAATATTTTGATAAACGTTTCTGGATGAAGCAACTGAAAACTTGTGATTCACCTTTATATATAGATTATGCGCAACATTAAAACTATGAACTCACCAACCTTTGTGTTGACACTTGTTAGCATGTTTATTCTCAGGTTCCCTAGAAGTCTTCCGCTGTTTGCTTATATGTTAGACAAGCTATGTGCATGGAGTCATACATGGCATATTTTTCAAGAAAACGTTGCATTCACCAAATCATCACCATGTATCTTATTTTGACTGCATTGTCAACAGAAGTATTATTGTAAATTATTATATTACGGTGATTGTCTATATGTAGAAATCATCAGATGTCGAAAACCTTTGATTTAAATATTCATTTATGGTGTGCCTTTTCAAAAGAATGCAATGTTTACAAAACGTATCATATAGAGGTCAAATACCTCGCAATGAAATCGATGAATGACGTGTTCGTTCAAGTGGATTTAGAGCGATCGTCACAGTTGGTATCAGAGCGTTGGTCCTAGCGAACCAGGTCTTGCATGAGTGTGTCTAACTGATAGTTGTTAAGATGCATTAGTAAGTCTGGACTTCGACCGTGTCTGCATGTTAAAAGTTTTGCTTATCATTTCTTGTCAGAAATTACATGCTTATCATTCTTAAGTCTAGACACATTTTACTGCATTGATTGCATGAATAGTGTATAGACAAAATTCATATCTTAGCGTATCTGTTATTATAAACTTTGACTGCCATCTTCCGAAAATTTCTCCGTAATTTACGGAATTTTGGTATTATATATACATATGTAAATTATGTATTGAAGAGTACCAATCTAAATTCTATAATCTATTTCATATCAAAAATCATCTATCTAATTATACAAGATGGATCCCGTATCCAATTCAAATTCCTTAAATTTCGACAGCTATTCCGATATGGATATTCACCTGAACTCTGAAGAAAGTGTAACCGGAATGGATCAACCAATTAGCCATCATCTATTCTGGATGAATTGGAGATGGGTTCGTAGCCTACTTAATTATTGGAGACAAAAAGAAGGCGATCCCTTCCATCCACCACATTGCCCTCTTGGCGAAGAACCTGAAGCACTTACCGGCGAACCTGTTCGTAATACCATTTTCTCTCTCATCTCCAGAATATCTCGTCATGATCATATACTCTATCAAATTCTGGATCTTACTCATCCGCTCGTCCGAACCGCCAATCATCCCGGTGTAGTAGAAGAAGTCAACGAGCTTCGCGCTCGAATATTGGCTTTGGAGAATATGGTGCAAAGGTTACAAGCACCAGCAGCATCACCGGCATCAACAGTACCACCGACAACAACACCAACAGTACCATTACCACCACCAACAACATCCGCATCGCAAACCTCAACTTCACAATCTGTTCCACGAGCATCAACGTCATACGCACCGTAGTTACCAAGAAATACCAGCAACAATAACCGATGAAGTATTAACTCATTTCCCCTGAAGAAATTTTATGTATATTTAATATATATGAATTTTGAAATCATAATAAATCTTTTCGTACCAAGTTATTACGTGTGAATCTTAACTGGTAGGTACTACTCGGTTAATTCATATTACTAATATGCTATGATGTACATCCTTCGTTAATGACTTAACCATCGTTAACTACAATCTCTGTTTCCAACTCAATGAATTCCATTTCATAATAAACTAAGTATATTATTCAATTATATGGTTGATTTTATACTTTCATCTTCGATGTATTCGAAATTTTCTAGAAAACATCATTCGTACCTTGCGAAGTTAGCAAGAGTTCCATGAGCACCAACATGATTCACTGAGAAAATATCAATAAAACTGAGTATTGATTACATTAGTGAAATACTCCGTAAAGATTATTAAATCTTTAATGTTTTAGAGATTATTCATTTCTAATTCAAGTCAAAAATCAAATGAGCTTAATATGATATTAACTCATCAAATCTGTATTACATCTGAAGAAAATATACATACATATATTTTCATAAAGACGGTAATAAAAATTCTTTTGTACAAAATATTACTTGTGAAATATTTAACGGGTAGGTAATTCCCGGGAAATATATAAGTTCACAATTAATATGTTATACTGTACATTCTTCAACTTTCATTCAAAAATTATTAACTATGCTCACAGCGATATACAATCGTTTTCATACAAATTCAATTACATATTCTGATATTGATGGATCAGAATCCAAGTCAAGATTTAACGGGTGACATCATTCTTAGATCTCTACATCTTTCAAAGCTATACTTTGACTTCAAAAATGTGAAAGATCCTTTAGCATTGTTATTACTGAAAATAACCTTGAAATTTCAAAGCTATCTTTGACCTTCCGAAAAATAACCTTTCAAAGCTAACAAAAAAATAACCTTTCAAAGCTATCTTTTCAAAAAAAAAAAATAACCTTGCAATTTCTTTTCAAAGTATCCAGTATTATCAACCGTTCAACCAGTCAACGACGACTTTTCAGACTTGTAACTTTGGCATATACTTTTTTTTCGGGGAATCTTTCATGTTCCACCACATTAGCAGTAAATTTACCAACAACTTCATTGATCTTTGACCTTCCGAAAAATCTTTATACTCATTGAAACCCTATCATGTACTCATCCACATCTCATAACGGTAATTGCCATACCAACTACCGGGAATTAGCAATCAGTATTTTGAATCTCGCAGTATTTTCTACGACAACAGTTATATATAAACATATAATGTCTATCTCCTAGACTTATTTACTCCGAATGTGAAGTTTCTAAAAAACATCCCAAACTATGAACTAGTTCTCTGAAATTGGAACAATGCTGACGAAGCAGCAAAAATGGTAAACGACCTTAACAGTCAAAAGTTTGATGATAAAGAATAGTATGGTGGTAAAGCTGAGAAAAAGAGAAGGTTTGGAATTGAAAAACGGATTGAGCAGACCATGAAGGAGGCTGTGGACAAATCACAAAGACTAAATCTACCGTCAAAGAATCCAAATGATTCAGAGTCTGCTGAAATCATTAGCGAATATCTTGGTCCTTACTCTAAAACTTTTGCGGACAATATTCTTCATCATCATCTTATCTTAAATATTCTAAGATATCATCGTATCTCCCATTATAAATATCCTCCATATTTTTGAAGATATTTTTCGAAACCATTCTTATCTGAAATCATTACCTCTTCGCGCTATCTATGTTACATCATAAAAAAACTATTTTAGTTTCTAAAATCTGAAAAATTCGAAAAAATGGATGTTTTGAAGTAATGTTGGGAACTGAAGCATGAGTTAGTATAATATAATGACACTTGATCAACGTGATTATATTACAGTAAGTCATGTTGAGTTTCTAATAGAACGTGACAAAGGTTCACAGATCCCACCCTCATCATGAACCATGTTACATAACTCTTTCATTCTATTTAACCTCTAAACTATCAAGAAAATATTTTCTTAATGATTCAGTTTTTTTTTCGAGGTATTCTGGTAATTTGACAAGTCAGATTGTGCCATTACCGTTTCTTTCTTAGAACATTAATTATGTTTATTCCAAAATTCATACCTACGAATTCTGGACCATTATTCGCTTGACTTAAAGTCGGGAAGAGAAAACGAAAGCATGAAGCTCCGAAATGTAATGGAAAATATAAAGCCCGAAAACAACCCCAAAATTACAAACCGTGTATATCAATGTGTATAGCAATATAAAGACACGGGAGAATGAAAAATAATATAACCCCAAGGTAATAGTAGAAGAAAATAACCTCCTCTGGTGGCAGATGAAAAAGAAGAATGAAGGATACGATAGCCAAGAAAATATCAAGAATCAGAACTGGATTAAGCATTTCACAATCTTTTGGAAGTATGAAATAAGGAAGATGATGTAGGAGTGGTGAAAATAATGAAATGGAAGTGGTTAATTTATAGCGAAATATCAGACATAACAATCGAGACAGATTACGCATTTAAAGGAAATCTTAATTTCCTTAAATTTTGAAGAATCAAATCTTATTTAGATTATGAAGATTTTCTATTCCTTAAATTCCGAAAATCAATCGTAACTACGTCAAAAGTTAAGACGAATCTCTATTCTTTCATTTCACTCTTTTACGATAACTTCTCTCATACGCTTCGAATAATCGGATTGTTTTATCCATATTATTTAACGGTGATAAAACTCTATTTATCAACACATGTACGGCATGAAAACATTTTTATTGTTAGTCATGACGACCTCACTCAAATTTCGGGACGAAATTTTTTTAACGGGTAGGTACTGTGATGACCCGGAAATTTCTGACCAAATTTAAACTTAATCTTTGTATGATTAACATTTCCGACACGATAAGCAAAGTCTGTAAAACTGAATCTCAAAATTTTTGAACTATTCAAATACCTTTCGGTTGTTCTCGACGATTCACGAACAATTATATGTAAATAGATACATATATACTATAACTTGAAAAGGTAACAATGTATTAATTGTTTGATACCGTACATTAAACTTATTGGTTTAAATATCTATTTGAATATATATGATAAGTTGAAATATTTTTTATTAAAATTTATTTATAAATAACTTCCAATGTGTATTTAAAAACTGATTTATGTATATTAAAAAGATATATACATATATATAATTTCAAGTTATTTAGTAAACGATAGTAACATTCGTTTATTGATTCGATTGATATTTAGATAAGTTAACTAAAGCGTTTAAGAAGAACCAGTAAAACACTAATTTGCTACAGTGAAACACTATTTCAAAATGAAAATGTATGTATTATATATATATATATATATATATATATATATATATATATATATATATATATATATATATATATATATATATATATATATATATATATATATATATATATATATATATGTATATATTAACAAATAGCGAGACGATGATTTATAGAAGTAAATGACCAAAACACTCAAATGTATAAGTTATACCTCGAGTGGTATAGTTTATGGATGTTTTAAGACTATATTTTGACAAAGGTACGATTCACGAAACGTAAAGTACAAGTTTTCTCAGTATACGATAGGACGTTCGAAAAACCGAAACCGGGACATAAGTCGAGTGATGACGTACGACTTATCGGAACGAAAATTACAAGTCAACTATGCATGTGAATTTAATATAATATATAATTAATTATATAAATTAAATATATTATATATATATATTAAATTAATATGTCGACAAACAAAGTGACAAACCACATTTTGAGCTGGACAGGGACCTCATGCGATTGCATGAGTTCCCCATACTCTTCTCATGCGATCGCATGAGCTGAGATTACAGGCCAAGTACTATAAAATGCGAAGTCTGGTGCCGAATTCATTTCATATTTTCATCAAACTCTCTCTCTGATCTCTATATATATTATTATTATTATTATTATTATTATTATTATTATTATTATTATTATTATTATTATTATTATTATTATTATTATTATTAATCCTAATATTATTATTAGTGGTATGAGTATTATTATTTATACATAAAATACTACGACGAGGCCATGAGCGTGTCACTTTCAAAATATGTTTTCGAGCGGGATAGAGCTAAGGAAATTATGGGTTATTGCCAAGGAGGTTATGGGTAATGTTCGGGGGTATATTTGTGAATCAAATCTAGTATTTATCATCTCCATTACGTCTACGTACTTTCTTACAATATTGAATCTCAATACTGATACGTAAGCACTCATATTTTATCTTTTATATATATTAATAGTGTATACATGTCTAGTGCTCGAGTATATATATTTATACATGTTTATATGTTAAATTTTGTCGTTAAACAGTTTATAATGAATCCCGAATTAAATACAAATATTACTGGTACAAGGTATATGATATACATGTTTTTGAAAAGCTGGCGAAAAATCAGTAACTTTTCATTTAGACACCGAATAGTTTCGATGAACGGATTAAAAGATATGATCAACTGAATTATGACTGACGTTAATTGAAATTACTTTTGAATCTGCAATTAAGATTTAAACAACTTGTTTACGAGATTGATAAAATGGATTTTTGAATATTAATAACCGAGTAAATGAATCCTTATACAAGGTACGTCTCGTTTTGTTGAACTATTGTCAAAAATGACTTTTTGAAATGACTTTTGATAAACTTTTGTATGTCGATCTCGAGCATTAGGATTATGATACACTATGACCTGACATAGCTTGATAGACATTTATTGACCAACATATGTTCTCTAGGTTGAGACTACGATTATTTGATATTCTGAGTTTCGGTCACATTACGATGAACAACTTTATGTGCTGCTAAGGTGAGTTTATAGATCCCTTTTTAAATGCTTTAAATATTTTGGGCTGAGAATACATGCAATTTATTTTAAACGCAATGGATACAAGTTCATACTTAATTCTACACTGAGTTTGAACCGAAAATCCCTTAGCTTTGGTAACTAGTAACTGCCAGTTATAAGAACTGGTGGGCGCGAGTAGTAGTATATGGATCCATAGGGCTTGATATCCCCGTCCGAGCTAGAGCACTAGCCTTTTAACGGACGTATGCTATTTGAGAAGCGTACACGTTGGTTTGCGTGTATTATTAAGATGATTATACAAAGGATACAAATTATATATACGATAAGTTTAGTTACCAGGGTGCTCAATTTCGTAGAATATTTTGATAAACGTTTCTGGATGAAACAACTGAAAACTTGTGATTCACCTTTATATATAGATTATGCGCAACATTAAAACTATGAACTCACCAACCTTTGTGTTGACACTTGTTAGCATGTTTATTCTCAGGTTTCCTAGAAGCCTTCCGCTGTTTGCTTATATGTTAGACAAGCTATGTGCATGGAGTCATATATGGCATATTTTTCAAGGAAACGTTGCATTCACCAAATCATCACCATGTATCTTATTTTGACTGCATTGTCAACAGAAGTATTATTGTAAATTATTATATTACGGTGATTGTCTATATGTAGAAATCATCAGATGTCGAAAACCTTTGATTTAAATATTCATTTATGGTGTGCCTTTTCAAAAGAATGCAATGTTTACAAAATGTATCATATAGAGGTCAAATACCTCGCAATGAAATCGATGAATGACGTGTTCGTTCAAGTAGATTTACAGCGATCGTCACAAAACTGCAACTCTCCTAATAATGACCTCCTCTCTTTCATTTTATAGTGCTGAAAATTCTGGGTTGAATCAGTGTCAGGAGCGCCGCTTTTGACTAAGGAGCGGCGATTTTGGCTTAGTTTCAGGAGCGCCGCTTTTGGATTTAGGTGCGGCGCTTTTCTTGGTAAGAGCGGCGCTTTTAACAATTAAGAACGGCGCTTCTGGCTACTTGTGGAAATTGGTGCCAAAACGTGCATAAGAGCGCCGCTTTTCACTGAGGTGCGACGCTTTTGATCATCAGGAGCGGCGCTCCTTGATTAAGTGCGGCGTTTTTGGAGCTGATTCGTGCACTTGTCATTTTCTTTGCAACTTTTGATTAGGATTTGGTCAATTTTACACCAAATCAGGCTTTTAGCCTTGAATCGACACTTTAGTGCTGGAAAATAACTTTCGGACCCAACGATCCTCAAAAACGAATGAACTGGGGGAGATATTGCGAGATAAAACGTGTATAATTTGAGCAATATCAGGAGTATAATACTTCGAAAGGTAATAATGGTTTGTTCATCTCGTGGACAAAACGTAAAAAAATCGATTCAGAAGTTGAAATCGATTTCAACCGAAACAGAACCGAATTAAAATTTAATTTCGGTTTGGTCTTCGATTTTGATATTTAAATTTGGTTTCAGTTCGGTTATCGGATTTTATTATTAAAGTTTCAAAACTAGGAAAACCGAAACGAATAAATCAAACGCCGAAAATCAAACTGATGAACATCCCTAAGTGGAATCTAACAAACACGACAACCAGTGCCAACGAAAGAACAAGCGCCCTATTTAACTTGTTTGTGTCAATCTTGGCCATTAGTTTTGCTTTCCAAACATCCTCATGAACAAAGGTAGGGATAGGGATGGCAATAGATGTTCCATCCATGGACATCCACCCGATCCGATCCATTTATAATGGATATGGATGATGTAAACGGACGATTAACGGATTTGGATATGGATATGGATGATCTAAATATTTTGTGGATTGAATATGGATGACAATTTATCATCCACGGATATATCCATTATCACCCGAAATACATTATATATACATATATACGTACTAAAATATATGCATATACATCTACATATCGATATACATATACATATAACCTGCAAATTCTTAAATTATTAACAGAAATAAGGGTTATAATACTCACAATTATTACATTGTTACTAAAAATATTCAAAGTTACATATTTCTATTAGTTTAAACGTATATTTACTTATATTATAACGTATTTTGCTCAATCAAATTCACAATCGACCACAAATTACAATCAAATCACACGCAACTAATCAAAAACATAAAGATTAAATATTTATATTTGTTAAAATCTATATTAAATTGATAAAATCGTCAATAGATTAACATTTCATTTGATATCCAATGGATATCCATTAACCCGCTTAATCCATCGGATATGGATACGGACGGATGAACTGGAATTAAACGGATACGGATATGGATATGGATGAGCAAAAATTAAATGGATATGGCATCATCCGATCCATATCCGATCCATTGCCATCCCTAGGTAGGGAGCATGGGCGAATCTAGCTTGAGACCCGTGGGGTCACGGGACACCACTAGTTTAAAATTTTTATGTAGAAAATACTCTGAAAATTGTATAGGACACCACTAAATTTAACTACATGACCCCATATATTTTTCGAATTTATAGTTTTTCCTTTAAATTGTATGGAACACACTAAATTTAACTACTCAGACCACATATATTTTTAGAATTTGTAAATTCTTTAAGGTAAACAACCACTAAAGTAACATTCAAATATAAGTAGTACTGGAAAACAATTTGGGACCCCATTAAATATTGATCCTGGAATCGACACTGGTAGGGAGGTCTTGAACCAATCTAAGCAGTTGCTATTCCTCATCGCCCTCCATAGCCCTTGTGAGGAAGCCGTAGGCATTCCCCCCTCCTCTAGTCCTCATCGAGTCATCGCCTTCACCCCTCTCGCCCATCTCGTCTTTTTTCAACACATTTCAGGACGCATATTTCTGAAATGAAGGTCTTGTACATTTAACTTCAATTGTTGTGAATTAATTTATTCAAATATATTGGGCTAATTTTTTTTTTTTTTTGAGAAAAACTATTATAATTGCGAGTGATTAGTTTTGGATTAGTTAGGGTGAGAACGTGTTGATGTGACGTTATTGTTGCGGTTGATCGTGATGAGTAAGTATATTATGGTTGAAAATGACCTTACCAATACAATATACTTCGTATTATTTATTCTCTTCATTTGGCTTTAAACACTTTAAAACACCTGATGTGTATTCTTTCTCTACCAAACACTACATTACAAGTCCTTACGACCTTATTTGGTGGTGTTTGAAATTTATATCTAAGGGTTGATGGAAATTAAAAGTTATCATACTTTGATTACTTATGTCACGTTGTCAAAATGATATTCAAAAAGTTGACAAGATACCCTAATTGAAAGTTATATTTCATGGGCAAAGTACATGTAACTATACAAAAGGATATGAAATTATTAAAAAGAAAAATGTACTACAGAGTACTAGTTTTCTCATCATTGTATAGAGGAGGTAGGGGTGGTTGTTATCCTTTGTTATACAAATCCCTCTCGTAATTACATAAATAAACTTCTTAATGCCAAATCAGTAGTACTAGACATGATAAATAGGCGGAGGCAATGGGGGTAGTGAGGGGATGCTCTGCCACCCTCATTGATATTAACTAGAAAAGTGACCCGCGGCGGTACCTTTCGGGTTACATAATCATAGTTAACGTAGCGTTATGTATTTACGGAAATAAAAACGCTTTGCTACGGGTGTTTTTGGATACACGTTGTTAATACTTAGTTTACCTAATGGCATATGCATTTTTAACGTCGGGAAGATTGTGTAAAAAATGGAAACATCACCATCGATATGATGTAGGTAGTTTGAGTTGTTTATTATAAGTGTATGTATATGTATTGAAGATAGCCCAAGGTGTTTAGCATTTTTTGAGAAGTGTCCGTTTTGCATATAGTTAGTCCCGTTGGGTTCGTTAGATTTTCTCGAGTTGAACGGTGATCTCGGAAAAATTTAACTCACACCGAGCGAGAAGATATGGCCCGTTATAAATTCGGGTGGAATTAGTTTCTTTTATTTTAATAAATTTATATATTTACACTTTCTATCACTGAAAAAGTGTAAACTAGAGGGATCGTTGTGTAAATTGAGCGGAAGTTGAGGGCCCGATTGCAGTGTGAACGCGAACTCAAAACGACAATCCAAAACAACTAAAACGTCAAAAATCGGCCCGTTATAAATTCGGGTGGAATTAGTTTCTTTTATTTTAATAAATTTATATATTTACACTTTCTATCCCTGAAAAAGTGTAAACTTGAAGGATCGTTGTGTAAATTGAGCGGAAGTTGAGGGGCCGATTACAGTGTGAGCGCGAACTCAAAACGACAATCCAAAACAATTGACACGACGAAAATTCGGTGAGCTTTAGTATATAGATATAATATAATATAATAAAGCCAGACTTTATGAGTTACTAATAGGTATTCAAGTCCTATAAATTTAACTAGTTCGGTCCGGCCCGTGCGATGCGGCGGGGGCTTTCGGCCGGCGTATTTATATTTAACGCAGTTTTATTTACAAAAGGGAAAACGTCCCATGTGTTATGCGTCGTTGTTGGTGTCTTCGTCTTTAGTGTTTTTTAAAATCTGTTCGGTTCAAACGTAGTTTGTTTCGTTTTGTTGATAAAATTATTTCGAGCCTGATGGTGCTGGCGAAAAAATTTAACTCGCGACGAGCAGGAAGATACGGGCTGTCGTTGTGTTTAGCGTTTTTTAAAAAGTTTCCGTTCCGAACGTAGTTAGTATCGTTTTGTTCATAAAATTATTTCGAGAATGACGGTGTTGTCGGAAAAATTTGACTCGCGGCGAGCGGAAAGATACGAGCTATCGTTGTGTTTAGCGTTTTTTAAAAAGTATCCGTTTTGAACGTAGTTAGTTTCGTTTTGTTCGCAAAAATATTTCGAGTTTAACGGAGTGCTTGGTGAAATTTAACTCGGAGCGAGGAGAAAGATACGGGCTGTCGAAAGGCTTGGGTGGAGTTTTTATTTTAATTTAGGGAATTTACGTTTTAACTCCTTTGGTGTATTTTTTGTAAGCTGGTTATAGTTTAGGGGGGAAAAATAAAAATTCAAGTGTGAAAAGGTTTTGGTACTATTGCCGTTTTGGGGAGAAGAAACGACCACAAAGGCCATGCCTTTTATTTTAATTTAGGAAATTTACGTTTTAATTCCCTGAGGTTTGGTGTATTTTTTGTAAGCTGTTTATAGTTGAGGGGAAAAAAAATCAAGTGTGAAAAGGTTTTGGGACTATTGCCGTTTTGGGGAGAAGAAATGACCACAAAGGCCATGCCTTTTAGTATGTAGAGTATTAATATTAATATTAATATTAATATTAATATTAACTAGTGGAGGACCCGCGAATTCGCGGGGCTATGTGAGTGTTTGTAAAGAAATAATGTTTATGATTATTGTATTTAATGTAAGTAGTTATGTTAGTTGTTCTGTATCCGATGTATGTACTTGAAATTTAAAAACCAACCATATATATCTGTAAAAAACTTTAAAAGTTGAACATAGTATAAAATACTTAAACAGTTATAATGTGTGGTTGCACAATCAGACCACGTTTATTGAGTATTGTAGCATGAGTATTGCGTGTGAGTAGTGATAATGTGTGATTGCACAATCAGACCACGTTTTTTTTTTATTGTAGCATGAGTATTGTTTCAGTAGTGATTATGTTTTTTATTTGTTCAAGTACCATGTCATTGCTGAATTGCAAACTTGTTGACAACTTTACCCATTACACTGACCAATTAATTCTGACCCATTACCAATGCCTTTTAAAAAAAATAACTTTATAACACACTGATCCATTAAATCTGACCCATTACCAATGCCTTTAAAAAAAAAAAAACTTTATAACAACTTTACCCATTACACTGACCCGTTTATTCTGACCCATTACCAATGCATTTAAAAAAACTTTATAACAACTTTACCCATTACACAGACCCATTAATTCCGGCCCATTACAAATGCCTTTTACAAAAAAAAAAAAAAAAAAAAAAAAATTAAAAAGAAACCAAAAAAATAAAAAAATAATAACAACTTTACCCATTACATAAGAGTTCACATTATGAGCATATAGGATTTAGTCATCCCATAAACTTGCCACATCTTCTTCTGCCCTTTCAATTTGATAGAAATGTGTTAGTTGACTGCAGCATCTTGAGCGCGACTTAAAGACCATTTGGATGCGAGTGATTAAAAACTCCAGTCTTACTCTTACTCTTTACAGAACAACAAAATGCTATTTGACTTGTGTGGTTTTTCCCGTTTAAGACTTTGACCTGTTAACCAACTCGTAGTTTGGGGATGTCACCATGCATCCCTTGATAAGAATCAAGGAACAGTAAACGTAAACTCTTGAAATGAAACTAAGAACAACTAAAACTTGAAGCTTGCAAACTCCAAACACTAATTAGTGAAGTTGAGCCTTTCATTTGATAAGCGACTTTTGTTTAACTTTAACCTCAGAAGTCCAAAGCACTCATTCCTTTTCAATCCTTATGCTTCTTAAGAGAATTATGTATACATACACCGTAGCTGATCAAATGACATTCACTACTATATATCCTACAATACAAATAACCTAGGTTTATAAAATATGAACTTCACACTATCCAAATCAACTATCGTTAAAAATACAGTAACAATGCATTCAATATCAAGTAAAAGAAAAAAATCATAGCCTCAACACATCCATCCAATCCATTCAATACAATAATAATAATAACAATTTAATTAAAAAGGTTTTTAAAATTACCCAAAAGTATATCTATCTCATTATAATCTCAATACTTCAATAAGAGGATACTGAAATAAAAAATTTGCATATATTATACATAAATGATATCAATAAAGGGATTGTAACTACCTCACAATCTACAAAAAGTAGTGGTAAATATAAGTCATCAATTATAACCCGAATCATAACCGTAACAAATTAAGAAAAGAAAAGTTGTAAGGTTTTCCCTGTTCGGGTTACCCGGGAAGGGCGAGTAATCCGACCCCATACTCTAGTGTACGCAGCCCATCAGGAATACTCCCTGGCTGTTTCCAACCCTTCCCTGGGGTATACTGTTGATTGTCAGGGAGAAGTATACTGTTAGGGCATATTAGAGCTCAAATGTAGCGTTCATCAAAGAATTGAGAGATGATGATGATGAACCACTGTCTATTAACAAATTTCTAAAGAAGGTGACCAAGACTAAAAAAGAATGAGGCAGTTGGAGAAAGAATACAGAGGAAGAAACTTTTGAGTTATCATGTCATCCGTCCCCATTTTTCTTATGCAATCGTTTTTCTTTTGAAACCATTTACTGTGCCCTGCATGACTGAAAACCATCGGTTTGTCAAGCATAATTTCAAGAAGAATCGAATTGTACCAGGCACATGTATCAAGTAAAACTGAAAGAGAAATAATATAGCATATAGATAGATGAATTAAAGACGACGTTAGTTGATAACCCGCGACTTCGCGGGATTACATATAAAAACTTTTGTAATATGTTTAAATGATAGAACGAAACATGTCAAGCCTATTTATATACGTGGACATGCGTTCTTTGTATCAATCTAAAAAACAGTATATGTGTGTAGCCTAATGTGAGATGTTTTGCATGAACTAAAAGACCCATTTCGACACCATTCATATTTGACCCATGATCCAACC
Organism: Rutidosis leptorrhynchoides; assembly: GCF_046630445.1. Taxonomy (NCBI): domain Eukaryota; kingdom Viridiplantae; phylum Streptophyta; class Magnoliopsida; order Asterales; family Asteraceae; genus Rutidosis; species Rutidosis leptorrhynchoides. Next base: position 626,556,989 of record NC_092333.1, read on the forward strand.
CAATGGAACCTACTCGTGTTGACATTTAAAGGCGTTTATATTTCTCTGAAACGTTAATTATACGTCATTTAACTGCACTACTATATGGCTTCCTTAACTTCTTTTGCATCATCTTTCTCTGCTACTCTAAGTAGAAACCCACTTGTAGTATTATATTTGAATGGAAAAAACAAACAATCAGAATACAAATATGCGAATAGATCTTTATAAGACTCTGTCCATAAATAATAATTCAAAGTAACCCACAGGGGGCGCAAAAAGTTCACATTTTATAGTTAAATTTAGACGTGAGTATGCAATTGGTGCTTAAAGTGTCGAAAGTATGTACCTCATTGTCCTTCAATGCTTCTACAAAGAGCTCCACGCATCCAGATAGGCCATAACTTTCCATTTAAAGTTAAACTTCTGGTGTATAGCTTCTGCAAACCACAATTCAAGTATAATTATATTTTTCATCAAGAATAACATCAAGGACATGAAACTAAACCTGTGTCAAATCTTACTATCATGATATGTCATTAGAATAAGATATTATGAAGTTGTGGTGTTTATTAAATCCAGATTTCAATCGACATACTGTTACATTCATAGCATAAAAGTTAATAAAACTTGATATTTGAATATATAACTTTTGGATAACGCAAAGGGAAAATCAGTAACTACTAACTTCAAAGAGAACAACACACGAAGATTGACTGTCCTTGTTGAGAATACAAACTCATTCTTTGAAACGGTAAATATAAAGTTTTGTGGTCTTTTCTCCACTCCTAAAATGACACATTAAAAGAGCAAAAAAGAACATAACCTTCGAAACGATAAATAGAACATAAGTGATAGTGATTAGATTAAATTAACACAAACTTAAAGTTAGAAAGGTAATTTTGACATCAATGACCCACCCATTTTCCCTCATGTATAAAACTTAAAACATGTAACGTCCAAGCGGGTTTTTGGCTCCTTATTTAAAGTAAAAAAAAAAATCCCCTGCTTTGAACCCTTAGTTTTTCCCTTTGACCCACCCATCTCGCCACCTACAACATTAGCTTGTCCCTTAGTTTGCTCCTGACTATCTGACCAACCTGCAAGAATGAAAAGGAAAACATGTTTCGAGCAAATTTCACACATATTACTGTATTATAGATATTTGCAAACAATATATATAAAGGAATTGACTTATAATAATGATGGTACCTGCAAAAGTGTTGAATACATATCTCTTAAATGTGACTTTTATCTTGACTGATCATTGAGATTAATTTAACTTATAAAGTCAACCTTTGTTTTCAGAACGGGTGCAACTGCAAACACATTTTAAATATATTTGCACCTGACAAAAGAATGTCATAAGAACTCTATAATTTTTACCACTACATATCATCAATTATATCAAAATATCACTTCTAATTACGAACTTATAATCGAACATCAAATAACAATTTTTTTCTCGTATTAAAGATGGTAATTTTACATAAGTCCTTCTTTTTGAACAGAAATCATTTCAAGTCAACCTAGAAAAATAAACACTCCTCCATTCGTAAAAAAATAAAAATGACCCGTTACTTGACTGCTCATTTTGCCTCCTCTAAGTTAAACTATAGATACAAATATAATTACCTGCAGAAGTTCTTTCTCGCGAGATGCTTTCCACTGGCGGATTTGTTCCGCCTCTTGTTTTATCTTTTGCTGTAGTTGAACCTCAAATCATATTTATGTTAGTACATAATTTGATATAAGAAAACATGAATTATCAGTCAATTTATATTTATCCCCACCTTTTGTGCCTTAATAAATTGTATCTCATCTTGTAATCTTGTTGCTGCTTCATCACTATTCTGTTTTTGCCTCAGAAGCTGAACTTGACTCTCTTGTTTCTTCTTAAGCTCCTGAATTTGAAACGTGAAGAATTTCAAAACACTTAAAATTTGTAGCGGGGTTCTTAAAATTAAATATAGGTAGTAAAAAGGTGGGTTTGGTAATGGGTGTGGGTTGAGATGAACCCAAATCAAAAATATTGAAAATTTTATATATATCATGTGTGTCATAGTGTGAACTTCCTTTAGAGGTGGTAAAACAGGCTGAATGGACAAAAACATTTATATATTTAAAATTTGATTATTTAGGATATTGACTGATTTTCTACTCAATTGATCTGTTTCCTGTAAAGCTAACATTTTTTATGTAGCCAGTTAAAGATGAAACATACCCAAATTGACCGATTAAAAAATAGACGGGTAGAAATTCCTTATCACATATATTTGACTATTAACCTGCGATTCAAGAGACTTCAATTTATGTGAGTGCAAGTCTCGGACTTTTTGTGTTTGAGAATCTGAAGAAGCGGAAAGGCTTTCAACTTCAGTTAGCAATCTATCCCTTTCTATCTGTATAGTAAATAGTAAATAGTAAATAGTAAATAGTAATAATAATAATAATAATAATAATAATAATAATAATAATAATAATAATAATAATAATAATAATAATAAACTGGTTCAAGTTGTAAATTGTAGTTTGATTGGGTATATATGTCTACCTGCACTACTCGTTTCCCGTCCTCAATTTCCATAATCTTCTTTCCAAAATGTTGCTTAAGAGTCATGGTATCGGATCCTTCAAAAAGTCTCATTTCCGACTACAGAAAATAAGTACATACAAATAGTTATTATATGATTTATAGCTATAAATATACACAGATGCACATAAGAAATATAATATCACACCTCTTTCTGTTCTAAACGTTTATTTAATTCATGCAACTCCTTATCCATAGAGTCTTGTAGAAGAGTATGCTCCCATTCTTTAGCTGCTTCTTCCTCTATCATCCCCGAATCACCTATAATCATATTATAAATTTAGTTATTTATATAAACAAATTTTTGACAATATTTTTTCGTGTAAACCTAACCTACCAAATCATTAAACAGGCACATTTTTTTACCCGAACCCACTATGTCCCGTCACCCAACCCGTCCGAAATGACCATTTTCCATGCTAAATGAAAAATATTGATAAGGATGTAGACATACATACCACTTTCACTCATCCGATAATCAGAAGAATCAACACTCTTCAAACCACATTTGAGCCCTTCATTTTTCATGCAAATCGAATTACCTACCTGGAAATATTAACACCAGCTCAAATCAGATAAAATTTCTTGCAGCAAAATTGATGATGTTTTATGAAGGGTGTCAGAAGTTATTAAAGATTGAATATTTTAAAAACCTTTTCAGATTGATCGATGGCTACACCTCTGCTTCGGTATTCATGAAGTTCCCTACATAGATCTTGATTAGTAGCTTCAAGCCAAGAAATTCATTCCCGAAGAACCTGAATAAGTTTATCACACAATGATTTTTGTAGAAATAAAAAAATAAATTTTTGTCACATGATACAACTATGGAAAATTAAGTGTTCTTACGACATTATACCTGTAGTTCTATAGAAGAACCTCCACCACGAGCACAAAGTTCTGCTTGCAAGAATTCTAATTGTTGACGCATTTTTAACATTTCACTAGACACTGGATCCCTATTCACCTGTTCAACATTTAAAGTAATTTTATAAAATAATCGGTTAAAAAAATAAAAAAATCATTATCGTACCACACGCTTAATCTAGGCTTTTTTTTTTTTTTTTTTTTTTTTTTTTTTTTTTTTGCTTTATTCCTTTGAATCTCCTGTGAAAATTATCAAATGCATTGATATGGATTTCGAGAAGTTATGAATTATAACAAAGTCACAAAGTAAACATCAATTTCCTAGATTACACTAAAACGTGAATCGAACTAAGGGTAGCCCTGAGATCTTTTCCTCTCAAATTCACCAGATTCCAAGTTCTTAGATTTTATACTAAATTTTATTTATATGGCCATAATGAAATCGATATGTTCATGGTCCCAGGGTGATTGTAGGTGGCCGATAGACTCCGAAAAGAGTACCTTGTCATGAATGCTTTTTAGGTGGGCTGCCAAACATGGAAAGAAATGGCAATTGATCCAGTGTAGAGATTACCCTAATTAAAATTACCTGCATGATCAAACACAACCACATCACATAATATTCTGACATCAAATATTTAAGCAATCACGTGATATGCGAAACCAAATAATAATTACAAAAATAATAACAATTCAATACCTATTTAGCAATAAAAAATCAAATGTGATGAATTCGAAACAACTTGTAGAGTTACTTCAGATTCATCTTAAACAAAACATAACGAACTAATCACAAATTCGTTCATCTCCCATTTCTTTAATCAAAGCTAACCTGTCAAACAAATGCAAACACCTTAAGGTAGATACTCCGTAAATGGCAAAAGCCATATGACCACCAGCAACTCTACATTCGATATAAATCGAAAATAGAAACAAAATAATTTGAAACTTATATCATATATACCATCGCTGCCACATGAAGATTTGTTGATAACTTAAAAACAACAAAAACCCTAACTTGATGTCGAAGATGACTTTTTACCGAGTCTAAGTTTATCGACATATGAACATAGATATTAAAATCGAATTTACCTGCAATCATCTTGACTAATTCAAACCCTAAATGAATTGACCCATTTATTACAGATGGGTCAATTCGGGTTATATTTTTTCTAACAGAATCTGGCCAAATGGGTAAAATCAAGAAACTTGGCTGAAAAAGAATAGGTCAAGCGACCAAAACATATTTTAAATGTTTACGATGTCTTAGATCGTTTTAGCGAATAACCCTTGATCATTTGTGTAAAAATCAAGTGCATACTCAATGCAGCAACTAATTATTATGATCTTTTAAAAACAAAAAGCAAAACGCCAAAGTAAGTGTAAGCGGATCCACTCAACTTGAGCACCACTTTCAACACATACTCCAGCCTGCTGATTTCGACACCTCTAGTGATGAGTATAATTGACTTACATGAATTTTTAAAGAATCTTACCATTAGCTTTTGGAACATTTCTCAATGCATTTGCCACAACTTTTATTACAATGTCATTAACCGAAACATTGATACCAAATTTATCTGCAAATGTAGATAAATAATATCAAGTCAGGTAGTGGAGTTACATTCAAAGTAGGAAGAGATCAAAATCATACCTTTAAGCTCCTTTCTGAAAGGTAGAAGAGGATCCAGTATAACATCTGTCATAAACATTATATATGGTTAACCACAAATTCTTAACCAGTTACCACAAAAATTCAATATAGTAGCTTTTTAAAACCTGCAGTTAAATATAAATGCGGTGTGGTCTGTTTTGATTCTAGTAACCTTCTTACAATCACCTGAAAAGCAAGGACAAATGTTGCAACACTATAATCTTGCTCAAACAAACAGAAGTACAGAACAATCCTAGATTTGTTAATGCCAAAGTAGTTGATACATACCAGATGCATATACATATTCGTATTAATGAACTATCTACAATTTTACACCATTTAAACAACCTTTCCTTATAAAACATGTATCAGCAAATATTTAAAATTATAAGCTCTAAGGAAATAAATAATAGAATGAGGAAAGTTGAATAAAAAACACAAAAGAAATTTCCTACCAATGGATAAGAATTAATCAAAATCTAATCAAATAAACTCATTAACGCAAGTCTTAGCAAATTAGGGTTTTGGGACAAAAGCATCGCTGTGATTACAACCCAGTTTTGTTGCGACATTTGTTAGTCAATCTACAAAAAGTTACAAATCCAATTCTGGTAGTACATATCAATATCAATCTTAATCAATTCAAACCATAAATTGATTAATGTAAGTAAATTTATCAATTCAAACTATAAATTGATTAACATAAATAAATTTATCAATTCAAACCATAAATTTATGGTTTATTTCAAAACCCAAATTGAAATCATCAATGACGCACATACCCTGTAATTGGCAAAGTTCGAAATCGAGAATTGAATCGTACTGGAACCTGATGAACGAAAGTAGGAATTGATAAACACGAAATTTGATTCAGTAAACTTTTTTTCTCCGGTCGATTTTGATTTGGTAGGATTGGTGAATCTTTTAGGGTTTAATAGAAAGTGTGTGCAAGAGCTGAATGAAAATAAACTTTGGAACCCATAATTTCTAGCGCTGGTCGCGAAATTTGAATGAAACTCAACTTTTAGGGTTTAATCGATTCAGCGTGTATTTCAGGGATAAATTGAAGTGTCGCGCCTTTTAATTGATGTACCCGTATTACCAGAGAAGACGATTCTTATCTGGGTATCGTCGGTCGGTTAGATGCTTTTATAGATGATCTTCCTTCTTCGGGCTGTTGTATATGACGATTTGATTATGGAGAGGGTCTATTGAGAATGAGAGGGTTTGATTGAGAGGGTGAAGATGTGTAACGGTGGCCGTAAATGTATGGGAGGATGAAGAATTGTGTGTGACTGCAAATATTTGGAGTGGAAAAAACCCCTAATTTTTGTGTTACTAACCGTGTGTTTATTAGCAGTGAGGGTTAATTTTGTCTGTTTAGTTGGATTGTCACGTGATTAAGGGAGGGATTAGAAATGGATGGCTAGGATTAGAGGTCGTTAAAAGATTGAATGACTAGGATTTATTTTTAAGGGAATTTGTCATTCTAATATATAGAGAGATTAAGCCACCTTTTATTGGCCCAGAATACGTTTACGCCCATACCAATAATTTAATTAAATGGAACTTCCACCCTATTCACTTCCACATTTAATCACAATACTCAAGTTTATCCATTAACCCATTCAGTTTTTCCGCACGAAATTCAAGTGCAAGGTTAGTTTTTTGTCTTTCTTTTATTAATTCGTTAAGATTTACTGAAACTTTAATAATAATTAAATTAATTCATTATGAAATTTAAGTTCTTACTATTGTTCTCGCTTGGTTAGTACTATGAATTGTTTGAGCTATTGTGCTACTAAGAATTTGATTCTCGTTGACCGAATTGTCTAATGAAAATAAATAGATTAAGAGTAAATATTTAGCTAGTTGTGTTTGTTTTATCATTATTATTAGTACTTATCACTTATAATTTTTACTTATAGTTATTTAGCTAGTTCTGACTTGGAGATCAGTTATATGGCGCGCCGCGCAGGCCATCTGTGCGCCGCTAAGATGAATATGAACTGGTATGCATATAAGGGTTATGTTCTGTTTTAAAAATATGTTTTATGGCGAGCCGCACAGGTCTCTTGTGCGCAGCGGAGATTAAAAAAATCGAGTCAATGGTGTTTCACACGTATCCAATAATTATCCTGATTGGTACGATGACTCCGGGGCAACGATACATATGACTCCTTTTTCTTCCTATTTGGACACTGTCATACCATATGCAGTAAAGAATGTGTGACAGTTGGTAATGGTAACTTACTACCACTCTCGCATATCAGTTCTTCCCTTATATCCAAGGATCTAAAATTACTTGATGTTCTTGTCGTTCCTTACAATACCAAGAATCTTTTATCTAATAGCAAACTAACATCAAATAATCATATTGATATATTGTTTAATTATCATGCATTTGTCATACAGAACTGTAGTACAAAGGCCATTCTAGCAACGATTCGATCATGATCTTTATGTGCTTGAGTGGGGACACAAGACAGTTATTTTAGCTATATTCAAGGAAGCTTCGTAATTCATATGAACGTTGGCATAGTCATCTAGAACATGTTTCTTTTGATATTATTTCATTGTTAAATAAGTTAGGACGGTTATCGTTCACGTTTATTTTACTGACACCGGGTGGTGTTCTTCGTGTCAACTCTCTAAGATTAAACACTTAATTTTATTAATAATGAAAACTATTCCATTCACGTCTTAGATTTGATACATTGTAATCCGTGGTGCCCCGCTCCAATTATGTCTAGCCATGGATACCGATATTATATTATATTTGTCGATGACTACGCACGCTTCACGTGATTTTACCCGCTCAAGGCAAAATCTGATTTTTATGTTGTTTTACATCCTTTTTGAACTTTGTACATACTCAGTTTGAATGCAAGGTCAAAATATTTCAAACTGATGGTGGTACATAATATTAATGCTCGTGTTCAATATTTCCTTATTGCAAATAGTACACATCATCGCATCTCCGGCCCTTATACACCACATCATAATTGACGAGTTGAGCGCAAACATCGCCACATTAGAGAAACTTGGTTGGATATGATGTTTCATGCGCATACACATGCTTCCCTATGGACCGAGACATTAAGTTTTACTACTTATATCATAAATAGGATACCTTCACGTGTTCTTCTATCTAAGACTCATTATGAGCTTCTGTATACGACTACACCACATGATGGCAATTTTTGGACCTTTGGTTACCATGTTTATACTTGCGTGACATAAATCTTGTTCCTCGTAGCATCTCTTGTGTCTTTATTGGATATAGCTATCAATATAAAGGCTATCGATGTTTGGATATTACCTATGGACGTAAATATGTTTCTCGACATGCTCAATTTGATGAAGTGTCTTTTCATTCTAGGTCCATTTACCTCTTGTTGATCCACCAATAATCGTGTTTTCTAATTATATAGATGAAGCAACTTCGGTTTTGCCACATGGCACTTTCGCACCTTCGGTTCCCAAGTCAGACTCACATTCTGACTCATGTGCACACCAAGTTTCACCTTGCACAATATATCATACCTTGCGCAACATATCATACTCAACCAGTTGACACATATATTGTTGCTACTTATGGTTCATCTTATGGCTGCTGCTTCTCCGTCATTACCCGCTACTTCTACTGCTGATCTGATTGCATAGTAACTTGCTCGAAGTCGGGTATACGCTCACCATTAAACTTTCTTCTTCAAACTACCTATTATGGCGACATCAAATTATTCCCTTCCACACCTATCAGAAACTCACATGTTATATCGATGATACCCTTACACAGCCTATCACTGCTGACGAAGACAACACTACTGTTTCTTCTCTTGCTGAATGGAAAGAAGGTGATCAAAAGGTCCTTATTATTTTACATCCTCTCTTACTGAAGAGGTTATGGTTATTGTTCTTAGTTTAAAACTTATCGATATATTTGATGTGCTTTAGAAAAACATTATAGTCGCGATGCCCTAGATCGCATGCACACACTTCGAGATTCTCTTTGTCAACTACAAAAGGGTACGTCTTCTGTAGTGGTTTATAGTAAGAAGTTCAAGTCTATATGTGACCAACTAGCCGTTGTTGGTCGTCCTATTGATGATATTGATAAATCGTGTTGGTTTCTATGCGGATTGGGAGCAACTTTTGAAAATTTCTCGACCACGAGACGTGCTATAAAACCTCACTCGTCTTTTCGTGATCTTTCTTATCAAGCGAAAGTCACAAACTTTTCTTAAATTTTGTTCAACCTGCCACTCCTGCACAAGCCTTTTATCGCCGCTAATTCATCATCTAATCATGGTAGTTCAACTTATCGTGGTCATGGTCGAGGTCGAAGCAATTACTCTTATGGACAAGGACGTGGTCATTGTACTCCTCACCGTCAGTTAATGATGGACATTACGCCTCTTCTTGTCCTCAACATGCTACTTATGCTACCCGTGCACTCTTAAGGACGTCAACTTAGCTCAAGCTTTTCATGCTAACTTGTTGGTTGAATGTTGGTTAATGGACTAACCGACAAAGTTAAGTATGATGCTTAACCAAAGAATATATTTTGATAATGACACATACATGTGCACAAGTGATGATCGACATCTTAACACAAAACACGCAAGTTCACTAATCCATACATGATCTTGCAAATGACCAAGTCAAACAAAACTTATAGAATGAAAATAAAGATCATTAAAGTTACATGATCAAACCATGGTCGACCGTATACTCGACCGTAGAAGCCCAGACTGAATCTGCAACGCAGTTTTGTGAAAACAAGTTGCACGGTCGCCACCACGGTCAACCGCAGTGCGACCGCAGAATTCTCTGTCACCAATTTTGATCAAATTAAGTTTGACTACTTCCCGATATCTATAATTCACGAAACCTTTCTCAACACGCTTAGAATAGATGCCCCCTCCATACTCAATTGAGTTTTGGTCATAAAACACCAATCTTGGTTAATTATGCTTAATTACATCTTAATGACAAATTAACCATGATTAGGCATAACACATAAGTGTTAATCAATAACTCGTGATCTTAAAACTTGTTTAGACATTCTTAGGATGATCACCAAGTACCAACACACATAAGCTAATGTCACTAGAACACTAATTGCAATTAAAGATTACTTAGTGACAAATTAAGGCTAAATAAAGAACAATATTTTGAAGTGTAACTAGTAAAGACTTATGATCATAAAATACACTTGGATACATTTGGGATAGTCACCAAGTCCTAACTAGAGATTGCTCTTTCCTTTTGTATGTGTTGGACATTAATGTGTGCTTACACAATAATCATGCAATATGTTATATTGCAAGTAAGCTTGCTAAAGCTTGAACCATAGTGTTGTGCAAATATCCATATGAGTGATTTTAGAATAACTATCTCTTGCTATGTGTGAGTATTACTTGCTAATATGTTTGATACTTATTAATTTGCCAACTTGATAACATGATCTTAAACTTGCTATGTGTTATTAGTAGAACACTAGAATTCAAATAACTAGTTTACTTCAATAAATTAAGTGTAAAATGGTTCAAAAACATTAATGGTCAATAATCTATTTGGTCTTGTCTAAGTAACACATTATATAACATGTTCAAGTATGACTTAACATTAATGTCTTTTGATGTGTGCAGAACAATACATCTTTTACCCTCTAAATTTATACATGATTCAAACACTACAAATAATAACACACAACTAACGAGCACTTAGAACCCGGTTATTATAGTACTTTTAATGTAAGTATTCGTTTCAAGTTCGTCCCAAGAGAGCGATGTAAGTCGGATAATTGAAACTATTAATTGTCCTAGGGTTTGTTTGATTGGGGGGTTTTGATTAACAACTAAAACTTGCACAATTAAACAAACTCAAACTTAACAAGTAAACTAGTAGCAAGTAACAAGTAACGAAATATTAAGACTTAAATCAAATTAACTAAGAAGTTGAAACAACCCAACCCGTACTTCGTACGATCATTTTTTTTTTTAAATGATACACATTTACACGTCAATTAAATATGTAAACCATTCCACACGCTTCATTAAAACATACTACGAGTTTAATGTTTACAAAAAGGCACAAAGGCCATTAACGATTATGATACAAGTTTGACCAACTACAAATGATAGTTTATAATCCAAACGACCCCTTGAGCATGGTTTGGGACTAAACTACCCAAAACGTAGGTCAACTTCCAAAAGCTTCATCATAACATCATCAAGGACACCTAGTACCCAATAACCCCCTTGCCCTTGTCCACACCTGCATCTAAAAAGATATACAACGAGAGGGGTAATCTAATGCTTAGTGAATGCAATAATAATACATACACATATATAATATATCTACTTGCAATCACTTACACAACACCGTACACAAGCTAGCAATTCGACAACCATGCAAAACATTATGCATATACCAATGACTGCAATTCACATTGAGCTAGCAATAACAAAAGCATATAGTTCATATTTAAGTATGCTAATGCACAATTCATACATCCATGGTTAACCAATCGTAAAAAGAATGGTACTCTAATTTCCTATTGGTGTTCATAATAACCGTTAGTGCACAACACATATATCACTAACCCTGGGACAACACATATCCGTTTATAAAATCGTTAGTGTACAACACATATAACACTAAATCGGACAACACATATCCATTCATAAATCATTAGTGTACAACACATATAACACTAAATTGGACAACATATATCCGTTCTTAAAACCGTTAGCGTACAATGCATATATCACTAACTTGGACAACACATATCCATTTCTACAAGTAAACACATCATATACGTACATGTATACTTATTCCACTCACCTTGTCACAAGGATGATGATTATGTACGTCCGAGCTTTAATGCAATGTACCTAAATCATTAAGTGCACATTCAATACACCAACTAGTGGAATTAACCACATTACACATACTTGAGCATTTAATGACCCAATTCACATTAAATGATTCAACCACACCAATACCGCCCTTAAATGGCCAAGACCCGACTTTAACCACTAAAGCTAGTGCATTAAAGTCTACTAACCTCAATTAACACAAACTTAGGGTAATTTATACCCATTTTGCCCAAACTAGGTCAACTAGCCCATTTTGGATCCATTTAACACTTTCACTACCAAACTTGTCAAACACGACCTATTTACCATTTCAACAACATTTTAACAAGTGTTTAATGCTTGACAATACCATTAACACCTACGAACTCCATTTCATTAAACCAAACCCTAGATTATGGTTATTAGGGTTCCATAATAACAACATAACCCAATTTCACCCATTTTACCCCCAAATGGGTCATACAAGTCTCTAGTAACCAAACCCTAGTCATTAATCAATTAAAACTCAAAACTTAGAGTTAGAACTTACCGAGACTATCAACGCGTAGCTAGAGATACATGGAACAACTTTAAATCTTGCTTCAAGGTTTGATTCACAATTCTCCAACTCCAAATCTCACTTTTAATCCAAATGGGTTTTAAGTTTTGGGAGAGAAATTGGGAAGAAAAGAGAAAAGAAATTACATTAAATGAACAAGTGGTTGTGATTAAATGCTCAAATCTGATCTACACACGAAAAGACCAAATTACCCCTAAAACCCTTTTAAATAGAGTAAACATCGGAGTCAGAAAAGCAGAGATGCCGCGGCGCGGCGCTATATGTCGCGGCGCCACATTACGAAGGAAAAACAACCTCTCTTAACCCACATTCTGATCTGGATTTGCTTTATATGCCGCGGTGCGGCCCTGTTTGTCGCGGCGCGACATTGGCCGTCACCTGGACACTTCGACAACCTTAAACAAAATTTGATTTTATTTAATTCGTACACTTAAATCCCGCCTCCTACATTCGCCTAACCTTCAATAATAGTCTCATAAGACTTAACACTATCAAGGCCCATGCATAAACTTGTATGCGCACACATTATCAAGTATATATATATATATATATACACACATATATCTATACTATTACGCATAAACTAGCGAGTTTCAAATGTATAAATGATTAAGTATGTACCTTTCGATACGTACAGGAAAAACGGGGTGTTACAACTCTCCCCCACTTGAATCGGAGCGCGTCCTCGCGATCCAAGCCGCATGACAAGCTGGAAGATAAACAAAAAAAAAACTCTTCGGATTCCCATGTAAACTCGGAACCCTTTCGATGTCGCCATTGCACCTTGAAAGTTCTAATTTCCTTGTTCCGCAACATCTTAACCTTCTCATCAAGGATTGCAACCGGTTCTTCCGCATACTCTAGCTTGTTATTCAACGTAATTTCATCTAAAGGCACCCAAGTCGAGTCATCCGCAAGACACTTACGAAGATGGGAAACATGAAACGTGTTATGGATTCCCGCAAATTATTCGGGTAACTCTAGTCGATAAGCAACCTCACCAAAAAGTGCCAAAACCTTGAAAGGACCAATAAACCGAGGAGCTAACTTTCCTCACTTTCGAAACCGAATAACACCTTTCCATGGAGAAACCTTAAGCATTACCATGTCACCTTCTTGAAACTCAATCGTTCTCCTACCTTTATCGACATAAGACTTTTGTCGATCTTGCGCCGCTTTAAGTCGAGCCCGAATCATCTCAATTTTACTATTCGTCTCCAAAACCAAATCGGAACTCCCGATTTCCTTTTGTCCCACTTCACCCCAACAAATCGGGGTTCGACACCTACGCCCATAAAGCATCTCATATGGCGGCATCCCGATACTAGTATGATAACTATTATTGTACGAGAATTCCACCAAAGGCAAATGCTCATCCCAACTACCACCGATATCAATAATGCACGCTCGTAACATATCTTCCAAAGTTTGATTCGTACGTTCGGTTTGACCGTCCGTTTGAGGATGATACGCCGTGATCATTTTCAATTGAGTACCCATATCTTCATGAAACTTGTTCCAAAACCGGGACGTAAAACGAGTATCTCGATCCAAAAGAATAGATATAGGAACCCTATGTCTCGATATCACCTCCTTGATAAACAACTTGGATAAAGTCTCTGATGATATCGTTTCCCGAATAGGAAGAAACAAAGCACTTTTCGTCAATCGATCAACTATCACCCAAATCGTATCACATTGGGTTCTCGCCGTCTTCGGTAACTTAGTAATGAAGTCCATGGTAATGTGCTCCCATTTCCATTTCGGGACTTCCAAGGGTTGTAACTTACCGTACGGCTTTTGGTGTTTGGCTTTAACTTGCAAACAAATGACGCATTGTTCAGCATACTTAACCACATCACGCTTCATACCGGGCCACCAATAATCTTTCTTCAAATCATAGTACATCTTTTTTGCACCCGGATGAATGGAGTACCTTGACTTATGTGCTTCATCAAGTAGCACTTGTCGGTTACCACCCATCTTAGGTACCCACACTCTTCCTTGAAATGACAACAAACCACGCGAGCCCATAGTAATGAACTCCGTCTGCCCCACAATCCGCTCTTCATGCTTGTTGTGAACATACGCTTCTATTTGAATCTCACCAATCTTTACAAGGAAATCGTTAGTAATAATCATGCGTAACGATCCTACTCGTATCGCCGGATGTTGACTCTTTTGACTCAACGCATCCGCGACCACGTTCGCCTTTCCCGGATGGTAAAGTATCTCACAATCATAATCCTTTACCACATTCATCCACCTACGTTGACGATAATTCAAATCTCGTTGAGTAAAGAGATGTTTCAAACTCTTATGGTCCAAATAAATCGTACACTTGACACCATACAAGTAGTGGCGCCAAATTTTCAACGCATGAACCACCGCCGCCAATTCAAGATCATGAGTCGGATATCTGGTTTCGTGTTCCTTTAATTGTAGAGAGGCGTAAGCAATGACTTTACCTCTCTGCATTAGAACATACCCGAGCCCATTTAAAGAAGCATCACAATAAACCGTCATGTCTTCTACCCCTTCCGGCAACACTAACAACGGGGCTTGACACAATTTCTCTTTTAATAATTGAAAAGCGATTTCTTGCTCGTTCTCCCAATTGAATCTTACGTTCTTCCTCGTCAATTTAGTCAAAGGAGAAGCAATCTTAGAAAAGTCTTGGATGAACCGACGGTAATAACCGGCCAATCCGAGAAAGCTTCGGATTTCCGTAGGTGATGTTATGCGAGGTGTATATAAAATAGTTATTAATTTTAGCAGGAAATACTATTAAATACGATACAATTTTACACAAGATATTTATTTATTTATAGAATGGATATACTTAAACCTTGCTACAACACTTATAGACAGTGTACCTAATCGTACAGTAGTGTAGTTTTTAGTAAGTCCGGTTCGTTCCACAGGGAAATCTTTAAACAAAGCTCAACGCTATATTAGTTTACTTTTATTAAAAATACAAATATATATATAAGTAATATTATTATTATAAAGGGGGGTTTTTACCGTTTAATGACCGGTTTGTCGATTTTAAGACTTTAGTCGCAGTTAAAACCTAATGTAAAATATAAAATAAATACAAGACTTAAATTAAAGCGTAAAGTAAATAACGATAATGAAATTGCGAATAATAAAAGTGCGATAAAATAAACTTACGATAATTAAAAAGTACGATAATTAAAAGTGCGATTAAATAACAATAAATAAAAGTGCGATAATTAGAAGTGCAATTAAATATAAAATAAAGGAAATTAAATATGAAATAAAAGAATTATGCTTATTTAAACTTCCGTAATCATGATGTTTGACGTGTTTATTTTAGTTTTATGCCCATGGGTTAATTGTCCTTTGTCCTGGATTATTTAATATGTCCGTCTGGTTTTTGTCCATAACAGTCCATCAGTCATAAATATAAAGTGCGAGTGTCCTCATCAAATTATTCTTATACCCGAAGTTAAATATTCCAACTAATTGGGGATTCGAATTGTAACAAGGTTTTAATACTTTGTTTAATGAATACACCAGGTTATCGACTGCGTGTAAACCAAGGTTTTACTACTTTGTTAACAATTACACCAATTACCCTTGAATGTAATTTCACCCCTGTTTTAATTATTCTAGTGGCTATTAATCCATTCCCGTGTCCGGTTAAATGAACGATTATTCGTACATATAAATACCCCGCCCATCGTGTCCGATTGAGTGTATATGGTAATTTATAGGGACGCCCAATTGTAAATTTTTATATTAACATTAACAAACTATCATTTAGTTAAACAAATATAAAGCCCATTAATAGCCCATAGTCTAATTTCCACAAGTGTCGTTCTTTTGTCCAAACCCCAATTATGGTACAAAGCCCAATTACCCAATTTTAGTAATTAGCCCAACATCATGATTAATTCGTTTTAAATAAGCATAATAATAACTTAGCTACGAGACATTAATGTAAAAAGGTTGAACATAACTTACAATGATTAAAAATAGCGTAGCGTTACACGGACAGAATTTCGACTTACACCCTTACAATATTCGCTAACATACCCTTATTATTAGAATTATAATTAAAATTAAAATATAAATTATAAATATAAATATAAATTTTACGTATGAATGAGGAAGAAAAAGATATGAAATTTTGATCAGAATTCGGTTTGCTTTATAGGGATTTTTGATTTTTGGGGCTCCGCGACTCGCGGTGAATTTTGCCTTCAAACTCCGCGAGTCGCGGAGTTTGAAATTCCAGCTCACATCTTGGAGTCTTTCTCTGCCGACGGTTTTTATTATATATATAATATATATATAATTAATATAATTAATTATATATTATATTATATTTATATACATAGTTAACTTGTAATTTTTAGTCCGTTGCGTCGAGCGTTAAGAGTTGACTCTGGTCCCGATTCCGGATTTTCGAACGTCCTTGCGTACAATTTTATATTTTGTACTTTGCGTTTTGAATCTTGTACTCTTGTGATTTCGAGACGTTTCTTATCAATAATTGGAACCTTTTTGATTGTCTTTTGTACTTTTGAGCTTTTTGGTCGTTTGCGTCTTCAATTCGTCGAATCTGTCTTTTGTCTTCACCTTTTATTATTTAAACGAATATCACTTGTAAATAGAACAATTGCAACTAAAAGCTTGTCTTTCTTGAGGAATAATGCTATGAAATATATGTTCGTTTTTAGCATTATCAAATATTCCCACACTTGAGCGTTGCTTGTCCTCAAGCAATATTGTCTTGAAATACTAGAATCACTTCTTTATTCTTCACACTTTGTATATCAGTGATTTCTATACGGTGGTATAAACAATGGTAGTAACGATATGGTTTACAGTCCCACATGACTATAAAAATTTAGATCCATTAAGGAAATTGGATCTTTATGAAAACATTTGATCTTTTGAAAATTAAATCTAGTTTTTACCCTAGATAAGTTTTCCGGGATAACCCTTTACCGGTGTTTGCAAAATATTTTTGTGGGTTTGGTGGGTTTTAGATTTGAAAATTTTAGCTCAAAACTTGATGTTTTGTGTCACCCACTTGCTAACCTTGTATTAGGAAAGCAACACGTCCAGTTCACTTGTCCCGTATATTACCTTTAGGTAAACTACCGTCCGGTTGTAAAGGAAAGCGTTGAACAAGCAACTGTTAAGGCAATGTCCCGTGACATGCTTTTGATTATGGTCTATAACGTGTCGGACGCAATTACTATCCTTGGTAGGAACAATAGTAAAGCTCACCCTTATAATTTTTCGGTCTGGCACAAGGTCCTGTCTTTGACCACTATGCAACCACCGTTCTTACGGTTGAAACCCGATTTAGTTCAGGTGACCTAATGAATTCCAGGTGAATTCCTAGGATTTTACGTTCAATGGTAATGAACGCATTAAAAGTAGGGTTTTTAGAAAACAAATCGGTTTGTAATTTTGATCAAAATATTTTCTCGTTCAAGCTCGAGTTTAGATATCATTGAATTCCATGAGTTTGTAATTCTCAATCTTTAAGGTCAATCTCAAGGATTGAGTGATATCAGTCTTAAAAGCTGATTTTTAATCTTTAAGGAGATTATCCTTTCTGGGGATCTGATTCATTAGTCTTATCCAGCTAATTTGCATGGTTCCCCCCCATTGTACGAGATAAATCCTTCTCATGGTTAGGATAAATCTGACCACTTGGCGACCCTGTTTAATGCTGAGGTCCGTGGATTTCCTGCTGATTTTAGTGATGACTTTTCTAGATTTTTTGTCAACCTACAGCTGGTCTGGACGACAACTTCATGACCTAAATCAAGAAGCGCGTGTCTTTTTCGGAAGACTTTACTTCCTTTTAATGATGGAATTGATTCATCATGTAGATCCATCTCTTCTTTTCTTTCATCGGGTAAAAACAGTTTAGTTTAGTCCAAAGCAAAAGTATTTTCAGTTATTTGTTACAGATATATGTGACATATATTTAAAATAACTTGGTAAATTTTCCCACACTTGGCTTTTTATTTTTCTTTTTATCGTCCTCTATTCCATTTTAAATGAATTTTGACATTTTAGTTTGTTTCTTAATTTATGTCCTTTCCGAGGTAACAATAATTTCGGTGTTAAAACCTAGTTTTATCGTTCATAAATATGTATAAACATAATTTTGAATTCATTTAATTGAAAATTTTGAAAAATTTTACTAGAATTGGGTAGTCAGTATATAAGACTAGGGCTGTTCTTTTTTATCAGAGAGCACTAGATTCTAATACAACTACTGCTTTACTAGTATTTTTAATGGTAACCAAAGTAAAAAAAATTTAAAATCCGAAAGAATTTAATCCCTTCCCACACTTAAGATCTTGCAATGCCCTCATTTGCAAGAAATCAGTAACAATTTAAATTATTGAGGGTGATTTGTGTGAAAATGATTAAATTTTACCAAAGTTTCCAAATATATTGGCGTTTGTTTGCTGAATGATAAATGGTGCACATCATTTGTTCATTCCGTCTTGTTGTTATTTCACATATATTTTGCATCTTGTCGTCAAAATTAGTTGCTTTTGCTGAACTTAATGCCAGTCTTTCAAAATGCGTTGTTTTACCCTGTTGTGTACATAAGATAAACTGCAAACATATATACATATTTTTGAAGTTTGGTATATTACCCCACATTCAAAAAATTATTAAAATCTAAGAATAAAAGTTAGATAATTATAAAAATGATTACAATATTAACAAAAATATTAAATGTATCAATAATTACAAATTACAAAATAAAAAAAAATAATAAGTAAACTAAGGATGATATTGGTACCAATAGGGGTTCCATGCATAACCATAAGTGCTATAGAATGCTTCGGCAGGGTCATACGTAGGATATGGTGGCTGCATCTCTATAGACCAAGGAGGGAAGATGGGTTTCGGTGTAGGAATATAGTTTCTACCTATATGTTGGCAATGAGCTATGATCTGGTTCTGATGAACTTGCCAATCTTCAAATGCTCTCTGTCTAGCATTTTCGTATTCCTGAGAAGCTATAAACCTATGCATTTCTTGCATCTCATTCCCCCCTCCTACATTACCTTGCTGCTGGTTTCTCTCCACCTGTGGATGTCTACCATGGTATCGTACTGCGGCGTTATTTCGCCTCTTCAAAACTTTCGCACCATGGTATACATTTAAACCTATAGTATCGCGGGGTTCCGGCTCTTCTAGTAATAATCCCCCCCGACTTATATCCACACCGAGATATTCACCAATCAAAGTAATAAAAATACCACCTCCTATTATGCTATGTGGTCGCATCCCCCGAACCATAGCTGATAAATAATAACCCACACAATATGGTATACTTACAGCGCTTTGTGGGTCTCGAATACACATATGGTAAAACAAATCCTGTTCATTTACTTTTTCTTTGTTCTTACCCCTTTGTGTAATCGAATTAGCTAAAAACCTATGTATCACTCTTAATTCGGCTCTATCTATATCCAAATAAGAGTAATTTCCCCCTTTGAAACGGTGATGGCTTGTCATTTGACTCCACACACCGTGTGTATCAAAATTTTCATCTATCTTTCTACCGTTTAGTATCAATCCTCTACAATCGGCAGACGCTAACTCCTCAGGCGTATATATACGTAAAGCCTGAGCCATGTCTAGTAAAGACATGTGGTTCATCGAACCGCCTAACAAAAATCTAATAAAAGAACGATCGGTTAAACTAGCTACCCGATCATTCAACTCTATACTACATAACAATTCTTCACACCATACTTTATATACAGGTCTACGTATGGTGAATAAACATATCCAGTCATTAAAAGAAGAATTACCATACCTCTGTACAAGTAATTCCCTAATTGGCCCGGCCAATTCTACAGCTTCTAAGGGTCCCCATTCTATGACCCTCGGTACCTCAACAACCTTAGAATGAAGAGTATGCAAACCCCTTTGATATTTTGGATAATCTATCCAAAGTCTGTCAAATCTCAGGTTCGGGTGCAACTCTTCCAAATGCATATCGGAAAAGGTCATGACTGGATGAGGTACATCCTGCTTGTAGTAGTTATCCACCTCCTGTTGTTCCAAATTCTCAGCAGGAGCATTGCGGGCTTGGGATGAAGATTCACCCCTTTCATTCTGCAAAACACATCAAACACAATTTTTGTGCATCCAAATATGCATTAGTGTCAGCAAAATCATCAATCAAAATAATTACAATGACATTATCAATTTATATCAAACTTAAGCTTATTTTCACATTTTTATCAAATCTACACTTTTTCAAATAAGCATATACGAAAATTTTCGCCAAGTTCATAAGCATTCAACTCAAATAACATGTCAAAATAATCATTACTAACAATCAAACAAGTCTCAAATGGCATTATCTTTCAAAAATCAAGTTCATGAATTTTAGACTTGAAAAAGTCCACTTTAATTCTCAAAATCATGTTTAGGCTCAAAGTTTGGATCATTTAACTACCTAGACATGTTACACTACTAATTTTAGCAACAATTCATGACAAAAATCGGCCATAACCTGTTTATATCAAAAAGCCCCAAATTTGCTCAAGAACACAAACCCTAGATTATTCAAAATTTGAAGTTTAAGGCTTCTAATCATGTTAAACAGCATCAATCTAGGTTATACAAGCATAATACATAAACAATTTAAGTCTAATTACACTAAAAAGCATCAAAATCAAATTGGGGAAAAAATAGCTCAAGAACACCAAATTTCGGATTAAATGGTGTTTAGGTGTAGAAATTTACCGTTTTTCTTGAGTAATTCTTAGATAGCATCCTTCTCAACATGATTTTAGCAAAAGATTTGGTGATTAACGGTTAAAAATTGGGATTTTTGGGGTGTTTTTGGGTGGTTTTTCGGAGTATTTTCGCTGTTATTTTTCGCAGTGTGTTTTTGTGATTGTGGACTGATCAGTTCGGGTGTTTATTATTTTTTTCTGGGTTTTGATCCTTCCGCGAGTCGCGGAGATTAACCCTCCAAACTCCGCGACTCGCGGAGTTTGGTATATTTTTTTTTTTATAATCATTAACTTATTAAAACAATTAAGTAATTAATTTTAAAATTTTGTTTCCCTTGTTTATTTAGGACGAGGTCGTTTCGGATCGATGTCCTAGTCCGTCCTTCGACAAAATTTTAAAATTTGTCTTTTTGTAGCGATTGTTTTAAAAGCTAAGATTTTTGGGTTTATTCAATGTTTTTGGCATACTCTAATTCAATAAGATTAAAAATAATGATAATAAAAGTTCTCGTCCCTCCCTCGGGTAAAGCAATTTCGGTTCAAAGACCTAGTCTTCAACTTACGACGAATTTAAAAATCATATTCTTAACTTAATGAGATAAAGTAAATTTTTGTTTTTAAATTCACACAACTTAAATATAAAATTCAAAATTATTATTAAAAATTCACACCAAACTTAAAATTTGAAATGCATAAAATTAAAAATTAATATTTTAAAAATTAAAAATTTACACCAAACTTAATTTAAAAATTTATAAATTCATACTAAACGTATATTAATTTTTTCAAATATTTACAATTTTAAATATATTGTTTTTACAAAGTTTACAATATTAATTTAAGATTTAAATATTAAGATTAAAAACATGGTAAAAATAAAATTAAAAATCTTTTTGTCTTTTTATCCCACTTTAATCAATCAAATATTATCAAAAATATGCGCCCCTCTTTTCGGTAAAGTAATTTCGGTTCCAAGACCTAATTTAACTCATGACGAATTTTTGAAATATTTTGGGTTGATTGTTTAAAGATATTTATACCTTAAGAATAAACGTTAAATTTCGCAGTGATGTAATAAATTTTTGAATGATATCAATAATTTCGGTCGCCAAACCTAATTTTATTCAATACCAATTTAATACTTTTTAGCGAACAAATTAGCGTTTATTATCAAAAGGTTAAAAATAAAAATAAAAACTGTACAGACATACCTGTGAAATAGATTTCTTAGTTATATGATCTATCCCATTCATAAGATAGTCGGTTTAATTGGTTTTCCATGGCTACATAGGCGTAACCTCGAGCATTCAGTGTCTTTTCTTCTAAACATATGAACGGTCCGTCTCTGCATAAAGTAACAAATTCGGTATTTGAATAGGTTTGATTATTTGAACATTTACCTCCATGTGACCATTTTCCGCATTTGTGACATCGTTCTAGGTGTCGTGCTCTTCTTTTCGCTGCGGATTTTGATTTTCCTTTACCAAATTGTAACTTATTATCTTCGCATCTGGATTCTTTTCTAACTCCGTCCATTCTTTCTCTGATTACTGATACTATTTCACTCGGTAGTATGTCATTATTACGTTTAGTGATCAAAGCGTGTAGCATTAGACCATGGTTTAGTTCACAGGCAGTCTTCATTTTGTAAAAACCTAAAAAAAATAAAAACTCAGAATGGGGGGAGAAGACTAGTTCTTTAGGGTCTGCTAGGGAAAGACCATTCGGGTTCCATTCTCGGAACTACACGAGAATAGAACAACTAACTCTAGATAGCATTTTCTTTTTAGAACATTTGAATCTCCCCACACTTAGGTAGCCGTGATGTCAAAATTGTGATTAACTTCATCGTTAATTTCTCTTGGTCCATAATCAACTTGCATATCCGTGACTTTTTCTTTAAGCCATTGGTCGGATTCCTGTGTAATTTCCACAATTTCAACTAGTTTCTCCTTTTCTTTAGGTGATAGATTGGATACTAACCAGTTACATAACTCAAAGTTCCCCTTGGTTCTAGCATTGCGAATCCGTTTAATAAGTTTCTTCATTGAACTATTAATAACGGGATCATTTAATTTCGTATCAACAACGGGGTTCTTTGTTATCATGTCATCATTAGGTGTTACTTCATTTTCCCCACACTTAGTTTCATTATTGCTAAGTATTACCGTTGGAGTTGGTAAAAACACATGGTTCTTACCAATTGTTTTTACTGGTTCAACGGTTTTGGCTGGTGGAGATTTAGACTTTCGAATCATAAAGGTGATCGATTTGTCACCACTTTTAAGTGTCATTCTTCCATTTCCTACATCAAATAACGCCTTGGTGGACGCTAAGAATGGCCGACCTAAAATTAGAGGAATGTTTGGGTCCTCTTCTATGTCAATGACAATAAATTCGACTAGAAAGGTTAAATTGCCTACTTGAACGGGTAGGTTATCAGCAATTCCAACTGGGTGCTTAATGGTTTGATCAAAGAGTCGAACACTCATATCCGTTGGACTTAACTTACCTACTCCTAATCTCTTATATAATGAAAGAGGCATAA
Source organism: Rutidosis leptorrhynchoides (assembly GCF_046630445.1). Taxonomy (NCBI): domain Eukaryota; kingdom Viridiplantae; phylum Streptophyta; class Magnoliopsida; order Asterales; family Asteraceae; genus Rutidosis; species Rutidosis leptorrhynchoides. The sequence goes on from NC_092333.1 coordinate 626,580,844, forward strand.
CACTTACACTTGCACCTAAATCTGCTAGTGCATCATACATGACACAATCACTAAGTAGACAGGGAACAATAAATTCACCCGGATCACCTACCCTAGGTGGAGGTTTTGGTGGAACTGTCTTCACCGGGTTTACTTCTACGGCTTTTGTTTCTTGTACTTTCTTATTCTTTTTCTTCTTCTTCTTTCCAGAAGTATCACAATCTTTATTACTTATTACTTGCTCATACTCAACTCCTTTTCTTGGAAACGGGATGGGTGGTTTGTATGGTGCCACCACTGGCTTTACATACTCGGGTGGTGGTGGTGTAACTTCTTCATTGTTACTCTCATCTAAAACCTTCCCATCTTCTGGTGCTGGTTTTTCAGAATTCGTTGAAACCATATTAACATTCTCATTCCGAGGATTTACTTCAGTATTACTCGGTAGCTTTCCTTGTTCCCTCTCACTCATCATGCTAGCAAGAGTACCTACGTGTTTTTCTAGATTCAAAATGGAAGCTTGTTGAGTTCTTAATGACTGATCAAATCTCTCGTTCGTTTGGGTTTGAGTTTCAATAAATTGTGTTTGAGATTCAACTAGCTTGAATACCACGTCTTCCATATTTGACTTTTTCTCTTCGGTTTGTTGTTGTGGTTTATATAAGCCAGGTCTTTGTTGATTGAAAGTGTTGTTTTGAGTTGGTTGGTTATTCGGACCTTGTTGGTTATACCAGTTATTTTCGGGTCCTTTTGGATTGTAAAGAATGTTTTGATTTCGATTGAAGTTTAGCTTTGGCGGTTGATAATTATTTTGATAATTATTTCCAGGCCTTTGGTTCATATAGGAAACATTCTCTCGTTGTTCCAATGTTGGTTCAATGTGACAATCTTTCAATAAGTGTGGTCCACCGCATAGCTCACAACTGATTCGTATTGCGTGAATATCTTTATTCATCTTTTCCATTCGTCTTTCGAAAGCATCTATTTTTGCTGAAACGGAATCAAAGTCATGGCTAGAATCGGCTCTAGCCACTTTAGATGAACGAAAAATATCTTTTTCTTGGTGCCACTCATGCGAGTGGGAGGCTGTGTTATCAATAATTTTGTAAGCTTCAGTTGCGGTTTTCTTCATAATGGAACCACCAGCTGTTATGTCGATGTCTTTTCGTGTAGCAACGTTGACACCTTGGTAGAATATTTGTACTATTTGATAAGTGTCTAAACCGTGTTGAGGACATCCTCTCAACATCCTTCCGAATCTTGTCCACGCCTCATATAATGTTTCATTTGGCTTTTGTGTGAACGTAACAATTTCTCCTTGAAGTCTCACGGCTTTAGATGCCGGAAAGAATCTTTGAAGAAATTTTTCAACTAAGACATCCCATGTGTCAATCGCCCCTTCAGGTAACGATTCTAACCAATCTTTGGCTTCTCCTTTTAAAGTCCAAGGAAACAACATGAGATAGATCTGCTCATCTTCCACTTCTCGGATTTTGAATAGTGTACAAATTCTTTTAAACGTACGAAGGTGTTCGTTAGGATCTTCATTCGGTGCACCACTGAATTGGCATTGGTTAGTTACCATGTGTAGAATTTGTCCTTTGATTTCATAATCTGGCGCATTAACTTCTGGCTTAATAATGGCGTGACCTTGGCCCGTGCGTGTGGCTCTCATTCGATCTTCCATACTTAGAGGTTCCGTTACTTCCATAATTGAATTTGTTGAATACGAATCACTAGAGGATTCTGATTTAATGGTTTGTGGCTCAGGAGGAATAATTAGTGGTTCAAGATCTTGGAATTGTCCTTGAATATGCTCCGGGTTCTTAATTGTGAAGTCGAGTTCAAAAGATGGATTATCGGAAATTTGAGTTGGAGTTCTTGTTCGACTAGATGACGATTCTAAAGAAAAATCAACGGCGACAATATTTGCTAAATGTCTTGATCTAGTTACAGGTGGTGAACGTACAAAAGGTGGTGCACGTCTTGCTCGGTGCATTCACTGAATATCCTATTAGTTTTTAAAAGGAAAGAAAAATTATAATAAGTTATCCAATCAATAGACTTTTCTGATTTTGCCCACGTTTCGAATAGCCAAAAGATGCAGCAGAGGGGCAGGATTCGTTTGGTCTCAATATAATTGAGTACTGTTTGGCTCCAATAACCCGGTCCACGTACAAATCCAACTATTACTACGAACCAGAAAATTTTGATGTCTATCAATTTAACCACTCAAAATAAATTTTCGTAATTTTAAGAAATTTAGATAAGAAGTAGAATAAAAATCTATGTCCTAAAACTAGAATAGCGAGAAATAAGAAAGAAAAAGAGTTCGTCGAAAAAGGTCGAAAAAGAAAAAAATGGTTGAAAAATAAAAGGTGACGGAAAAATAAAAGAAACTTATAAAAACTTAAAAATACTTGACTAACCTAACCTTATTACTACAACTAACTTAAAATTATAATCGCAAATTGAAATTACTAATTGGAATGATAATTGATACATAGTAAAAGGTCTAAAAATATTAAAGCTTACAGGAAAAACTAAATCCCAAATGGAAATAACTTAAAAAGAAACTAAAACTTAAAAAGGCGTCGCAAAATTCTAAAGCACCTAAATCTTAGTCTAAAGAAAAAGCACTTAAGGAATTCTACGGCAAACCCTAAAAATCTAGGAGTAAAAATAACTATAGCAAAAACTAAGTTTAAAATTAAATATGAGCTAAAAATACAAATATTATGCTACAATGATTAAAAATGGACAAAATATAAAAATATATAAAAAGTTGTAAAAAGTACAATTTTTATAAAAATATTATTTTTATATTATTTATTTAATAAAACTACTAATTTTACAATTTAATTAAAACTAATTAATACTAAATACATAAATTAAGTAAAAAGTAAAAGTAAAAATAAAACTAATAATAATAATAATAATAATAATAAGGGTTAAATAATAATTATAATTAATAATAAACCGTAATTAATGCTGAATTAGAGCTTCCTGTTCGCGTGTCAGAGAAGCTCCGCGACTTGCGGTATATAATGCTTCAAACCCCGCGACTCGCGGGGTTCAGAAATTCAGTTGACAGATTTAATCTTCGACGCGTTTTTTCTTTATTTATTTATTTTTTTTTTGTCTTCTGTTTTTTTTTATAAATAAAAGATATTTAATAAAATTTATATTATTATAAACTAAAATAAAGATAAAGAAACTTATAAAACTTAAATATTTAACAAAATCTTAAAAATACTTATATTTTTGTTTTTCTTTTTATATTTTCGAATAATTAAAACGTATTTTTACAAAAGCGATTTTTAATAAAAGTAAAATAAATTTTTTTTTTTTTATATTAGCGTTGTGCTTCCGGCATTTAAGAGAGTTCCCCGGCAGCGGCGCCAAAAATACTTGATGTTATGCGAGGTGTATATAAAATAGTTATTAATTTTAGCAGGAAATACTATTAAATACGATACAATTTTACACAAGATATTTATTTATTTATAGAATGGATATACTTAAACCTTGCTACAACACTTATAGGCAGTGTACCTAATCGTACAGTAGTGTAGTTTTTAGTAAGTCCGGTTCGTTCCACAGGGAAATCTTTAAACAAAGCTCAACGCTATATTAGTTTACTTTTATTAAAAATACAAATATATATATAAGTAATATTATTATTATAAAGGGGGGTTTTTACCGTTTAATGACCGGTTTGTCGATTTTAAGACTTTAGTCGCAGTTAAAACCTAATGTAAAATATAAAATAAATACAAGACTTAAATTAAAGCGTAAAGTAAATAACGATAATGAAATTGCGAATAATAAAAGTGCGATAAAATAAACTTACAATAATTAAAAAGTACGATAATTAAAAGTTTAAATAACAATAAATAAAAGTGCAATAATTAGAAGTGCAATTAAATATAAAATAAAGGAAATTAAATATGAAATAAAAGAATTATGCTTATTTAAACTTCCGTAATCATGATGTTTGACGTGTTTATTTTAGTTTTATGCCCATGGGTTAATTGTCCTTTGTCCTGGATTATTTAATATGTCCGTCTGGTTTTTGTCCATAACAGTCCATCAGTCATAAATATAAAGTGCGAGTGTCCTCATCAAATTATTCTTATACCCGAAGTTAAATATTCCAACTAATTGGGGATTCGAATTGTAACAAGGTTTTAATACTTTGTTTAATGAATACACCAGGTTATCGACTGCGTGTAAACCAAGGTTTTACTACTTTGTTAACAATTACACCAATTACCCTTGAATGTAATTTCACCCCTGTTTTAATTATTCTAGTGGCTATTAATCCATTCCCGTGTCCGGTTAAATGAACGATTATTCGTACATATAAATACCCCGCCCATCGTGTCCGATTGAGTGTATATGGTAATTTATAGGGACGCCCAATTGTAAATTTTTATATTAACATTAACAAACTATCATTTAGTTAAACAAATATAAAGCCCATTAATAGCCCATAGTCTAATTTCCACAAGTGTCGTTCTTTTGTCCAAACCCCAATTATGGTACAAAGCCCAATTACCCAATTTTAGTAATTAGCCCAACATCATGATTACTTCGTTTTAAATAAGCATAATAATAACTTAGCTACGAGACATTAATGTAAAAAGGTTGAACATAACTTACAATGATTAAAAATAGTGTAGCGTTACACGGACAGAATTTCGACTTACACCCTTACAATATTCGCTAACATACCCTTATTATTAGAATTATAATTAAAATTAAAATATAAATTATAAATATAAATATAAATAAATTTTACGTATGAATGAGGAAGAAAAAGATATGAAATTTTGATCAGAATTCGGTTTGCTTTATAGGGATTTTTGATTTTTGGGGCTCCGCGACTCGCGGTGAATTTTGCCTTCAAACTCCGCGAGTCGCGGAGTTTGAAATTCCAGCTCACATGTTGGAGTCTTTCTCTGCCGACGGTTTTTATTATATATATAATATATATATATAATTAATATAATTAATTATATATTATATTATATTTATATACATAGTTAACTTGTAATTTTTAGTCCGTTGCGTCGAGCGTTAAGAGTTGACTCTGGTCCCGGTTCTGGATTTTCGAACGTCCTTGCGTACAATTTTATATTTTGTACTTTGCGTTTTGAATCTTGTACTCTTGTGATTTCGAGACGTTTCTTATCAATAATTGGAACCTTTTTGATTGTCTTTTGTACTTTTGAGCTTTTTGGTCGTTTGCGTCTTCAATTCGTTGAATCTGTCTTTTGTCTTCACCTTTTATTATTTAAACGAATATCACTTGTAAATAGAACAATTGCAACTAAAAGCTTGTCTTTCTTGAGGAATAATGCTATGAAATATATGTTCGTTTTTAGCATTATCAGTAGGCGTAGTCGGTTGTCCCCAACTCTTCACCGTTTCTATCTTCCCCGGGTCTACTTGAATTCCTACTTGATTCACAATATGGCCAAGGAATTGAACTTCCCTTAGCCAAAATTCACATTTGGAGAATTTTGCATACAACTTCTCCTTCCGCAATGTCTTCAACACTTCACGCAAATGGTGCTCATGTTCCTTAATACTCTTAGAATAAACAAGTATGTCGTCGATGAACACAATTACCGACTTGTCCAACATAGGTTGGCACACTCGGTTCATAAGATCCATGAATGCCGCCGGTGCATTCGTAAGACCAAAAGGCATAACTACAAATTCAAAATGCCTGTAACGCGTTCGAAAAGCCGTTTTCTCTATGTCTTCCTCACGGACCCGCACTTGATGATAGCCGGACCGTAAGTCAATCTTAGAAAAATACGTTGCACCTTGGAGTTGGTCACACAAATTGTCAATCTGAGGTAATGGATAACGATTCTTGATTGTCACTTTATTCAACTCCCTATAATCGATGTACATCCGCATACTTCCATCTTTCTTTTTCACAAACAAAACCGGAGCACCCCATGGCGAGGAGCTCGGTCGAATGAAACCCTTCTCAAGCAACTCTTGGGTTTGATTTAACAACTCTTGCATTTCTGTCGGCGCAAAACGATAAGGAGTTTTAGCAATGGGAGTAGCTCCCGGAACTAACTCAATGCGAAATTCTACTTGTCTTTCCGCCGGAACACCCGGTAACTCATCCGGAAAAACATCTTCGAACTCACTAACCACCGGAATTTCACGTATAGGTGGTGGCTCATCACGAGTATCAACAACATGGGCAAGGAAAGCCATGCCACCACTAACAAGAGAACGACGTTGTAACGACCCGGAAATTTCCAACCAAATTTAAACCTTATTCTTTATATGTTTCCGACACGATAAGCAAAAATTTGTAATTTTGAGTCTAGAAAGTTTGAAATCTATATGTGGATGATCAACTACCCTTTAACCATGCCTGACGATTCACGAACAATTGTGTGTGTATATATATATATATATATATATATATCTATAAATATAAGTAGATATATATATAGATACTATTTTAAATTGATAAAGTACACTTTAAACATCTGAAATAAAATGTAAAAATAATATAATTAAGTGGTTATTGAAATAAGGATATATCTAATTTCTATATTATAATTTAAATATCTAATATATGTTTTTATATATAAATTACATAATTAATAATATGTGATAACTAATATAATAAGTTTAATTATAAATTAATTTATAATTGTAATAATAATATTATAATTATCATTATTAGATATTATTATTACTATTACTCCTATTATTTTTGTTATTATACATTATTATAATCATTATTATGGTTATAGAAAATAACACAATTTAAATGTTATTATCATTTTTATAATTATTATTATAATTATTATTATAATTATCATTATTTATATTAGTATTATTGATATTATTATTATTAGTATTATAATTGTATTGATTATTATTATTATATTAATATTATTATTATTATTTTTTTTTATCAATCAGTATTTTTTCTAAAAATATTAATAATATTATTATTATTAAATTATTTATATTTACAAATTATTATTATTAATATTAATTATATAAATTATAAACAAAGAGAATTCATACGAACCTTGTTACAAGCATCCATCATACTGTTTAAAATTTTGTTTTTGTCACTCAAGTGGATTACATATCGAATAATATCACAAGCAAACCAACAAATTCTGTTAACAATCGTAGTCTAATTTTTTTTTATTTGTCCTTTCTTTGGTACGAGTGTTATAATCGACAACAACAATTATTTATCAATTAACCTGTACCAGATGATAAGAAATATTCTATAAAACCTCAGTTAATTTTTTTTTTTCTGTGTTCTGTTTACTTGTGAATTCTGGTCGCCATATATCTCCATAAATTAGACCAAGCTTTGTGTATTATTGATAAACACCTTTAAATCACCAAGGAACTTGCATACATGATAAGTTGCTGCAACGACCACTTCTATTCTTCTATTTCTTTTTCCAAACCTTCACCAGCACCTTTTATCACTATGATTATTCTGGCTACTGCTCGATGCTATTCTTCTATCTGATACTGTTTTGCAACTCGAACGCCATCTTTTGTTTCACTTGTTGACTATGAACCTCCACCATGAAAACTATTGTTTCTGCTACCGCTTGCTCTATACCATTCTAAATCACAAACCATCTTTTCCTCTCTCTCACCACCGAACTCAAACATCATCGGGATTAATTGTTATTGTTTTCATTTAAATACATACACCACTATTTAAAACCTACAAAACACCACCACTAAACAATCGCTACTCTACAACAATCCTTCACCACCATCGACACTTCTGCTTCTCTTCTCTTTTTAAATTGAACACCAACTTTCACCATAGCAACACCACCTACAGCTGAATACAACCATTATGGCCATTAACTACAATTGGATGCTGCTACGACGTTGCTATTTATGTTTTTCTTGTTACAAAACCGTCGCAAACACCCAATAAAACGCCATCATTGCTTTTAATTTTTTTTCTTTTTCTTCTTTTTCTGTTTCGCTGTATTATTTTTCTTTTTCCTTCTTTCTTCTTGAGACAACGAACATAAATGATGATAGGGAGATGATGATTGGTGTACAGCTATATAGATGAAAAGAAAGGTATTAGGTGGGATCGTGATGATTGAATAAGTGGTAGGGTTTTATGTTCAATTTAACAAATAAAGGAATCAAGAACCGTGATATCTTTTTCTACATATCGGGCTACGGTTTATTTCATGGAAACAGATTACATCGTGGGCCTGTTGGGCCAAGTGTTTGGTGTGTTGGGCCGAGATTGAGTAATCTTTAAGATGAAATAGAAAACAGAAGAAAATGGGTTATAAATATATGAAATGCATTAATAGCAGAAAAACCATGATAGATGGATGGTTGGGTATTTGAGCGGTGAACGAGAGGTCCTGGGTTCGAGCCCCGTTGCGGGCAATTCTTTTTAGAAAAACCTATTAAAGGGTATAACTACTTCTTTTATTTCTCTATTTTTTTATTATTAATATTATTATTATTATTATTATTATTATTATTATTATTATTATTATTATTATTATTATTATTATTATTATTATTATTATTATTAGTATTAATATAATTCTAATAAACAAATGATATATATAAAAATATGTATATATGTAATATATACAACATAATAAAAATTAATACTTCTATATATATATAAAATGATTAATTGGAACATTTAGATTATTAATATGAAAAGGAGATAACTAATAAATTTATATATATATATATATATATATATATATATATATATATATATATATAAATAAATATAAATTCGTTCGATTACAATTATGTGTATTAATAAATATACAAAATGATATAGGTTCGTGAATCCGAGGCCAACCCTGTATTGTTCAGTTGATCAATGATGTTATATGTATTTTACTACAAAATACAGTATGGTGAGTATATAGTCCCTTTTAAATTTTAAATATTTTGGGCTGAGAATACATGCGCTGTTTTTATAAATGATTTACGTTATGGACACAAGTGACTAAAATTTCGTTCTACATGGGTTTGAATCAAAAATCCCCTAGCTTGGTAACTTTAACTATTGGTTTATGAACTGGTAGGCGCGAATCCTAAAGATAGATCTATCGGGTTTTACACCCCCACCCAGATGTTGTTCTAGTCACTACTAAACTAAAAGAACGGGTGTTTAGTACTTCGAGGTTAACGGAACGCACTTGATTCGGTGCACATATTATTATAACTCAGGGGTACACACTCTTGTTAAGGCTAGTTACCGGGTGCCCACTGCTTGGAATGCTTTTCATACACTTGCGAGTGTATTATGTTTATAAATCTGAAATCTTGTGGTCCATAGTTATAACGCTGCTAGCATCAAACCTATATCTCACCAACTTTATGTTGACTTTTTAAGGCATGTTTATTCTCAGGTACGAATTAAGTCTTCCGCTGTGCATTAGCTCATACTAAAGACCTTACTTGGAGTCGATCATCGCAATGGAACCAGATGTTGATGACTTTGTCCAGGAGGATAAGGACGGGTTTTTACATTTGGTATCAGAGCATTGGTCTTAGCGAACCAGGCCTTGCATTAGTGTGTCTAACTGGTAGTTGTTAGGATACATTAGTGAGTCTGGACTTTGACCGTGTCTGCCTGTCAAAAGTTTTGCTTATCATTTCTAGTCGGAAATCATCTGCTTATTATTCTTAGGAAATTGCCTGCCTATCATTCTCAGGTCTAGACACGTTCTACAGCATTTAGTGCATCGAAAAGTGTATGGACGAAATTCATATCTTAGTGTACCTGATAATTCATATCTTAACGCATCTGTAGACTTGCCTGTCATATGCCGTAAATTCCTCTGTAGTTTACGAAATCTTTGGTATTATACATAGATATTCTATATAGCTAGAATATCATCCGACATCCGAAAAATCATTTCACATCGAAGATCTCTTCCATCCACCAAATTGCCCTTTTCAACCTGAAGCGCTTACCGGTGAACCTGTTCGAGAAACCATTTTCTCTCCCCTTTTTCCGAGTATTTCATCACGATTACATGCTATCCCATATTTCGAATCTTATTCATTCGCTCGTCTCAACCGTCAATCATTCCGTAGTACTAGAAGAAGTTAACGAACTACGCGCTCGTGTGACGACCTTGGAGAACCTGGTGCGAAGGTTACGAATACCAGCAGCAGCACCAGCAGCATAATCAGTACCACCATTATCGACGTCGACAGTACCCTTATTATCCCTAAACCATAACCGCGCCGTAACTCTCAACATCACAACCTATACCTCGAATATCAACATTTCACGCCTCAATATCACCATCTGTACTTCGAGTATGAACTTCGTTCTAAACATCGTTCTACATTGATTATCTTCGATTTACGTACCATTTTACCTCATTACCTTCGTTCAATATGGCGACTAAGTAATCTCTAATGCTTTAGAGGTTATGTAATCTAGTATTAACAATAAATCAAATGAGTATAAAATCTTATTGACTCATTAAATCCATAGTTACATCTGAAGAAAATATATATGCAAGTATATTTTCATAAAGATCGTAATTAAAAATTCTTTCGTACAAACTGTTAATGATGAAAATATTTTAACGGGTGGGTAGTACCCAAGGAATATTTAAAATTCACATTAACAAGTTACACTGTACATTCTTCGAATCTGATTCAACGGTCATTTATTATCCTACTTACAACCACCGATATTCATATCCGCTCACCCCGGAATAACCATTTTCATTCAAATTTCATATTCGGATTTTGACCTATCGGAATTCAACAAGTGGCATAACGAAGAAAACATTGGACAAAAATAAAAAGTGTTAGAAACAAACGAATTAATTAATTGGAATTGTGATAGGATTTCACGCTAACTGTTCCGGCTAACTGTTCCCAGCTAACTGATTAACATTTAATTTATCGCAATTTACATTCTCGCAATTTTATTTATCGTCATTCTGTTATTTACGCATTTTAAATAACGGGACACGTATACAAGGTTTCGACTTATCATATTGACCCATCTATATATATATTTCGGAACAACCATAGACACTCTATATGTGAAGGAGGGAGTTGGCTATACAGGGTCGGAGTTGATTCCAAAATATATATATACTTTGAGTTGTGATCGACACCGAGACCGGTACACGGGTAACGATACGTATTAATTAAATCGAATATTATATATATTTAATTTATATATGAATATATCGGACTATTGGACTGCTAACTTTGGACAATTAAAAATGAATTAAAATGTTGATTATAACATATGAAACTAAACAATTCTTCAAGTTTGCCACTTGATTTTATTCTAAACCTCATTTGTACCTCGACAATTACAATTCGCGTTCAAATCTTTCATGATTCTTGAAAACACCTCGATCGAGAAGTTGAACCAGCCACACCTCGTCTACGGAAGAAAGGTTTATACATACAGTTATGTACCTGAAAAACTTTCAAAAAAAAAAAAAAAAAAAACCGAAGTTATAGTTGAAACGTATCCGCGTCAAAATTCCTTATCATCCATTAGCAAAAACAACCCTACAATTCCTTTTCAAGAAGCTAATTTTGTCACAGCTCCAGCAAGTTAACCTCGACTTCTCAGAAAGGTTAGTTTCGATATATATACACGTTATTCTTTCGCTGACGTTACCGGAGAATTTTTTTTATATATTCCATCATCAGCGATTAACCATCTAAAAACACAATTCTCTTGAAACCACCTCAGTTTGATAACCGATGACCCAGATCCGTTAACTTTGAGAATGCTGACGAAGCAGCATGTTGTAGATGGTCTTAATAGCCAAAAGTTGATGATAAAGAACGGAGTATTGGAAACACGCAATAGAAAATTTAGTATCAAAAAGTGGATTATGCGAAACTATGAAGTAAGCCGTGGACAAATTACAAAGAATAAGTTTGACTTCAAAGAATTTAAAAGATTCAGTGCCTGCTGAAATCCTTAGTACATACCCTACTCCTTACTCTAAAACCTTTGCTGACACTATTCTTCATCATCATCCTTTGGCATTAGAAGTTCCAAGATATTATCATATCTTTCATTATAAATATCCTCAATGTTTCTGAAAATATTTTTATAACTATTCTTATCGGAAATCATCTATCTTCTCGCGCTATCTGTATCACATCATAAAAGAAACTGTGTTAGTTTCTAAAATTCTGAAACCTTCGGGATTAAAATATGATTGTTCTGAAGCAGTGTTGGGAACTGATACATGAATTAGTATAATATAATGAAACTTGATCAACTTCATTATATTACAGTAAGTCATGTTAAGTTTCTAATGGAATGTGATGATTCACAGTACCGTTATCATGTGCCCTGTTACACGGCTCTTACATTCTATCCAATCTCCAAACATATCAAGAACATATCATCTTGATAGTTCTATCTTTTTGGATATTCTGGTAATTTGACAATGATTATAGAAAACAGAAGTAGGGACATTGAAATATAAGTGAAGATATAAAACCCAATAACAACCTCAAAACTACAAACCGTGTATATCAATACGTATTGTCACGTAAGGGCACGGGAGAATTAATAACACTATAATCCCAAGAAAATAGTAGAAGTAAATAGATTCTTCTGGTGGTAAATGAAAAAGAAGAATGACAGATGTGAAAATTAAGAGTATATCAAGGATCAAAATGGGATAGAGCATTTTAAAGAATACTCTAAGGTATAAATTAAGGAAGAAAGGATAGAAGATGGGAGGTATGGAAGTAAGAAAGGGAAGGAAGTGGATTTTTATTGAAATATCCGACAAAGAAATCGAAACAGATTGCCGCATTAAATCAAAGAAGATCTTGATCGCCGAAGAACCAAATCTTATTACGTAAGATTTTCTTTAAATCCCTTAAAATCCGGAATTCAATAGTGACTACGTCATCAGTTGAAACGAATATATTTATTCACTCATTTCACTCTTTTGTGATAACTTCACTCGTGCGCTTCGTCTGATTGAATCGTTTAGTCTATATCTCTCAATAATGATAAAACTCCATTATCGCCTCATATTCGTCATAAAAACATTCCTATTGATATCCATGACGACCTCTACCAAATTTCGGGGACGAAATTTCTTTAACGGGTGGGTACTGTAACGACCCGGAAATTTCCAACCAAATTTAAACCTTATTCTTTATATGTTTCCGACACGATAAGCAAAAATTTGTAATTTTGAGTCTAGAAAGTTTGAAATCTATATGTGGATGATCAACTACCCTTTAACCATGCCTGACGATTCACGAACAATTGTGTGTGTATATATATATATATATATATATCTATAAATATAAGTAGATATATATATAGATACTATTTTAAATTGATAAAGTACACTTTAAACATCTGAAATAAAATGTAAAAATAATATAATTAAGTGGTTATTGAAATAAGGATATATCTAATTTCTGTATTATAATTTAAATATCTAATTTATGTTTTTATATATAAATTACATAATTAATAATATGTGATAACCAATATAATAAGTTTAATTATAAATTAATTTATAATTGTAATAATAATATTATAATTATCATTATTAGATATTATTATTACTATTACTCCTATTATTTTTGTTATTATACATTATTATTATCATTATTATGGTTATAGAAAATAACACAATTTAAATGTTATTATCATTAATAATATTGTTATTATCATTTTTATAATTATTATTATAATTATTATTATAATTATCATTATTTATATTAGTATTATTGATATTATTATTATTAGTATTATAATTGTATTGATTATTATTATTATATTAATATTATTATTATTTTTTTTTATCAATCAGTATTTTTTCTAAAAATATTAATAATATTATTATTATTAAATTATTTATATTTACAAATTATTATTATTAATATTAATTATATAAATTATAAACAAAGAGAATTCATACGAACCTTGTTACAAGCATCCATCATACTGTTTAAAATTTTGTTTTTGTCACTCAAGTGGATTACATATCGAATAATATCACAAGCAAACCAACAAATTCTGTTAACAATCGTAGTCTAATTTTTTTTTTTATTTGTCCTTTCTTTGGTACGAGTGTTATAATCGACAACAACAATTATTTATCAATTAACCTGTACCAGATGATAAGAAATATTCTATAAAACCTAAGTTAATTTTTTTTTTTCTGTGTTCTGTTTACTTGTGAATTCTGGTCGCCATATATCTCCATAAATTAGACCGAGCTTTGTGTATTATTGATAAACACCTTTAAATCACCAAGGAACTTGCATACATGATAAGTTGCTGCTACGACCACTTCTATTCTTCTATTTCTTTTTCCAAACCTTCACCAGCACCTTTTATCACTATGATTATTCTGGCTACTGCTCGATGCTATTCTTCTATCTGATACTGTTTTGCAACTCGAACGCCATCTTTTGTTTCACTTGTTGACTATGAACCTCCACCATGAAAACTATTGTTTCTGCTACCGCTTGCTCTATACCATTCTAAATCACAAACCATCTTTTCCTCTCTCTCACCACCGAACTCAAACATCATCGGGATTAATTGTTATTGTTTTCATTTAAATACATACACCACTATTTAAAACCTACAAAACACCACCACTAAACAATCGCTACTCTACAACAATCCTTCACCACCATCGACACTTCTGCTTCTCTTCTCTTTTTAAATTGAACACCAACTTTCACCATAGCAACACCACCTACAGCTGAATACAACCATTATGGCCATTAACTACAATTGGATGCTGCTACGACGTTGCTATTTATGTTTTTCTTGTTACAAAACCGTCGCAAACACCCAATAAAACGCCATCATTGCTTTTAATTTTTTTTCTTTTTCTTCTTTTTCTGTTTCGCTGTATTATTTTTCTTTTTCCTTCTTTCTTCTTGAGACAACGAACATAAATGATGATAGGGAGATGATGATTGGTGTACAGCTATATAGATGAAAAGAAAGGTATTAGGTGGGATCGTGATGATTGAATAAGTGGTAGGGTTTTATGTTCAATTTAACAAATAAAGGAATCAAGAACCGTGATATCTTTTTCTACATATCGGGCTACGGTTTATTTCATGGAAACAGATTACATCGTGGGCCTGTTGGGCCAAGTGTTTGGTGTGTTGGGCCGAGATTGAGTAATCTTTAAGATGAAATAGAAAACAGAAGAAAACGGGTTATAAATATATGAAATGCATTAATAGCAGAAAAACCATGATAGATGGATGGTTGGGTATTTGAGCGGTGAACGAGAGGTCCTGGGTTCGAGCCCCGTTGCGGGCAATTCTTTTTAGAAAAACCTATTAAAGGGTATAACTACTTCTTTTATTTCTCTATTTTTTTATTATTAATATTATTATTATTATTATTATTATTATTATTATTATTATTATTATTATTATTATTATTATTATTATTATTATTATTATTATTATTAGTATTAATATAATTCTAATAAACAAATGATATATATAAAAATATGTATATATGTAATATATACAACATAATAAAAATTAATACTTCTATATATATATAAAATGATTAATTGGAACATTTAGATTATTAATATGAAAAGGAGATAACTAATAAATTTATATATATATATATATATATATATATATATATATATATATATATATATATAAATATAAATTCGTTCGATTACAATTATGTGTATTAATAAATATACAAAATGATATAGGTTCGTGAATCCGAGGCCAACCCTGTATTGTTCAGTTGATCAATGATGTTATATGTATTTTACTACAAAATACAGTATGGTGAGTATATAGTCCCTTTTAAATTTTAAATATTTTGGGCTGAGAATACATGCGCTGTTTTTATAAATGATTTACGTTATGGACACAAGTGACTAAAATTACGTTCTACATGGGTTTGAATCAAAAATCCCCTAGCTTGGTAACTTTAACTATTGGTTTATGAACTAGTAGGCGCGAATCCTAAAGATAGATCTATCGGGTTTTACACCCCCACCCAGATGTTGTTCTAGTCACTACTAAACTAGAAGAACGGGTGTTTAGTACTTCGAGGTTAACGGAACGCACTTGATTCGGTGCACATATTATTATAACTCAGGGGTACACACTCTTGTTAAGGCTAGTTACCGGGTGCCCACTGCTTGGAATGCTTTTCATACACTTGCGAGTGTATTATGTTTATAAATATGAAATCTTGTGGTCCATAGTTATAACGCTGCTAGCATCAAACCTATATCTCACCAACTTTATGTTGACTTTTTAAGGCATGTTTATTCTCAGGTACGAATTAAGTCTTCCGCTATGCATTAGCTCATACTAAAGACCTTACTTGGAGTCGATCATCGCAATGGAACCAGATGTTGATGACTTTGTCCAGGAGGATAAGGACGGGTTTTTACAGACGTGCCCGTGCAAAAGTGCATATCGGCACAAGTCTCCTACGCTTATCACCGTGAATAATTAACTCTTCCCCACTTGGGGTCTTCACTCGAATAGATTTTTCGTGGCATGCGATATCGGCTCTATTTCGATCGAGCCAATCCATACCAACAACGATATCAAAATCGCCCAAAGTCATAGGGATGAGATCAATTTTAAAGTTTTCGGCACCAAACACAACATCACAATTTTTACATACATCAACCACTAGCACCGTCTTGCCGTCCGCTATTTCGACTTCTACCGGACGACTTAATTTAGCTAGTAGCTTATTAAGTTTAGGTACAAATCGAGGTGACACAAAAGACAAATTGGCACCACTATCAAATAGAATCATTGCCGGATTAGAGTTAACCATGAAAGTACCTGAGACAACTTCGTTCGATTGTTTGGCTTCATCATTGGTCATCAAATAATTTCGACCTCTAGCCGTACCCGCTGCCTTTTCTAACCGCTTAACATTATCATTGCGCAACTCGGAACACTCGGGCCTCTTGTGCCCTTCTTTACCACAATTGAAACAAGTAAATTTGGGTGTGGAAGGTGAGTTGGGGCAATCACGAGAGATGTGACCTTTTTGCCCACAAGTATAGCAAGTGGGTACATGACCACCGGAGCCACCTTTCTTCACACTGTTAACATTTTCGGAGCCCTTCTTGTTCCTTTTGTTGGAAAAGCTCGATTGACTCGAATTCTCGAACTTTCTCTTTCCAAAAGTAAAACTATTCTTTCTCAACACAAGCGCTTCAAACCCTTCGCCATATTGAACAATTCATCAAAGCTCTTCACCTCGT
This sequence comes from Rutidosis leptorrhynchoides, assembly GCF_046630445.1. Classification (NCBI taxonomy): domain Eukaryota; kingdom Viridiplantae; phylum Streptophyta; class Magnoliopsida; order Asterales; family Asteraceae; genus Rutidosis; species Rutidosis leptorrhynchoides. The sequence goes on from NC_092333.1 coordinate 626,598,126, forward strand.
TCACACTAATTTTCTCTTGATAATTATCATTCAAGATCCTATAAAAATCTTCCTTCAACATCTTATCGTTCCCGACATACTCCGGGCAAAATTGGGTTTTGGACAAAAACACGGATTTGAGAGTGTTCAAATCCATCGACCCTTGCCTCAAGGAACGTAACTCGTCCTTAAACCTAGTTAGATCGGCCGAAGTTCGATACTCATCGAAAAAATCTACCTTGAATTCATTCCAAGTAAAATCCATGCATTGTTCTTCACCATAAACTTGGATTTTCGCATCCCACCATAGCTTAGCATCACCCCTTAACATGCTACAACCATACCTTGTCTTCTTATCAAGAGGACATTCACAAGTACGAAAAGCCCCCTCCATATCGGAGATCCATCGGGCACTTTTGAGAGGGTCTCGTTCAGCTTCAAAGGTGGGAGGTTGAGAATCCTTAAAATTCTTATAAAAGAAGTCCCGTCTCCCCACATTATCCTCTTGATGAACGACCTTCACTTGCTCCTTGACTACATTGACTAATTGCTCGTCAATCGTATCTAGAAACATTTTCTTAACATCCTCGAGGAACTCCGCCTTTTGACGTTTAAAGATGGCCTCAACTTTGGCCGTGAACTCAACGTCCTCACTCGTACCCCCATTTTCGGTGTCGTGTCCGTTTCTCATCTTCATTCTATAAAATGGAAAAGATTAAACAACGAACGAACAAAAGGACATAACACGTATGCATATACGTATACCCCACACTACTCCATCTTACTCAACAATCGTCGTACATTACTTGTTTGACACGATTTGCACACGTAACGATGGTAGCTAATCATTGTTACGCTAACACGTCGCATTAACTCGCTAGTACAACGTCCATCTCGCTTGATGATTGCTAAACACAACACAATTCAATTAGCACGAGGTTAGTTCACATAAACCAAAGTACTAACAATTCCCGATTTGACCCAAAGTCCTACAAGTCCCGCATAAAAGCGCATGCACAATAAAGTCTAAGTCTAGGCACCTATCTCAAGTCGCCTAAATCCCTTAGACCATGCTCTGATACCACTTGAAACAACCCAACCCGTACTTCGTACGATCAATTTTTTTTTTAAATGATACACATTTACGCGCCAATTAAATATGTAAACCATTCCACACGCTTCATTAAAACATACTACGAGTTTAATGTTTACAAAAAGGCACAAAGGTCATTAACGATTATGATACAAGTTTGACCAACTACAAATGATAGTTTATAATCCAAACGACCCCTTGAGCATGGTTTGGGACTAAACTACCCAAAACGTAGGTCAACTTCCAAAAGCTTCATCATAACATCATCAAGGACACCTAGTGCCCAATAACCCCCTTGCCCTTGTCCACACCTGCATCTAAAAAGATATACAACGAGAGGGGTAAGCTAATGCTTAGTGAACGCAATAATTATACATACACATATATAATATATCTACTTGCAATCACTTACACAACACCGTACACAAGCTAGCAATTCGACAACCATGCAAAACATTATGCATATACCAATGACCGCAATTCACATTGAGCTAGCAATAACAAAAGCATATAGTTCATATTTAAGTATGCTAATGCACAATTCATACATCCATGGTTAACCAATCGTAAAAGGAATGGTACTCTAATTTCCCATTGGTGTTCATAACAACCGTTAGTGCACAACACATATATCACTAACCCTGGGACAACACATATCCGTTTATAAAATCGTTTGTGTACAACACATATAACACTAAATCGGACAACACATATCCATTCATAAATCATTAGTGTACAACACATATAACACTAAATTGGACAACATATATCCGTTCTTAAAACCGTTAGCGTACAACGCATATATCACTAACTTGGACAACACATATCCATTTCTACAAGTAAACACATCATATACGTACATGTATACTTATTCCACTCACCTTGTCACAAGGATGATGATTATGTACGTCCGAGCTTTAATGCAATGTACCTAAATCATTAAGTGCACATTCAATACACCAACTAGTAGAATTAACCACATTACACTTACTTGAGCATTTAATGACCCAATTTGCATTAAATGACTCAACCACACCAATACCGCCCTTAAATGGCCAAGACCCGACTTTAACCACTAAAGCTAGTGCATTAAAGTCTACTAACCTCAATTAACACAAACTTAGGGTAATTTATACCCATTTCGCCCAAACTAGGTCAACTAGCCCATTTTGGATCCATTTAACACTTTCACTACCAAACTTGTCAAACACGACCTCTTTACCATTTCAACAACATTTTAACAAGTGTTTAATGCTTGACAATACCATTAACACCTACGAACTCCATTTCATTAAACCAAACCCTAGATTATGGTTATTAGGGATCCATAACAACAACATAACCCAATTTCACCCATTTTACCCCCAAATGGGTCATACAAGTCTCTAGTAACCAAACCCTAGTCATTAATCAATTAAAACTCAAAACTTAGAGTTAGAACTTACCGAGACTATCAACGCGTAGCTAGAGATACAAGGAACAACTTTAAATATTGCTCCAAGGTTTGATTCACAATTCTCCAACTCCAAATCTCACTTTTAATCCAAATGGGTTTTAAGTTTTGGGAGAGAAATTGGGAAGAAAAGAGAAAAGAAATTACATTAAATGAACAAGTGGTTGTGATTAAATGCTCAAATCTGATCTACACGCGAAAAGACCAAATTACCCCTAAAACCCTTTTAAATAGAGTAAACATCGGAGTCAGAAAAGCAGAGATGCCGCGGCACGGCGCTATATGTCGCGGCGCGACATTACGAAGGAAAAACAACCTATCTTAACCCACATTCTGATCTGGATTTGCTTTATATGCCGCGACGCGGCCCTGTTTGTCGCGGCGCGGCATTGGCCGTCACCTGGACACTTCGACAACCTTAAACAAAATTTGATTTTATTTAATTCGTACACTTAAATCCCGCCTCCTACATTCGCCTAACCTTCAATAATAGTCTCATAAGACTTAACGCTATCAAGGCCCATGCATAAACTTGTATGCGCACACATTATCAAGTATATATATATATATATATATATATACACACACACATATATCTATACTATTACGCATAAACTAGCGAGTTTCAAACGTATAAATGATTAAGTATGTACCATTCGATACGTACAGGAAAAACGGGGTGTTACAGAAGTGTTCACTTATCTAATCATCTCTATGTTTGGCTTGCCCCGTTTTGCCCAAAGTGCTATCACACTAGTTGTTGAACTATTAAACGTTTAGCATTACCACTAAACCTCAAATCACTAACACTCCGCGAATTCACATAAGCATTGTATTCTAAGATCAAGTTAAGCATGATTTGGTCATTGAGATTGAGGTTGGGTTGAAATAACTTAAAACCCCCAACTATCGAAATCACTTAAGATAATCGGCACTACTATGTTGACTAAAGGCCAATTGAAAACCAACCTAGATCAAGAACACAATCACTTGTAATTCCTAAGCTAGTTGTCTAGATTACCCAAGGTGATGAAGCACACATTGATTCACTTCTCAAATCACTAAGAGAGCTACTCGGCATATGTAATCAAAGTAAAGCCTAAAACAAACTCATAGCAATGGATCTTTAGCTAACACAATAACACATGATCATGTAATTCATTCAAACGACATCATTCAATTGATTTTGGGGCAAACACTAATATTAGAGATTCATTAATAAGCAAACACAAGCGATTTAGCCAAGCATGGCTAATATTACACTAATAATAAGCATAAAAACACAAATAAACATCATCTTGAGTGATTACAGGTAATTAGTTCACAACTAGATTAAGAAAAGTGGAGATTACAGCTAATTAGTGCAAAATAGATAAAGCAAAGTGGAGATTACAACCCAAAATGATAAAGAGAAGAAAATAAGACTAAAGCATTCTTCATTAAGACTAAAGCATTCTTCATTACAAGTAGAGAAAATAAGGACAAGTGCAAAAATGGAAAGGAAATTACAAAATGGAGAATGGGTGATGTAGATCTAGCATCTAGCTTCACTAATCTTCAACTTGGATCATCAATTGAGCTTTTATCTTGATAGAATGATGAAATGGATCCTTTTAGGGTTCCATTTCGGACCCCAATCGCAGCTCTCTCTAACTCAAAAACCCCAAATATGCTTTTATAGGTGGGCTGAATTTTCTGGCTGAATCAGCGTCAGGAGCGGCGCTTTTGTTCTGGAGCGGCACTTTTGGGAGGACATGAGCGGCGCTTTTGGGTAGGAGCAGCGCTTTTGGCACATAGGAGCGACGCTTTTGTGCTGGAGCGGCGCTTTTAGCTACTGATCTTTTTAACACACATTTTAGCACATAGGGGCGCCGCTTTTGACCCTAGAACTTCATTTTCACTTCAAAACTTCACTTGGTTCATTCCTTTGGCCCAAGGGTTAATTCTTTAACATAAATATGAACGTTTAGACCACTTTTGTTGAAACGACTAAATATCACAAACCGCTCACTAATCATCACAACCCGTATCGAAATGTCACGAAAGTAGGGGATATTGCGAAGATAAATATGTATATTTTGAACAATATTAAATCCCCCACACTTGAACCATGCTTGTCCTCAAACAAGCCTAAACTTAACCATATCTTCACAATGATGACCAACTTTGACTAATACAAACTTGCAATTTCAAGTATGGTCTTTCCAACTTTCAATCCTTCAAGTACAATCTCAAAAATACTTGACAAACTTCAATGAATTACCTCAATGATTCTTGTCAATCATTAAGCATTCAACAATCTTTAAACTAAAACAATTTCAATCATCGATTCTTCTAACTTTAAAACTATGACTTCAAAGACTTTAACCAAGTTTGACTTTCAAGGAATTGTCTTCAAGTCATCTCAAAAATCTTCAAATTTAAACTTTCACACACCACAATCTTCTTCACATCTTCAACAAACTCCACTCAAAACCATCAAATTCAAGCCTAATACTAAATCTTCATCCATCATCAAAAACTTCGCAACAAGCTTCTAGAAGGTCTAAAATCACCAAGTATCAACACAAAGCATAACCTCTAGCAAGCAACTATCAATTTCCTCAACTAGCACCAATCAAGCATCAAAACTCTTCAAATCAACCTGTGACCTTCTTTGACTTTGATCAACAACATAGTATTCGCGGGATAGCGAACAAATCACAAAGTTACCAATCAAAATAACCTTAATTACCCAAAAGCTTCTCAATCTAACCCAAACCAATGCAAAGTGACCCAAAATACCTAAATGTATGCGATAAGCTCCAAATCATGATGAAAATCTCAAAGTGTATCCAAAATGATCCGAATGCACCCCAAATGAATAAAGGCCATGAATATCATAAAAAATCACTATCTACCAAGAAGTACATCGTGTAAAGTGCATGCCTCCAAAAAGTATGCTCACCTAATCAACCCGGATGGCTATCCCTCTTCCACGTCCATGCCCCCAAAACACCTATTTTCATCAATTCCAAATAATGGTCGTCAATTCCAAATTATAGTCGTCAATTCCAAGTATAGGGTTAAGGTGGGTGTGCCAAAGGTAAGGGACTGGGTACCCCACCTTTATTGGTCACCCCAGGTTCGGAATGATCGGCAGTCATCAAGCTTTCTATCACAACTCTATGGTTTCTCTCATAGTAGGGCGAAAGCATTGACGGAGGTTCGTGGAATTAGGGCCCCACGTGGCTAAATAAGAGAGTCCGCCAATTCCAAATTTTGAAGCACTAGGAAGACTTTAACTTCCTTTAAAAGGATCGAGCATAACTTGGGAGACTTTACTCCCAAGCTTGGAACAAACATCACTTAGAAGACTTTACTTCCAAAATGAAACATTGCGAGTGTCAAAGCTTGAAGCTTTTGTTCACTCATCTACTTCTCACATAATAAGCTTTTATGCTTATTTTAAGAAAAGGTAGGAAGTAGTTACTACCTTTCCGTTAATTGATTGCACAAGGGTGCCATAGCTTTTGGCTATGGGTTATGTTGTCTAGCAACACTAGCACGAAGCCATTGCTCCTAAAAAGGATAGCACTTTGTGAAGCTCAAGTCTCCTCTTCCCACGACACTTAGCATAGGTAAATGTAAAATGGTGTAGATTAGGAAGTCTCCTACACCAAGTGAATTAACCATTCAAGTTTATTTTTGAGACATAAGAGGGTGGACTTTAACCACCGAATTCTTGAAACCGGGAAGTCTTTACTTCCCCCACACTTGAATGGAACTTTAACCATTCAAGTTAAAACTTGGAACCAAATATGAATGGAACTTTAACCATTCAAAACAAGGTAAGTTATGGCTTAATTTTGACCAAAACTTTTCAACAATTCAACAAAACACTTAGGAAAATTTTAAAATTAGGTCATAATTTTGTTTAAAGTTAAGTCCACGAGAATTTATCTCTCCCCCCACACTTGAGATCATGTAATGCCCTCATTACATGAAATCAAAATAAAGTAATAAATTCGAGTGGGCAAAATTGGAAAAGAGATAGAAGTACCCGAGACTAAAGGCCATTTCCACAAGTAATTGTCAAATTGCATGAAGTTATCATCACATATCAGCATCGCCATACTTCCTTTAGCTTTGATTTTGATTAAAGAGTCTTTATCTTGACTCGTCCCCGTCTTCTCAACATTCCTTATCGGGGTGGTTCTCCCCCATACTTTATCAGATGACATGTGAAATCAGTGAAAAAAGTCCCACGAATCAAGAGAGTGAGCCAATCATTAACCCCTCGGGTGGTGTGTAAGAAGAGAATAATTTTCTTCATTTGCATGAAGAAGATTGAACCAACCCAAGAGTCAACAATTGACTCTCTTCCGAACAAAGATTTGAACACAAGGTTCGCTTTCTTAATCGGCTCACACAAACACGAATCATCAACCTTGGGTTGCAAAACCTCCTTAAAATCATCAATACCATACCCGGGAGGATTGTTATACACTTTGAAAGTTTCGGGTATGATATTCTCAACCTCATCTCCTTCATCATTATCATCTTCACTATCATCATCACTATCATAGTTTCCATCACCAAGTGGATTATCATGGCTTGTACAAACGTTGAGTGTTGGCAAAGTTTCAATCACTTCATCATCTTCCTCATCACTCTCACTAACTTCTTCATGCTCATTACCATCATCTTCATCTTCATCATTATCCTTATCACAAGCATCTTTACCAACCCCGAGTGGATTATCATAGACTTTAAGAACATTGGGCGTTGATAAAGCTTCAATCAATTCGTCATCTTCCTCATCACTTCCATTATCTTCATCAAATTCAGCATCCTCACAATCTGCATCCTCTTCATCGTCTTCACTATCCTCACATTCATCGTTATCCTTCTCATCATCTTCATCATTGGCTATCAAAGATTCGGGCACTTGTGCAATCTTTACTACTTAGGTCTTGGCATAAAAGCTTACATCATGTCACACCCCCAAAATGGACCAGGGGTAATTGTGACCAATCATATCATAACACCGTTGTATAAACGAGAACGACTCTATATGAGACTTTTTAAATAAAACAACGGAAGCAGTAATAAATGTTTACATTATTATTAAAATGTAAAATAAATGTTTATGAACTAAAATATAATATGCGATGTGGACTCCATGCAAGCATCAAATCTATCATCACAAAGTTGCAAACAGCTAGCTCAATCGTCACCTGAGACAAAACATGCTTAAAGTGTCAACCAAAAAGGTTGAGTGAAATTCACAGGTTTATAAATAATATCCAAAGTTTTAGACCATAAGATTTAGTTTAAAATTGATCAATATAGATATATCAATCTAAAAGTGTTGCTGCAGTTTGTAATATCGCTACTAAACAATTTACCCTATGACACCTTGTACTGTCAGTGTCGTGAAATCATTATTATGTAACCAAAGACCAATGGTCGAATGGTTAGTGACGTTACTCTCAATAGGCCTACTCACAATAATTAAGTTTGCATTTAAACGTAGCAATTGACGATATTACGGTAGGGATTTATCATGAATCAAAGCATGGCAGCATAGTTAACAATTTAGTACTTGTGTCTAAGCGTAAAACAGTTATAAAGCAAGCATGTGTCTCACTCCAAAAGTTATAAAAACAGTTATGAAACAGTAAAAGGTGGGGCTATGAAGTTCACCTTAGTAGCAAGTAAGTTATTCCACGCAAAGAAGAATGAACGGAGTAAGTGATCGGAGATCTTAACCTAGAGATATAATCTTTGATTAGTTAATGTCTAATAGACATAAAGTTTGTTTATTAATATAGCAACTATATTAACAGTGATGATTTTCGAGAAAAGTTCATATTTTTCAAAAGTTTCTATTTTTGGAAACCTACTATTTATGAAAAGCTTCCACTTATAGTAAGCTTCTAGTTTAAGAATGTTCAGGTTATAATCCTCAACAAAGACGTTGTACAATCTCGCCCAAACTTCATTGCTAACATGCAAGTCACTCGAATGATCTATTGTTATCGAGCGGCCCAGGATCTCTTAACCAGAATCTAAGTCTTGGCATTCGAGATCCCAAAGCGTCCCATAATGGTAACAAGGATCACCCTAGGCCACAAGTAGCGGTGAGGTTTGTAAAAAGTGCGCGTTATCTTTTAATTATAACCTTCACGTTATAGGTGTATACACACAACGAATTATTAATGTACTTAATAATTATATATGTGATAATATAACCTAAGTATTATTTAATATTTAGTTATACCTTAGTATGTCTTATATATATTAAATATAATTACCTTTAAATAAATACCTAAATTACTTCAAAGATAATAGTGTTTTATTAATCAAACATTATCCAAAAATGTCTAAATACTTAATTAAATATCTAAAAATTATATACATAATTTTTATAGTCTTAGTTAATCATATAAATCAGTAAAAAAAATTTAGAAAACATTTTTATTATATTTTGTATTTATTTTTGTTTTTACCCTTAATTTATTCATAAAACAAGTTTAATTCTACATAATTACTAAATAAACCCAAACAATCATTTTTATAATTTTTATAAGTTTCTATCAGTCTAATAACCTGTTGAAAAAAATATATTTAAAAAAATATTTTTATTATTTTATATTTATTCTTAATTTACCTTCGAATTACATAATAATAGAGTTTAATTATATAATAATTTCCAATTCAACCCAAGTAATTATTTTTATAATTTTTTTCAGATCTATATAAGTTTTATAAACTCAGAAAAAATTATATATATTTTATTTTTGGTTAAAAATATTTATTACGAATTTTACATTTTTTTATGTTTAAATACTACATAATTCGTATTTAATTATAAATAATATTCCATAAATTATCAAAATTATTTTTATACATCATAATACTTATAGTACTAATTATAACATATAAACATAATTTATATATATTAATTTCAAATTTATAAAGAATATACAAAAAAATAAAAGCAATTCGATAAAAAATATAGAAAATACCTCTAGTAGTTTCCCAAATTTGTGAGAGAGTTTTTCCAAAGATTTGATACAAGTTTTTATGAAAAAGAAGTGGGTATTTATAGGGAAAAAATGGTTGGTGAAAAGAAAAAAGTATAAATAAAATAAAGGTGCCAATTTTGACAAAAAAAGGAAAAGAAAACATGTTAAAAATATTTTTAATATGTTTTGTCTTTGAAAATATTTAGTCAAAATTCATGGGCTCATTATGTAATTTATAAAAAAACCTTATTTCTTTTTTTTATAAGCTAAAATTATAAATAATGATTAAAATAACTTATCATTTAATTAATAATTATGTTACATATAGTTTTATATATAATACACATTAATATTAATATTAACTAAAGTTATTTTATATAATTAGTATAAACTTTAGTTAACAAAACGTGTCGACAAAAAAATAAATATTTAATCAACGTCGAATTTAATCATATATTAAGTATGGATAACAACCCTAGGGGCAAATTAGTCAATTCAAGTATGGAAATGTGAGGGTTGTTATAGTACCTACCCGTTAAAGAAATTTCGTCCCGAAATTTGACAGAGATCGTCATGGTTGACAATAAGTATGTTTTCATGACGAATATGAGTTGGAAAATAGAGTTTTATCACTATAGAGTAATAAAACAATTCGATTACGTGAAGAGTATGAGTGAAGCTATCGTAAAAAAGTGAAATGAGGAAAATAAATGTTCGTCTTAACTTTTGACATAGCTAAAGTTGATTTTCGGAATTCAAGGAACTTAAAGAAATCTTCATAATCTTTATAAGATTTGATTCTCTGGTAATTAAGGAATTTTGGAATTTCTTTGATTAAATGCGGTGAATTGCTTCGATTGCTGTGTTTGGAATTTTGCTATAAATTAGCTTCTTCCATCTCATTATCTTCACTACTTTTATACTTTCTTCCTCAATTCATACTTTTAAAAGATTTGTTAATATGCTCAATCCCGTATTGATCCTTGTTATTATATTGACCATATATACAGCCATTCTTCTTTTTCATTTACCACCAGAGGAATTTGTTTTCTTCTACTATTCCCTTGGGGTTATAATATTTTGAATTCTCCCGTGTCTTTACGTTGCAATACGTATTGATATACACGGTTTGTAATTTCCGTGTTGTTATCGGGATTTATATTTTCCCTTATATGTCGGAGCTCTGTGCTTTTGTTTTTCCTTCCCGACTTCAAGTCTAGCGAATAATGGTCCAGAATTCGTAGGTATGAAGTTTTGAATGATCATAATATACAAAGCAGAAAGGAAAGGTAATAGTACGATTTGATTTGTCAAATTACCAGAATATCCGAAAAAGACCGAATCATCAAGAAAAATATTTTCTTGATATGTTTAGATGTTAAATAGAATGAAAGAGTTATGTAACATGGTTCATGAAAGGACCCGTCCTAATCCATCCGGACGAATACATTACATTTGGTTACATCGTGAGGTACTTGACCTCTATATGATACATTTTACAAACATTGCATTCGTTTTAAAAATACAAACTTTTCTTACATCGAAAGTTGACGATATGCATACCATTTCATAATACATCCAACTATAATTGACTTAATAATAATCTTGATGAACTCGACTACTCGAATGCAACGTCTTTTGAAATATGTCATGAATGACACCAAGTAATACCTCTAATATGAGCAAATGCACAGCAGAATATTTCTTTCATACTTGAGAATAAACATGCTTTCAAGTGTCAACCAAAAGGTTGGTGAGTTCATAGGTTTATCATAAAACAAAAAAAATTCATCATTTTGATAGACCACAAGATTTAAATCCTGCATGGTACAAATTATAGTGACCCGAACTTTTCCATGTTTATATATATATTAAATTAAATTGTTATTTACATGATTAAGTGTTTCCAACATGTTAAGCAATCAAACTTGTTAAGACTTGATTAATTGAAATAGGTTTCATATAGACAATTGACCACCCAAGTTGACCTGTGATTCACGAACGTTAAAACTTGTAAAAACTATACGATGACATATATATGGTTATATATATAGTTAACATGATTTTATTATAAGTATGTATCTCATTAGGTATTTTAACAATGAGTTATATACATAAAAATGAGACTATTAATTTAAGAAACTCGAAAACGATATATATAACGATTATCGTTATAACAACGTCTTACTAGGTACATATGAATCATATTAAGATATTGATACACTTGGTTAATTATGTTAAATGATAATTAAATATATTATTAAGTGTATTAACAATGAAATACATATGTAAAAATAAGACTACTAACTTAATGATTTCGAAACGAGACATATATGTAACGATTATCGTTGTAACGACATTTAACTGTATATATATCATACTAAGATATATTATATATCATAATATCATGATAATATAACAATTTAACATCTCATTTGTTATAATAAACAATGGGTTAACAACATTCAACAAGATCGTTAACCTAAAGGTTTCAAAACAACATTTACATGTAACGACTAACGATGACTTAACGACTCAGTTAAAATGTATATACATGTAGTGTTTTAATATGTATTCATACACTTTTGAAAGACTTCAAGACACTTATCAAAATACTTCTACTTAACAAAAATGCTTACAATTACATCCTCGTTCAGTTTCATCAACAATTCTACTCGTATGCACCCGTTTTCGTACTCGTACAATACACAGCTTTTAGATGTATGTACTATTGGTATATACACTCCAATTATCAGCTCTTAGCAGCCCATGTGAGTCACCTAACACATGTGGGAACCATCATTTGGCAACTTGCATGAAATATCTCATAAAATTACAAAAATATGAGTAATCATTCATGACTTATTTACATGAAAACAAAATTACATATCATTTATATCTAATCCATACACCAACGACCAAAAACACCTACAAACACTTTCATTCTTCAATTTTCTTCATCCAATTGATCTCTCTCAAGTTCTATCTTCAAGTTCTAAGTGTTCTTCATAAATTTCAAAAGTTCTAGTTTCATAAAATCAAGAATACTTCCAAGATTGCAAGTTTACTTCCAAGTTTTCTAAATCCATTCCAAATAATCATCCAAGATCAAGAAACCTTTGTTACTTATAGTTGGTTATCTTTCTAATAAAAGGTAATAATCATATTCAAACTTTAATTCAATTTCTATAACTATAACAATCTTATTTCGAGTGGAAATCTTACTTGAAATTGTTTTCGTGTCATGATTCTGCTTCAAGAACTTTCAAGCCATCCAAGGATCCTTTGAAGCTAGATCTATTTTTCTCATTTTCAGTAGGTTTATCCAAGGAACTTGAGGTAGTAATGATGTTCATAACATCATTCGATTCATACATATAAAGCTATCTTATTCGAAGGTTTAAACTTGTAATCACTAGAACATAGTTTAGTTAATTCTAAACTTGTTCGCAAATAAAAGTTAATCCTTCTAACTTGAATTTTAAAATCAACTAAACACATGTTCTATATCTATATGATATGCTAACTTAATGATTTAAAACCTGGAAACACGAAAAACACCGTAAAACCGGATTTACGCCGTCGTAATAGCACCGCGGACTGTTTTGGGTTAGTTAATTAAAAACTATGATAAACTTTGATTTAAAAGTTGTTATTCTGGGAAAATTATTTTTATTATGAACATGAAACTATATCCAAAAATTATGGTTAAACTCAAAGTGGAAGTATGTTTTCTAAAATGGTTATCTAGACGTCGTTCTTTCGACTGAAATGACTACCTTTACAAAAATGACTTGTAACTTATTTTTCCGACTAAAAACCTATACTTTTTCTGTTTAGATTCATAAAATATAGTTCAATATGAAACCATAGCAATTTGATTCACTCAAAACGGATTTAAAATGAAGAAGTTATGGGTAAAACAAGATTGGATAATTTTTCTCATTTTAGCTACGTGAAAATTGGTAACAAATCTATTCCAACCATAACTTAATCAACTTCTATTGTATATTATGTAATCTTGAGATACCATAGACATGTATACAATGTTTCGACCTATCATGTCGACACATCTATATATATTTCGGAACAACCATAGACACTCTATATGTGAATGTTGGAGTTAGCTATACAGGGTTGAGGTTGATTCCAAAATATATATAGTTTGAGTTGTGATCAATACTGAGATACGTATACATTGGGTCATGGATTGATTCAAGATAATATTTATCGATTTATTTCTGTACATCTAACTGTGGACAACTAGTTGTAGGTTACTAACGAGGACAGCTGACTTAATAAACTTAAAACATCAAAATATATTAAAAGTGTTGTAAATATATTTTGAACATACTTTGATATATATGTATATATTGTTATAGGTTCGTGAAGCAACCAGTGGCCAAGTCTTACTTCCCGACGAAGTAAAAATCTGTGAAAGTGAGTTATAGTCCCACTTTTAAAATCTAATATTTTTGGGATGAGAATACATGCAGCTTTTATAAATGATTTACAAAATAGACACAAGTACGTGAAACTACATTCTATGGTTGAATTATCGAAATCGAATATGCCCCTTTTTATTAAGTCTGGTAATCTAAGAATTAGGGAACAGACACCCTAATTGACGCGAATCCTAAAGATAGATCTATTTTGCCTAACAAACCCCATCCAAAGTACCGGATGCTTTAGTACTTCGAAATTTATATCATATCCGAAGGGTGTCCCAGAATGATGGGGATATTCTTATATATGCATCTTGTTAATGTCGGTTACCAGGTGTTCACCATATGAATGATTTTTATCTCTATGTATGGGATGTGTATTGAAATATGAAATCTTGTGGTCAATTGTTACGATTTGATATATATATGTTAAACCTATAACTCACCAACATTTTTGTTGACGTTTAAAGCATGTTTATTCTCAGGTGAATACTAAGAGCTTCCGCTGTTGCATACTAAAAATAAGGACAAGATTTGGAGTCCATGTTTGTATGATATTGTGTAAAAACTGCATTCAAGAAACTGATTTCGATGTAACATATTTGTATTGTAAACCATTATGTAATGGTCGTGTGTAAACAGGATATTTTAGATTATCATTATTTGATAATCTACGTAAATCTTTTTAAACCTTTATTTATGAAATAAAGGTTATGGTTTGTTTTAAAAATGAATGCAGTCTTTGAAAAACGTCTCATATAGAGGTCAAAACCTCGCAACAAAATCAATTAATATGGAACGTTTTTAATCAATAAGAACCGGACATTTCACAAATGGGCCCGAATCCTATACCCACCTATAATGTACATGCGATATCTTTTAAATGCAGTACACCTTTCTCGTGTACGAAATCATCTTTCATAAATCTTAGTAACCGTACACATATCTTGTGCACAAAAATAACATACACATAACCTGTGTATAAAATCATTCCCTCGATACATAACATTCACTTTTCATTGCTTTCATAGCTTGGCTTGGTAACCGACCGTAACATATAATGCGCATCAATAATATCCCCAAAATAGAACATCTCGTCTGTATAATAATCATATAAACTTCGAAATACTAAATGAAAGGACCCGTTCATATACATTATAAACGATTCACAATAGTTGATTACATCGCGAGGTATTAGACCTCTATATGATACATTTTACAAACATTTCATTCATTTCTAAAAGACAAACTTTCTTTAAAACGAAAGTTGACGGCATGCATACCATTTCATAATACATCCAACTATAATTGACTTAATAATAATCTTGATGAATTTCAACGACTCGAATGCAACGTCTTTCAAAATATGCCATGAATGACTCCAAGTAATATCTCTAAAATGAGCAAATGCACAGTGGAAGATTTCTTTAACACCTGAGAATAAACATGCTTTAAAGTGTTAACCAAAAGGTTGGTGAGTTCATTAGTTTATCATAATCATTTATTTCCATTATTTTAATAGACCACAAGAATTTCATTTTCAGTTCTCATAAATATACGTCCCATGCATAGAGACAAAAATCATTCATATTGTGAACACCTGGTAACCGATATTAACAAGATGCATATAAGAATATCCCCTATCATTCCGGGAAATCCTTTGGACATGATAAAAACGAATTCGAAGTACTAAAGCATCCGGTACTTTGGATGGGGTTCGTTAGGCCCAATAGATCTATCTTTAGGATTCGCGTCAATTAGTAGATCGGTTTACTAATTCTTAGGCTACCAAGCAAAAGGGGCATATTCGACTTCGATCATTCACCCATATAATGTAGTTTTGATTACTTGTGTCTATTTCGTAAAACAGTTATAAAAATTGTGCATGTATTCTCAGCCCAAAAATTTAAAGGGTAAAAAGGTAAATGAAACTCACCATACTGTATTTCGTAGTAAAAATACATATAACGTCAATGAACAAGTGCAAGGTTGGCCTTGGATTCACGAACCTAAATTAATTATATATATTTATATGTTGGTCAATATTTGTCTAACAATTAGGTCAGGTCATAGTGTACCACAATCCTAATGCTCGAGACTAATATGCAAAAGTCAACAAAAGTCAATTTGAATCAAAATGATTTCCAAAATGATTATAATATATTTTAATTATTGTCGTTTTATATTTTTAAATATTTTTAAAAGATTTATTAGAGTAAATAATATAATTCATTTATTAATTAATAAATAACATTTTATATTAAAATTTATATAATAAAATATACTTTTATATATATTAAGTAATAAAATTTATAAAGTTCATTTAATATCATAAAGATAATATGATAGGTATTATTATTATTAAAGTAGTTTATTACACGTAGTAAAATATGTTTGTATCACATATTTATTTAATAAAATAATAACTATAATAATAGTAAGTAAAAGTTGTATTATTTTGTAATAATAATAATTATTATAAAAATATCAATATTTATAATTACTAAGATGACATTATGATAAAACGATAATTCTATTTATGATTACTTTAATATTTACGATACTTTTTAATATTATTTTTAAAATAATAATTCTATTTAAAGTGATAATAATAATGATATTTTATAGTAACAATGACATTTCTATTAAAATGATAATTTTTGTTAAAATGATAGTTTTAATACTAACGATACTTTTAATAATAATAGTAATAATAAAAATAATAACAAAGATAATTTTATCTAAATCAATATCTTATAATATTTTAATTTCATCATGTTACTCTTACTCATTATTTCCTAATCGTTTCGTTTAATAGCTTTTAATCGTCTTTTATATCGTGTTCATAATAATGATAATAATAGTAATCAAAATAATTAGGTGTTATTAATATTAGTTTTAATTACAATAATACTAATAATGATAATTACTATGACATTATTAACGATAATACTAATAATTATTTTAATGATAATATAATAATAATAATAATAACAATAACAATAACTATTTTTAAATAATGATATATATTAATAATGATGATAATAATAATTATTATTATAATAATAATTAGATAATAATAATAATAATACTAATTATAACTTTAACAATAATAACGATAGTAATAATAATAAAAATAACAATAATATCTTTTATAAACAACGACAATGATAATAATAATAATAATAATAATAATAATAATAATAATAATAATAATAATAATAATAATAATAATAATAATAATAATAATAATAATAATAATAATAATTAGATTATAAGGACGATAATAACGACGATAATAATAATAATTTTTAATAATAATACAAAAATTCAATTGACTATAACTTCTAAACCGTTCATCGAAACCATTCGATATCTAAATGAAAAGTTCTCAAATTTTCGCTAACTTTCCAACGACATGCATATCTTATACCTTATCTTAACTGCATATATAACTAATTCAGGATTCAACATAACCTAACTAAAGGCAATATCAAAAGTACAAACATGCATAATCCTATATACTCGAGCACTAGTCAGGGATACACTATTAGTATGTAAAAGTTAAATTATGAGTACTCACGTATCAATATTGAGATTCAATTTTGTAGGAAAGGTACGTAAACGCAACGGAGATGATAAACACTAGTTTGACTCACGAGCAAAACTCCCGAACCATACCCATAACCTCCATAGTTATAACCCATAATTTCCTTAGCTCTATCCCGCTCGTAAAACAATTTCGAAATCACTCGGACATCACTCCGTCGTAATATTTTATGTATACTAATAATATCTTGAAATAATACGGAGTAAATATATATATGTAAATCGATTGAGAGAGTTTAGAGAAAAATATTTTCAAGTTTCTATGAAATAATGAAACCTATTGAATTCTATTTATAATAGATTTTTGAATTATTAAAGTGAATTATTAAAGTATGAATTATTAAAGTAAATTATTAAAGTATGAATTATTAAAGTATGAATTATTAAAGTGAATTATTAAAGTATGAATTATTAAAGTAAATTATTAAAGTATGAATTATTAAAGTGAATTATAAAAGTATGAATTATTAAAGTGAATTATTAAAGTTAAAGTAAAGTAAAAATAAAGTAAAGGTAAAGTTTAAGTATAGTAAAAGTATAAAACTATATACGTATAATATGCGTATAAATATATATAATATTAATTTAAATCGTTATACATATTTAATAAAATAAAATATAAATATCGTTATCTTTATCATACTGGTTAAGTAACGAGTTGTCAAAAGTGGTTCTAGATATTTATAAAAGTTATAT
The DNA here is from genome assembly GCF_046630445.1 of Rutidosis leptorrhynchoides. Lineage (NCBI taxonomy): Eukaryota > Viridiplantae > Streptophyta > Magnoliopsida > Asterales > Asteraceae > Rutidosis > Rutidosis leptorrhynchoides. The sequence continues at coordinate 626,616,414 of NC_092333.1, forward strand.
ACGTTTTAATAATAAAGTTCTTTTTAAACTGAAAACGTTTTTGTACGTTTGAAACTAAATCAAAAAAATATGATAGTTTTGTTTTCCAAAACTAAATATATTTAAGAATCATTTTGTTTAAAGGTTAAAATAATGGAAATCGTTATATCATAAAACGTTTTAGAAAAGTAAAATCATATATATTCATAATAGGTTTCAAGTTTTTTTTTTATTACAGTCTGTTGGTGAAGCATGCGATAAAGTTCAAAGGTTAAATAAACGTATGAAATCATCTTAATGAAAAATGTTGAGTTACTTAACTTGTCGATATCCAACATCTAAGTTATTTACACTCCACGTTCTTACTTATAAATCACTTTACCATTTTCCGAATGTTGTCAAAAAGAATAGATTTCTTAAATCACAGTGGGCCTCATAACATAGACCCGTAATCATATCACAATGTATCTGATAAATCAATCATTTGATATTATCTTCTAATTCCATCGATAAACATATTGAAACAAATACGTTCATGTAAAGTATTATACGTTTAATACTTTATTAATATTCTCAAGTTATAATATATATATATACATATATATATATTTATTTATATATAACGATTCATGAATCGTCAGAATTTGGTCGAGGTTATAATGAATGTATGAACACAATTTAAAATTCTTGAGATTTAACTTAACAAACTTTGCTTATCGTGTCGGAATAATATAAAGATAAAGTTTAAATTTGGTTGGAAATTTCCGGGTTGTCACATTACCTACCCGTTAAAGAAATTTCATCCCGAAATTTGAATGGGATGGTCATGGCTGACAATAAGTATGTTTTCATGACGTATACGAGTTGGAAATTAGAGTTTTATTACAATCAAGTAATATAGATAAAGCAATTTGATTTTTGTGTACAGTACGAGTGAAGTTATCACAAAAGAATGAAATGAGTAAATGCACGTTCTTTTTAACCAATGACATAGTCACGATTGAATTCCGGAATTCAAGGAATTTAGAGAAAATCTTCGTAATAAGATTTGGTTCTTCGGTAATTAAGGAAGTTAGGATCCGCTTTGATTAAATGCGATAATCTGTTTTGATTTCTCTGTCTGATATTTTACTATATATCCACCCCCTTCGTTTCCTTATTTCCACAACTCACATATTTTATTCTTTCTCCCTCAATTCATACTTTATAGCATTCGCTTATATGCTCCATCCAGTTCTGATTCTTGATATACTCCTAACTTTCATATCTGTCATTCTTCTTTTTCATCTGTCGCCGGAAGAATCTATTTACTTCTACTATACTCTTGGTTTTATAGTGTTTTTAGTTCTCCCGTGTCTTTATATTGCTATATGCATCGATATATATAGTTTGTAATTTCTGGATTGTTGTTGGGTTTTATATCTTCCCTTATACTTCAAAGTCCCTGCTTCTGTCTTCTATAATCATTGTCATCCACAGTTAATACTCCCTCCTATTTGCTACGATTTATACTCCAATTTCTATTTTGGAGCTTTGTCCTTTCGTTTCTTCTTCTTGCGATTAAGCATCGCTTGTAATGGTCCATAATTCACAGATATAAATTTCGGAATGAATATTGTTAATGTTCTAAGAAGGAAATGGTAATGGCACGGTCTTGATTTGTTAAATTACCAGAATACCCTAGAAAAGACCGAATCATCAAGAAATATTTTCTTAATATTTTAGAGGTTAAATAGAATATAAGAGTCGTGTAACATGGCACATGATGATGTTATGATCTGTGAATCATCACGTTCCATTTAAAAACTCAGCATGACTTACTGTAATATAATCACGTTGATCAAGTGTCATTATATTATACTAACTCATGCTTCAGTTCCCAACACTACTTCAATAGTATACATATTTTAAATTCGAATTTTTCAGAATTTAGAAACTAAAATAGTTTCTTTTATGATGTAACACAGATAGCGCAAAGAGATAAATGATTCCAAATAACAATAGTTATGAAGATATCTTCAGAAACATTGAAGATATTTATAATGAAAGATATGATAATATCTTAGAATATATAAGATCAGAGGATGATGAAGAATATTATTTACAAGGGTTTAGAGTCAGGAGTAAGGTATTTGATAATTATTTCAGCAGATACTGAATCATTTGGATTCTTTGAAGGCAGGTATAGTCTTTGTGATTTGTCCACAGCCTCCTTCATGGTTTGCTTAATCCGTTTTCCAGTTTCAAACCTTCTCTTTTTCTAAGCTTTTCCAACACACTATCCTTTATTATCAAACTTTTGACTGTTAAGGTCGTTTACAGTTTTTGCTGCTTCATCAACATTTTCCAACTTCGGAGAACTAGTTCACAGTTTAGGGTGTTTTTCAGAAACTTCACATTCGAAGTATATAAGTCTAGAAGATAGATGTTATATATACACTTATAACCGTTGGCAGAGACATGCTGCAAGATTTCAAAATACTGATTGCTGATTCCCAGTAATTGGCATGACAATTCTTGTTACAAGATGCGGATGAGTAAATGATGGGGTTTGGATAAATATAATGATTTTTCGGAAACTCAAAGATCGGTGAAGTTGTTGGTAAGTTTATTGCTAATGTGGTGAGACATAAAAGGTTCTCCGGTAACGATGACGAAAGGGCAACGTCTATATCAAGGTTATAATAAGACTGTTTCAACTGAAAAGTCGAAGTTGACTTGCTGGAGCTATGACAAAACTGACTAATTTGAAAAGGAATCGCAAAGTTATTATTATTTTTTTTTTGCTAATAAATGGCAAAAGGTCTGACACGGATACGTGTTAAATTATGACTCGAGTTTCGAGAGCTTTTCAGATGCAAGACTGTGGTTAATATGTGGTTGGATCATCATCTCGATTGTTCATTATTTGAAGTGTCTTCAGGAATTTCTAAGGGTTTTGAACACAGATTGTAATCGTTAATATACATATGATGTTATAACACAGTTTTGAAGTCAAAGTATAGCTTGTGAAAGATGTAAGGATCTAAGAGTGATGATTTTGGTCATATCTCGAGTTGAATTTTGAGATTTCAAAATCAGAATATGTAATAAATTTTGAATGAGTATGGTTGTTTTGATTTCTATAAAAGAATGTATATTGTTGTGAAAGTAGGGAGTATAATGGATGATTTGCTGAATCAGATTCGAAGAATGTAACATATTAATTGTGAATTTATATATCTCTCGGGTATTACCTACTCGTTAAAAAAAAAATTCACAATTAATATTTTATACAAAAGAATTTTATTACAGTCTTTATGAAAATATATATATATGTATATTTTCTTCAGATGTAACATAGATTTAATGAGTTAATGTTAAATTAAACTCATTTGATTTACGGTTGAAACTAGAATTGAATAATCCCTACAGGCTTTAAAAATTACATAACTTTTACGGAGTATTTCTTTAATGACATTGAAATTATGAATCAATACTTTGTTATTTGTTGATGTATGATGTTCGGTTCATGGAATTCTTGTGAATTTCGCAAAGTACGAATGATGTTATTTGAAAAGTTTCGAGTACATCGATGATGAAAGTGTAAAATCAAACATATATTTGAATAATACACTTGATTTATTATGAGATGGAATTTATTGAATTAAAACAGATATTGTAGTTAACGATGGTTAAGTTGTTAAGGAATGATGTACATCTTAGCATATTAGTAATATGAATTTAATCGAGTAGTATTTACCCTTATTTAATTCATACATAATAGCTTAGTACGAAAGATTTATTTTGATCTCAAAATTTATATATATGTATAATATACATATAATTTTTTTTTCTTCAGAGGGAATGAGTTAATTCTTCATAACTCGTTGATACAATATACGCGTTATTGATTCGTAATGATGTCCACAGTGATTCTTGAACTGATGGAGTTTGTGATGTTATATATGTTATTGATTCTGATGCTGACTGCACTGACGATGCTGGTGACGCTGACGGTACTGATGATGCTGTTGGTAAAACAAGTTTAGCTGGTTAACCACACATCATTTTTGTCAGGATTTCTACTCTTCCTTCTATCATTTTGGTTCGCTTAACTGATTTATGGTTAGGGCTAGATTAGATAATCTCTAAGACTTTAGATATTATATAATCGCCGCAGAATGTTTTTTCAATGAATTTATGAATTAATACTTCGTCAGTTATTGTTGTTGGTATTCCTTGGTATCCATGGTGCGTATGACGTTGATGCTCGTGGGACAGATTGTGAAGTTGAGATTTACGACGCGGTTGTGGTTGGAGGTGGTAATGGTACTGTTGGCATTGATGATGGTGGTACTGGTTATGCTGCTGCTGCTGCTGGTGTTTGAAATCTTTGCACCATATTCTCCAAAGCCACTACCCGAGCGCGAAGTTCGTTGACTTCTTCTATTACACCGGGGTGATTGTCGGTTCGGACGAGCGGATAAATAAAATCTAGAATTTGATGTAGTATATAATCGTGACAAGATACTCTGGAAATGAGAGAGGAAATGGTGTTTCGGATTTGTTTACCGGTAAGTGCTTCAGGTTCTTCGTCAAGAGGGAAATGTGGTGGATGGAAAGGATCGCCTTCTTCTTGTCTCCAATGATCGAGGAGGCTACGAACCCATCCCCAATTCATCCAAAATAGATGATGGCTGATTGGTTGATCCATTCCAGTCACACTGCTTTCGGAGCTTGAGTAGGATTCCATTTCGGAATCCGAGGGACTTGAACTAATGACGAATTCCATTTCGTTCGATTGAATAAAGGATTTTTCGATATGAAATGATTTTTCGGCTATCGGGTGGTATTATAATTACATAGAATATCTATATATATAGCGCAAAAGATTTCGTAGATTACGGAGGAATTTACGGGATATGTCAGGCAAAGTTTACAGTAACAGATATGCTAAGATATGAATTTTGTCTATACACTATTCATGCAATCAATGCAGTAAAACGTGTCTAGACTAAGAATAATAAGCAGGCAATTTCCGACAAAAATGAAAAGCAAAACTTTTGACAACGCAGACACGGTCGAAGTCCAGACTCACTAATGCATCCTAACGACTATCAGTTAGACACACTAATGCAGACCTGGTTCGCTAAGACCACCGCTCTGATACCAACTGAAAGGACCCGTTCATATACATTATAAACGATTCACAATAGTTGATTACATCGCGAGGTATTTGACCTCTATATGATACATTTTACAAACATTTCATTCATTTCTAAAAGACAAACTTTCTTTACAACGAAAGTTGACGGCATGCATACCATTTCATAATACATCCAACAATAATTGACTTAATAATAATCTTGATGAATTTCAACGACTCGAATGCAACGTCTTTCAAAATATGCCATGAATGACTCCAAGTAAGATCTCTAAAATGAGCAAATGCACAGCGGAAGATTTCTTTAACACCTGAGAATAAACATGCTTTAAAGTGTCAACCAAAAGGTTAGTGAGTTCATTAGTTTATCATAATCATTTATTTCCATTATTTTAATAGACCACAAGAATTTCATTTCCAGTTCTCATAAATATACGTCCCATGCATAGAGACAAAAATCATTCATATGGTGAACACCTGGTAACCGACATTAACAAGATGCATATAAGAATATCCCCTATCATTCCAGGAAATCCTTCGGACATGATAAAAACGAATTCGAATTACTAAAGCATTCGGTACTTTGGATGGGGTTCGTTAGGCCCAATAGATCTTTCTTTAGGATTCGCGTCAATTAGTAGATCGGTTTACTAATTCTTAGGCTACCAAGCAAAAGGGGCATATTCGGCTTCGATCATTCACCCATATAATGTAGTTTTGATTACTTGTGTCTATTTCGTAAAACAGTTATAAATATTGTGCATGTATTCTCAGCCCAAAAATATAAAGGGTAAAAAGGCAAATGAAACTCACCATACTGTATTTCGTAGTAAAAATACATATAACGTCAATGAACAAGTGCAAGGTTGACCTTGGATTCACGAACCTAAATTAATTATATATATTTATATGTTGGTCAATATTTGTCTAACAATTAGGTCAGGTCATAGTGTACCACAATCCTAATGCTCGAGACTAATATGCAAAAGTCAACAAAAGTCAATTTGAATCAAAATAATTTCCAAAATGATTATAATATATTTTAAATATTGTCATTTTATATTTTTAAATATTTTTAAAAGATTTATTAGAGTAAATAATATAATTCATTTATTAATTAATAAATAACATTTTATATTAAAATTTATATAATAAAATATACTTTTATATATATTAAGTAATAAAATTTATAAAGTTCTTTTAATATCATAAAGATAATATGATAGGTATTATTATTATTAAAGTAATTTATTACACGTAGTAAAATATGTTTGTATCACATATTTATTTGATAAAATAATATCTATAATAATAGTAAGTAAAAGTTGTATTATTTTGTAATAATAATAATTATTATAAAAATATCAATATTTATAATTACTAAGATGACATTATGATAAAACGATAATTCTAATTATGATTACTTTAATATTTACGATACTTTTTAATATTATTTTTAAAATAATAATTCTATTTAAAATGATAATAATAATGATATTTTATAGTAACAATGACATTTCTATTAAAATGATTATTTTTGTTAAAATGATAGTTTTAATACTAACGATACTTTTAATAATAATAGTAATAATAAAAATAATAAGAACGATAATTTTATCTAAATCAATATCTTATAATATTTTAATTTCATCATGATACTCTTACTCATTATTTCCTAATCGTTTCATTTAATAGCTTTTAATCGTCTTTTATATCGTGTTCATAATAATGATAATAATAGTAATCAAAATAATTAGGTGTTATTAATATTAGTTTTAATTACAATAATACTAATAATGATAATTACTATGACATTATTAACGATAATACTAATAATTATTTTAATGATAATATAATAATAATAATAATAACAATAACAATAACCATTTTTAAATAATGATATATATTAATAATGATAATAATAATAATGATGATAATAATAATAATAATAATAATAATAATAATAATAATTAGATAATAATAATAATAATACTAATTATAACTTTAATAATAATAACGATAGTAATAATAATAAAAATAACAATAATATCTTTTATTAATAACGACAATGATAATAATAATAATAATAATAATAATAATTCGATTATAACGACTATAATAATAATAATTTTTAATAATAATACAAAAATTCAATTGACTATAACTTCTAAACCGTTCATCGAAACCATTCGATATCTAAATTCAATTGACTATAAATTCAATTGACTGAAATAGGCTCCATTGAGGTCAGCCCAAAGGGAAGGTTTTACCAACCCGATCCGGGACTAAGGTCCGGCCCGCCTGCCCCTCGAGATGGTTTAAGGGTTCAGATCCCTGTGATCGTGGTTCGGGTTTCCTGCCCGAACGTGTGTGTGTGTGCAAATGATGACTAGGCTTCGGTCCGGACTGATGCAATCTTGCCGTTCAAAAAAAAAATGAAAAGTTCTCAAATTTTCGCTAGCTTTCCAACGACATGCATATCTTATACCTTATCTTAACCGCATATATAACTAATTTAGGATTCAACATAACCTAACTAAAGGCAATATCAAAACTCCCGAACCATACCCATAACCTCCATAGTTATAACCCATAATTTCCTTAGCTCTATCCCGCTCGAAAAACAATTTCGAAATCACTCGGACATCACTCCATCGTAATATTTTATGTATACTAATAATATCTTGAAATAATACGGAGTAAATATATATATGTAAATCGATTGAGAGAGTTTAGAGAAAAATATTTTCAAGTTTCTATGAAATAATGAAACCTATTGAATTCTATTTATAATAGATTTTTGAATTATTAAAGTGAATTATTAAAGTATGAATTATTAAAGTGAATTATTAAAGTATGAATTATTAAAGTGAATTATTAAAGTATGAATTATTAAAGTGAATTATTAAAATATGAATTATTAAAGTGAATTATTAAAGTGAATTATTAAAGTTAAAGTAAAGTAAAAATAAAGTAAAGGTAAAGTTTAAGTATAGTAAAAGTATAAAACTATGTACGTATAATACGCGTATAAATATATATATTATTAATTTAAATCGTTATATATATTTAATAAAATAAAATATAAATATCGTTATCTTTATCATACTGGTTAAGTAATGAGTTGTCAAAAGTGGTTCTAGATATTTATAAAAGTTATATACGTTTTAATAATAAAGTTCTTTTTAAACTGAAAACGTTTTTGTACGTTTGAAACTAAATCAAATAAATATGATAGTTTTGTTTTCCAAAACTAAATATATTTAAGAATCATTTTGTTTAAAGGTTAAAATAATGGAAATCGTTATATCATAAAACGTTTTAGAAAAGTAAAATCATATATATTCATAATAGGTTTCAAGTTTTTTTTTTTATTACAGTCTGTTGGTGAAGCATGCGATAAAGTTCAAAGGTTAAATAAACGTATGAAATCATCTTAATGAAAAATGTCGAGTTACTTAACTTGTCGATATCCAACATCTAAGTTATTTACACTCCACATTCTTACTTATAAATCACTTTACCATTTTTCGAATGTTGTCAAAAAGAATAGATTTCTTAAATCACAGTGGACCTCATAACATAGACCCGTAATCATATCACAATGTATCTGATAAATCAATCATTTGATATTATCTTCTAATTCCATCGATAAACATATTGAAACAAATACGTTCATGTAAAGTATTATACGTTTAATACTTTATTAATATTCGCAAGTTATAATATATATATACATATATATACATATTTATTTATATATAACGGTTCGTGAATCGTCGGAATTTGGTCGAGGTTATAATGAATGTATGAACACAATTTAAAATTCTTGAGATTTAACTTAACAAACTTTGCTTATCGTGTCGGAATAATATAAAGATAAAGTTTAAATTTGGTTGGAAATTTCCGGGTTGTCACAGTACCTACCCGTTAAAGAAATTTCGTCCCGAAATTTGAATGGGATGGTCATGGCTGACAATAAGTATGTTTTCATGACGTATACGAGTTGGAAATTAGAGTTTTATTATCATCAAGTAATATAGATAAAGCAATTTGATTTTTGTGAAAAGTACGAGTGAAGTTATCACAAAAGAATGAAATGAGTAAATGCACGTTCTTTTTAACCAATGACATAGTCACGGTTGAATTCCAAAATTCAAGGAATTTAGAGAAAATCTTTGTAATAAGATTTAGTTCTTCGGTAATTAAGGAAGTTAGGATTCGCTTTGATTAAATGCGATAATCTGTTTTGATTTCTCTGTCTGATATTTTACTATATATCCACCCCCTTCGTTTCCTTATTTCCACAACTCACACCTTTTATTCTTTCTCCCTCAATTCATACTTTATAGCATTCTCTAATATGCTCCATCCAGTTCTGATTCTTGATATACTCCTAACTTTCATATCTGTCATTCTTCTTTTTCATCTGCCGCCGGAAGAATCTATTTACTTCTACTATACTCTTGGTTTTATAGTGTTTTTAGTTCTCCCGTGTCTTTATATTGCTATATGCATCGATATATATGGTTTGTAATTTCTGGATTATTGTTGGGTTTTATATCTTCCCTTATACTTCAAAGTCCCTGCTTCTGTCTTCTATAATCATTGTCATCCACAGTTAATACTCCCTCCTATTTGCTGCAATTTATACTCCAATTTCTATTTTGGAGCTTTGTCCTTTCGTTTCTTCTTCTTGCGATTAAGCATCGCTTGTAATGGTCCATAATTCACAGATATAAATTTCGGAATGAATATTGTTAATGTTCTAAGAAGGAAATGGTAATGGCACGGTCTTGATTTGTTAAATTACCAGAATACCCTGGAAAATACCGAATCATCAAGAAATATTTTCTTAATATTTTAGAGGTTAAATAGAATACAAGAGTCGTGTAACATGGCACATGATGATGTTATGATCTGTGAATCATCACGTTCCATTTAAAAACTCAGCATGACTTACTGTAATATAATCACGTCGATCAAGTGTCATTATATTATACTAACTCATGCTTCAGTTCCCAACACTACTTCAATAGTATACATATTTTAAATTCGAATTTTTCAGAATTTAGAAACTAAAATAGTTTCTTTTATGATGTAACACAGATAGCGCAAAGAGATAAATGATTCCGAATAACAATAGTTATGAAGATATCTTCAGAAACATTGAAGATATTTATAATGAAAGATATGATAATATCTTAGAATATATAAGATCAGAGGATGATGAAGAATATTATTCACAAGGGTTTAGAGTCAGGAGTAAGGTATTTGATAATTATTTCAGCAGACACTGAATCATTTGGATTCTTTGAAGGCAGGTATAGTCTTTGTGATTTGTCCACAGCCTCCTTCATGGTTTGCTTAATCCGTTTTCAAGTTCCAAACCTTCTCTTTTTTGAGCTTTTCCAACACACTATCCTTTATTATCAAACTTTTGACTGTTAAGGTCGTTTACAGTTTTTGCTGCTTCATCAGCATTTTCCAACTTCGGAGAACTAGTTCACAGTTTCGGGTGTTTTTCAGAAACTTCACATTCGAAGTATATAAGTCTAGAAGATAGACGTTATATATACACCTATAACCGTTGGCAGAGACATGCTGCAAGATTTCAAAATACTGATTGCTGATTCCCAGTAATTGGCATGACAATTCTTGTTACAAGATGCGGATGAGTAAATGATGGGGTTTCGATAAATATAATGATTTTTCGGAAACTCAAAGATCAGTGAAGTTGTTGGTAAGTTTATTGCTAATGTGGTGAGACATAAAAGGTTCTCCGGTAACGATGACGAAAGGGCAACGTCTATATCAAGGTTATAATAAGACTGTTTCAACTGAAAAGTCGAAGTTGACTTGCTGGAGCTATGACAAAACTGACTAATTTGAAAAGGAATCGCAAAGTTATTATTATTATTTTTTTTTTGCTAATAAATGGCAAAAGGTCTGACACGGATACGAATTTAATAAAGTAGTTGTAAAAGTAGCGCATGTATTCTCAGTCCCAAAAATATAAAGAGTAAAAGGGAGTAAATGAACTCACTCTACAATATTTTGTAGTAAAAATATTCATACGACAGTACTGAACAATGCAGGGTTGGCCTCGGATTCACGAACCTATATCAGTTATATATATATATTAAAACATATACTTGTAATCGAATAAATCTATTTATTATTAGTAATGTATTTGTTATTTTGATAATTTATAAGTTTCATTATTTATTTATATATTTTCATTTTATATATAGAAATATTAATATAGTTAAATTTTGTAATTTAAATATATATATTTTTATATATATAATCTTTATTGATATGCTTATAGTCTTAACAACGTTATTAAAACCTTTATTATTATAATTATAATTATTTTAGTAATAATAATATAGATATTACTGATAATATTAAAAATGATTGTTTTTAAGGATTACAAAATAAAAATAAAAAAAAAATTTAGTAAAAATAATATTAATGATAATAACTTTTAGTTGTAACTATACCTATAATGAAAATTTATAATAATAATGTAAGTGATAATATTTATAATAATAATAATAATAATACTTGTAGTAATAATAATATAATAATAATAGCACTAATAATAATAAAATTAGTACTGATAATACTATAAATTTTTAAATGATAATACTTATACTAATGGTAATACTATTAATAACAACAATCTTATTAATCACATTAATACTAATTATAATAATGTTACTAATAATAATGATAATATTAATTCTATTATTAATTATCAATTTGTATTTATGATGATAATTATAATAATTATCATAATACTAATAATAACTAATAATAATAATAATTAATAATAATAATAATAATAATAATAATAATAATAATAATAATAATAATAATAATAATAATAATAATAGAAATAAAATAAGAATCTATACCCCTTGGAAAGCTTTTGTAAAAAGAATTGTCTCAGAACGGGCTCGAACCCGCGACCTCTAGCTCACCCGTAAACACCCTATACCATTCGACTGAATCTGTTTTTTTGTTATGAACTCAAACCCCAATGAATATAACCCGTATATTTATTTAATTATATTTTCATCATCTTCTTCAATTTCAACTCGAACAGAAACCGCATCCCATTCAATCCCCAGTTAAATAAATGATTTAATACTTGTAATAGGATGTATAATTGTAACAGAAAATGACTTTTGTGATGGTTGTTTAATTATCAGAAACCAAAAAATAAAAATAAAATAAGAACATCAGACTTGACGAGCACCATGATGAACTCAAATTCTAATCTCAATTTCTAGGACGTTTTAGATCATGATTTATAAATGAAATAGATTCTAAATCCTTTCTGAAAGCTTTATCAATCATCAATTTTACTTGATACATAAAAACGAGCTTTAATTTCTTCATGAATAATTTGTTTGACTTTTATCTTCAAAACTTTGACTCAAAAATTCAGTTTCAATACATCAAATTGAGACCTGAAACTTTACAAAAAGTTTGACCACATGAATCCTAACATAACTGCTTTAATAGATTTTGAAGTTTAATTAAAATTCGAATTTTGGGTAAAAAGTTAAACTTACAAAGGTAACGAGCATTTAGTTGATATTTCATTTTAATTCTCTCAAATAATGGTTGTTTAAAGAATTTAGGTAATTGATAAAGACAATAGATGATTAAATGAGTCGCTTCATAGCTTAAATTGATCGTTTGCTGTATAATGAAGGTTTGTGGGTGTCGATTTTTTCCACACAGACAAAAATAAGAACAGAAAGAAAATATAATTAAATTAAAAGCAGATCAAGATAGTTACAGAATTTCGATTGTGCTGTGAATGAATTCGATTTTGTAACACAATTAAGAGACAAAAACAAAATTAGTCACAGTATCGAGAGAGACATCGAACAGATTTTGTACGTGTTCTCTTATTTTCTTTTTTTTTAATTATTGTTGATTTAATATACATAAATAATTGAAATACTTTTAATATTGATAAATAATATTACTAATACTGATATAAGTATATAGAAAAAATTAAATAAATAAATTCTGTTAACAAAGATAATAATAATATTTATAACAATAATCCCAAAATAACAATATTAAGAATGATACTAAAAATAATGATTTTTAATATTAATAAAGATGATAAAAATATTATTAATGATGATAATCATAACACTATCCTAATTATAATAATATTTATATTATTACTGATAATATTATTAGTAATGGTAATAATATAACCAGTTATATATATATATATATATATATATATATATATATATATATATATATATATATATATATATATATATATATATCTTATATGTCATATATTTAAAATAATAGCATTAATAATACTAACTTAGATGTTAATATTGAAAGTAATAATAATATTACTATAATATCTTGTAATTACATTTAGTATAATAATATTACAACTTATTAATTATATC